>NC_054826.1:158078777-158429777 GCF_018345385.1 Vulpes lagopus
GAAAGTCTGGAACATGGCTGTTTAATCTTATGTAATAATGTAATGTTTAACAATATATTTATTATTTTAGAGGGAGAGAGAGCACATGTGTACATACACAAGCACAGGGAGGGATGGAGGGAAAGAATCTCAAGCTGACTTCCTTTTGAGTGCAGAGCCCAAAGCAGGGCTCAATCTTATAACCCTGAGATCATGACCTTAGCTGAAATCAAGTGTTGGTCACTTATGACTGTGCCACCCAGGTGTCCCTAATATTATGTTAATAAGGTAATGTTTAGGAATTACTATTTATTCACTATTAATCCCCAGGGTGATTTCCATTGGATTTTGTAGGTTGCAAGATAATATTGGATCCATGAATTCACTGAAACTTTTTATTTAATGGTTTTACTAATGTGTTAATATTTTAGCACATTTATAAGTGTTTTTTCTTTCTTAGTGAGTTTCTTAATTTTTTTCCCCAAATAGTGTTCTCAAACCCCAAAGATAAACTAAGGGCATGAAAATCTTGTTATTAAGGATGTACATCCAAAGAAAATCTAGAAGTACTGAATTAAACTTAAGATTTTTACTTGGAAATCACTCATTTTACTTGAACCTATTGTAAGATTTCTATGCATTGAATGCTGTATATCAGTTAGTGCTATCATAAGATTTGCAATGGAGATAAATAAAATTTAGTGACATGATAGTATTCCTATCATTCTTTTTCTCATAAATTATATTTATAATATTGTGATATTTTGGAGGAAGTTAAGTGTATTGGGATTGCAAAATACTTTACCTTCTGTTTATTTTAATGGAATTGAGGAAAGTCCTGAAGAATATTAGGAAAATTGTAATTGATATGGGAAACTACTTGAGTCCTAAACTTGTGGTCTCACATGGAGCAGAGAGGTATGAAACCTTACTGGTCATATAAAAAAATTATATGTATATTACGTATAATTTTTATATAACATATAATTATATATTTAAGTACATATATAAATATATATATACATATTTATTGGATGCTGCAGAGTGCTAATAAAATTTTATGTGCATGTGTATGTGTAGTATTATATGTGTGCATGTACACACTCATTTAATCCTTAAAATAGTCCCATAAGTTAGTTAGGCCATTCTGCTCTTATAGGTATCCTTAATTCTGTGTGACTTCAGAATCTTGCTCTTACCGTAGGTAGATTGAAATCCTCATTCTGCCAAATGCTAATAATAGGAAGTCAGTCAGACTTGCCTCTTTTAACTTTATATGCAATGAAGCTAATAATGGTGCTCTGCCTCAGGATTGTTGAAAGGATCTTGTGATAATGTGGTTTTCAACCTGGGATGATTTTGTCCCTTTTAGGACATAATTTTATACTGTAGTTGTTAAAGTTCAGAACGGTGAGCGTGTTCTGGCATCTAATGGGTAGAAGCAAGAATGTTACTAATCACCTTACAATGCATAGGACAAACCCTCACAACAAAAATCTGGCCTCAAAGTGTCAGTGAGGCCAACGTTGAGAAATTCTGATCTGTGACTATCTTGATATTAATATACAAGACCATTTCATTTATATATCATCACTAGGGACTGCTGCTAGTGTGAAAAGAAATGTTTCCATTTGACTATTTTTTCCTTTCCATTGCTATTCCAGCCTATGGGTTAATCGTAAAAAAAAAAAAAAAAAAAAAAAGAGATAAAAGTACTTAAATTGAATAACTTAAATTTTTCGCTTTATTTATATTCTAAAACGTGAAAGGGGAAAGTGTAGCAAATAATACAGAAACAAATTTATGTTGATATATAGATGTCAATTTTATTTTATTTATTTTTTAAAGATTTATTTATTTATTATTTATGATAGACAGAGAGAGAGAGAGAGAGAGAGAGATTGGCAGAGACACAGGAGGAGGGAGAAGCAGGCTCCATGCTGGGAGCCCAACTCGGGACTCGATCCCGGGACTCCAGGATCATGCCCTGAGACAAAGGCAGGCGCCAAACTGCTGAGCCACCCAGGGATCCCCTATAGGTGTCAATTTTATTTTATTTTATTTTTTTAAAAGGTTTTGTTTATTTATGCATGAGGGACACAGATAGAGAGGCAGAGACACAGGCAAAGGGAGGAGCAGGCTCCATGCAGGGAGCCCGACGTGGGACTTGATCCCAGGACCCTAGGATCAGCCCCGGGCCGAAGGCAGGCACTAAACTGTTGAGCCACCCAGGGATCCCTTAGGTGTCAATTTTAATGAAATGTTAATTTTGTAGAGAAATTGTCAATGTGAATATTAAATTATTAAAGTAATCTAGGTATATTTGAATAACATTCTACTAAGATAGACTTGTAAATGCATATGCTTTTTCTTTTAGCCTTTATTTTATTTTATTTTTTAAGATTTTATTTATTAGAATGTGCACACAAGTGGTGGGGGGGCAGAGGGGAGCCCATTGCAGGACTCAATCCCAGGACCCCAAGATCATGACCTGAGCTGAAGGCAGACAGTTAACCAACTGAGCCACCCAGGCACCTAAAAAGTTAGCATTTTTTAATTAACATTTTTTGGTTATTTGTCCTGTAGGTACTACCTCATTTGGAAATACTTGGGAGACAGGAAAAAATTTTAAACAGAATGTCAGCTTTTCGAAATCATTGTCCACATTTGGATTCAGTTGGTGAAATAACGAAAGAAGACTTAATACAAAAATCTCATGTAAGATACAGAGTTTTTCCTTCCTTAAAGAATTATTCATTTTTCTCCCAAATATGTATTTTTAAATAAATTACTATGATAGTCTGTTCATGAGCTCCAGTTTTTTAATATAATATTACTAGTCAGTTGTATGTGTTTGGCTGTGTCAGTATAATGATAATGTTATCTATATGTGATTTTTGTTTCATAGGGTACTTGTCAGGATTGTAAAGTCAGAGGACCAAATCTTTGGGCATGCCTTGAAGTATGTATATGTATCTTTTCAAAAGTTTAGTATTGTAAAAATTTATACCTGAATAAGGGTAAATCTAAGATTTTTATTTTTTACACTTAAAGGATTTTACAAATTAATATACTTGAAAAAGATCATTACTGATAACAAAAATTAAATTGTAAACTTTGATTTCTAACTTGCAGTGCTTTTGCAGAGTTTTAGTTTCTTAAAATATTTTATGCTTTCATTTTATTAGAGGTGACATAACTTATAGTTTTGAAATATTCTCATTATTCTTCTGTTTTAACCTTTTGGTTAAGATAACGGACCATGGTTAATCAGTCATTAAGTTAAAATGTGTGATTAGAACTTAATTATAAATGTAATTGCAATGTTATTGTACATTTACACATGTTATAAATGCCTTTGCCTTATTTTTCTTTTTGTATAATTCTTTATAGAATAGATGTTCATATGTTGGTTGTGGTGAGTCACAAGTAGATCACAGCACTATACACTCTCAGGTATGATATTGAAAATTTTTTCTATTTATGTATTTATTTCCTTGCTTGCTTTTTGAGTTTTTATTTTAATTCCAGTTAGTTAACATACAGTGTTATATTAGTTTCAGGTGTATAGTATAGTGATTCAACAATTCCATATATCACCCAGTGTACAGAAAATTTTCATGCAATAAATATATATATATTTTTAAAGATTTTATTTCTTTATTCATGAGAGACAGAGAGAGAGAGGCAGAGACATAGGCAGAGGGAGAAGCAGGCTCCCTGCAGATAGTCTGATGTGGGACTCCATCCCAGGACCCTGGGATCACGCCCTGAGCCAAAGGCAGACGCTCAACCGCTCTGCCACCCAGGTGTCCGTTCATGCAGTATATTTTTTAAAGAGAGTCTGAAGGAAGGGGAAAGCAAATACGACATTATTAATTCAAGTTTTATTTTTTATTTATTTATTTTTAAAGATTTATTTATTTATTTATGATAGACACAGAGAGAGAGAGAGAGAGAGAGAGACACAGGAGGAGGGAGAAGCAGGCTCCATGCCAGGAGCCCAATGTGGGACTCTATCCCGGGACTCCAGGATCGCGCCCTGGACCAAAGGCAGGCGCTAAACTGCTGAGCCACCCAGGGATCCCCTGGGTTCAAGTTTTAATTCAAAATTTTGCCCTTTTTCATATAAGAGGAGTTAAATCTTAGCTTATACTTTCTAAAAGGTCGGGAGGGGAATTGCTAAAATCAATATTAGATTGAGGTTGTAATTAACAGAGTAATGATATAAGAAGTGTGCCTCCATGGGGACCCCTGGGTAGCTCAGTGGTTTAGTACCTGCCTTTGGCCCGGGGTGTGATCCTGGAGTCCTGGGATTGAGTTCCACGTCAGGCTCCTGGCATGGAGCCTGCTTCTCCCTCCTCCTCTGTCTCTGCTTCTCTCTCGCTCTCTATGTCTATCATGAATAAATAAATAAATCTTAAAAAAAAAAAAAAAAGAAGTGTGCCTCCTGATTTATGAAGATGATAGCTGGAATTTTAGGAGATGTGAAGATTGAAGTTAAGAGTGGATGCCTCTGCTTATGATAGGGCCTGGCTAACTTCAGGTCTCAACTCGTAATACCTTCTGCACATTCTCTTAACCGGACTTCGCCTTCTACTTTACTTTCATTGTTTGGTGCATGTGTGTACTTCTGGCATGGTTCTTTTATAGTATTATTTAGAACTCCCATTCTAAACTAAGTTTCTTGAGAATGAACTGTCTTTTTCACATTGATACTTCTCTAACATCAGTTGTTCTCAGTCAGGGTTCCTCAAGAGAATTAATTAAGCCTGAATATCCCCAAGGCCCTCAGGTATCATTGTGCATAATTTACTTGTCTTTTGTGCATCTAAAAGGCGATGCTATGTACCATTTTTAGGGGAATTGAGAAAATAGTTAATAAAATAATTTTCTGTAGGCCATAAATGATCTGAAAGAACTCTAGTTTAGAAAGGTTGGAGTTTTACATATCCAAGATCATAAGTTCACTATTACTTAAGCTGTATTTCGCTTTGATTCATGTGATTGATTGGGCTCATTGCTCTGCCACTCTGATCTTCTAGAATAGTTACTGTGCCTTTGTCAATTATTTTCTTATATTTATTTGCTAACTTCAAAGTAGAGTCTTACCTTGTGTTTCTCTTCATGCTGAACAGTGGTAAGAAAATGACAATAGAATAATTTCTAGGTTAGTTTTAGATATTGTTACTATTCATTGTATTTTAGCAGTTTATCTGAAGAATGTGTTTTTAGTGTTCCAGTTTTAACTCTTCTCTTTTGAGTATATTGTTATTCAAAGGCCAGCGGCCTATCTTACATTATTTTTTTAAATTTTTTAAAGATTTTATTTACTTAACAGAGAACATAAGCAGGAGGAGTGGCAGAAAGAGGAAGAAGCTCCTCGTTGAGTAGGGAGCCCGATGCGGGGCTCATCAGTCTTATGACCCTGGGATCATGACCTAACCCACTGAGCTACCCAGGCGCCCCCTTATTTGAGTTTTTAAAAATATTTATTTATTTATTAGCACTCAAGAGAGAGAGGAGGGGCAGACATAGAGGGAGAGAAGCAGATTCCACTTAGCATAGAGCCCCATTTGGGGCTTGATCTCATGACCTCGAAATCATGACCTGAGCTGAAATCAAGAGTTGGAAGCTTAACCAACTGAGCTACCTAGGCACCCCTCTTATGTGATTTTAAAAATTTGATTTATTTTTTAAAAAATAATCTCTACACTCAACTTGGGGGTTGAACTCATGACCCCGAGATCAAGAGTCCCGTGCTCTTCCAGCTGAGCCAGTTAGGTGCCCCCATATATGATCTTTCAAAATGTTTTCAACTCTATCTAATTTTGGTTCCTCTTCTCCCCATCCTGTGAAATTATATAGGAGACAAAGCATTATCTAACTGTGAACCTTACTACTCTCCGAGTATGGTGTTACGCTTGCAGCAAAGAAGTATTTTTGGATAGGAAATTAGGAACTCAGCCACCTTTGCCTCATGTAAGACCACTTCACCAAACACAAGAAAACAGTGTCCAGGTAATAATCTAACTTTATTTAATTAAAAGATACATTTTCAGGTAGTGATTTCAGAATTTGCTGTCTAGTTGAAATTTAAAACATACGTACCTAATTTGTACTTTTAATAATTTCTGTAATGTACCCTTTTTTTCTTGGTTGAAACACTGAGGCTGGCCAATGTTCTTTTGATAGGCCACTGTTCTTTTGATAAATTGATAGGTTGTGGTAAGATTGAAGCCCACTTGTCTGAAGTTGGAAAAGCACCTGTTGTGTTTTTTTTTTTAATTTTATTTACTTATGATAGTCATACACAGAGAGAGAGAGGCAGAGACATAGGCAGAGGGAGAAGCAGGCTCCATGCACTGGGAGCCCGATGTGGAATTTGATCCCGGGTCTCGAGGATCGTGCCCTGGGCCAAAGGCAGGCGCCAAACCGCTGCGCCACCCAGGGATCCCACCTGTTGTGTTTTTAAAACATAAAAAACTGGTTTAAAAAGTATATCTTTAGCTTTCTAATTCTAGGAGAAGTGGCAGGCCTTCTTTGATAGGGTATCACAGATACTAAATCAGCCCCTTTTTCTTCATTTCTCTCCCCTCTCCACTTGGATTTCTATTACTAAGAACATTTTACTAATTTATCAAAAACCAAATAGGATATATTAAAGCTTAGCATTAATCTTTGGTTCCAAAATATGTCTGGGGTTGCAAAAATTGATCATTTAATTTTGAGAATTTTCCAGTCATAAGAAATAGGAAAAAGGAAATGAAAAAATTAGAACCAACTTCTAACTTCCCCTACTCATTTCCTCTGTATGGTTTAATTAATACATTAGTGATCTTTTTCCTCGTGTGTCATAAAAATCACATTGTATTTCTATACTTTTCCTTGATACCAACTCTTCTATTTTTCTTTTATGTTCATATCACATTTTGATGGTAGACATTTAAGCTAATAAATTTGCTTGCCATATACATAATGTAACTAAACTATGTTTTAGATCAGGTGTAACTTCATGCATTTCTAGTTTCACTGTTGAATGGCTCTAGTGAGTAAATCACATTAACATTACTGTTTCTCCCATTGATATTTATTTATCATTCAGAAATTTTTGTCTTTTTTGAATGCCTTCATAGTTTGAAAGTAGATTTTTGTGAACATTTGCATTATTAACAGAAATCTGGTAAAGTTTAATCACATAAGGAGCTGCTAACAATTTATAAGGGTAATACTCAAAGATGGTTGAAAGAATAAGTGCAGATAGTTCACAAAAAATATAAATTAAAATACATTGACAAAATAATCATCACTGACTAAAGAAAAGTTAGTTAAAAAGGTGTCTGTTGCCATTTCTGTCAGATTGCATTTTTTTAAAAGATTTCTTTATTTATCTCAGAGAGAGAGGGAGAGAGAATCTGAAGCAGATTCTGTGCTGAGTGCAGAGTCTGACTTGGGGAGCAGTCTCATGACCATGATGAGATCATGACCTGAGCTGAAACCAAGAGTTGGAAGCTCAACCTACTGTGCCACCCAGGCACCTCCAGTTTTCATATTCTTAATGAATGCTGAATCTGGCTGAATAAATATACTGGTATTTTTCTGATGGCCTATAAATATAATTTTCTAGTGAGTTATATATTTGTAACACATAAAAGGAATGAATTTAATTTCATGCAACTTCCTGATCCCATTGTTGAAGAAATTACTCAGAAGAAAAGAAGTTATACAGGTATTTTTAGTATAAAATTTATATGCTATTTGAACCCAATTCATTTGAACATTAATTATAAAATAATAATATTGGAAACCATTCAAACATCATTAATAAGATTTTTAAATAGAAATTTTTTCTGGGAGGTAAAATTTTAAATGATTTTTTAAAGTCTTTATACTTAAATGTAACTGAGAGTATGGGGCTAACTCAAATGTTCAGTATCTACAGATACCAGGAAAGTAAAATAAATAAAAGTGGTATAAAACTGCATGTGCATGCATTGTAGAGGTGGAATAGGCTGTAATAAGTTGGAGAACCGGAGCACGTGCTAAGTGCATGCTGCTATGTAGTTTCCTCCTTTAACTGATTGTTGCTAAATGAGTTCACTGTAATTCTATCTTCTGTGACAAGAGAACTTGCATAATACGAGTTTTACATGAGCTCTCCCAATTTTAAAAATATTACATGAGAGTTTTTCTTTTGTTAGGTTTTGTCTTTTTTTTTTTTTTAAGTATGGTCTAGCATTTGACCAACAGATCACCAGTTGTAAACTTTGAGTTAAGCCAATACTTAGAAATTAATTTTGGAATAATTTATTACTATTTCAAATAAGTGAGCTCTATCATATGCACAAAAGGATGCAAAGTAAGTATGGTAATAAGTATCAGGAGAGATTGTAGAAGTCTACAGATAAGTTGGTGTGTTTAGTATTTTTTTTCCTGTGAAAAGTTAGAAAAATCTGAAAAGACAGTGTAGAATATGTGCACTTAGATTTTTTTAGCTGTAATGTGAGATCACTGAATTGGATTGGAATTCACTGAATTAATTGTGTTTAAATTCAGAAAAGTCACAAGTGGCTTTGTTATTCAAGTATGTATTTTAATATAGAGTGACATGGTCTTACTTAGTATAGATCCTTATTATTTTCAAGATATAATTAAATTTTATTCTGATTTGTGATATCAGAGTTTGTTCTTAATAGTTTTAAAATAACTTCTCTTAATTTTTAGACTGTAGATGTATAGGAGATACATAAAAATTTTTTTTTGAACATAAAGGATTTTTTTTCAAGTCTGCTGTCTTTTCTGTTATCAAGGATTTTAAAATACCTAGTAATACAACATTAAAAACTCCTCTGGTTGCTGTATTTGATGATTTGGACATAGAAGTAGAAGAAGAAGATGAACTTAAGGCAAGAGGTAAAATAATTCTCCTGTGTAAGGCTTCTTTGTATGGCACTACCCATTTCTTTAGGAAACTGTGTAATGTGAAAATTTTAAACTCGAGAAAATTTTAAAGGGACTCTGTAGATGTTGATGACCAAAAAAAGAAAAATCTAAAATTTGGCCTAATAAAATTGTATTTGCAAGGAAAGCAGATGGACAGCTTTGAGTGATGCTTGGTTTTTCTGACATCACTTTTCTGACACTGCAATTCTTTGTATAAACTATCTGTATATAATATAGTAGAAATTTTGTGTTTTGTAATTGATACAAGGGAATTTTAATGTTTTAAATGTATATTTAAATAATTACCTGAAAATTAACAGCGCAGTATAAGCCTGACCTCTGAGTTGTTATTTTGTATTTCCATAATGTTTTTTTTAAAAAATTTTTGAGTAATCTCTACATCCATTTTGGGGATCAAACTCACAACCCCAAGATCAAGAGTTGCACGTTCTACTGATTAAGCCAGCCAGGCACTATTTTGTATTTTCTTAACATAGTTTGGGAACCATAATAAGTACCATATATTCAGTAAATGTTTATAAAATTAGGTCATTGGATTATTGAATGATGACACAATTTATGATTTTTCTTAATAGGTCTTACAGGTTTGAAAAATATTGGAAATACTTGTTATATGAATGCGGCTTTGCAGGCTCTTTCTAACTGGTAAGTATTAGAGAAATTAATTTTGTTTTGTATAGCTTTGTAAAGTCAGTTTTTGAGGAAAAAAAATGGAAGTCACTCTTTTAGCAGATGACCATGCTGCTAGTATTTGGCCGTACCACCCTGAATGTGCCTGACCTCATCTGATCTCAGAAGCTAAAGCAGTTTGGGCCTGGTTATTAGTACTTGAATGGGAGGAAACCATGTGGCTATAGTGTGCTTAAAAAAAAAAAAAAAAAAAAAGAGTCAGAGGAGAAAAGAAAGAAATATACATTAATATAAATATGAGAAAGAGTTAGCAATTCTCTTTGATTTCCCTAGCCAACAGGATCCCATAAATCCTTGGCTGTACTTACTCCTTCACCCTCCTTAATGCATTCCTCTCCTTCCCTCCTACTTTCTGAATGATCCCATTTAGAAAATTATGTGGATTAACTAAAGTTGTGTAAATGTCCTGAAAAAGTTATTTTTTCTTTCTTATTAAGTAATCCTCAAAGTAGAGTAGGCAAGAATCTGGATTGGGACATAATCTATTGTTGTCCCAGTGGAGTTACTCTGTTCATGCCTGTAGTTTCCTGAGACTGCTGGTTCTGGCTTAGACCCTAGGTAGTTGTATGTCTTTGAGCAAGTTATTTGTTTTTATATCTAAAAAATGAACTTGTACTAGTTTCTTGAATCACTTTTCATTTAGAGATGCTATGAAAATATGCTTTTCTGTAGGTGGAAGAGTCTGTAATAAAGTATTCAGATTTTCTTTTTTACTTTTATTTTTTTTTTTTAAGATTTCATTTATTTGAGAGAGAGAACGAGTGATAGGGAGGGGCAGAGGGGGAGAACGAGGGAGAGAGTGAAGCAGACTCCCTGCTGAGCAGGAAGCCTGATGTGGGACTCAATCCTAGGACCTGGAGATCATGACCTGAGCTGAAAGCAGACACTTAACTGAGCCAACCGAGGTGCCCCTCTTTTTTTCAGAAAGAACGAGAGAGCACCCAAGTGGGAGTGGGGTTAAGGGGGGAGTGGCTGAGGGGGAGAGAGAGAATCTCAAGCAGCTCCATGCCCCAGCAGAACCTGGACACAGGGCTCAATCTCAGGGCCTTGAAATGGTGACCTGAGTGGAAATCAAGCTTAACCTACTAAGCCACCCAAGTGCTCCAGATTTTCTTTTTTCCTAATCATAGCTTTATAAAGTAGGTAGGGGCAGCATGGAATGCTCTGTAGACATCTGTTAAGTCCATTTGTTCTAACATGTAGTTTAAGTCCAGTGTTTCTTGATTTTCTGTCTGGAAGATCTATCCATGATTGAAGATGGGTATTGAAGACCCCTACTGTTCCTGTATTGGTGTTTATTTCTCCCTTCAGATCTGTTAATACTTGCTATATATATTTAGCTGCCCCTGTGTTGGGTGCATAAATATTTAAAAATGTTATCCTCTTGATGAATTGATCCCTTTATCATTGTATAATGCTCTTCTTTATATCTTGTTACAGTTTTTTGAGTTAAAGTCTGCTTAGTGTAATATAAGTATAGCTACCCGTTCTCTTCATTTCCACTCACGTGGAGTATCTTTTTAGGATAGCTAGTTTGTTGCAGGTCAGGGCTTGGTCCTTTGTCCAGTCCATTTCCTGTTAACAGTTTGAATAGATTCACTGAGGTTCCTTCCAGGTAAACATGCTCATAAAAGACAGTATTGCCTTTTAAATTGCTAACTTGAGCCACCAGATGGATAGTAGTATCACTTACTGAGATGTAGAAGCTTGGAGGAAGAATAGATTCATTCGAAAGTTTAATTTTTATCATGTTAAATTTGAGATGCTCATGATAACCATCAGTTTGGGTATTTGATACAAATCTGGAGGGTTTTTTTTTTTTTAAGATTTTATTTATTTATTCATGAGAGACAGAGAGAGAGAGGCAGAGACACAGGCAGAGGGAGAAGCAGGCACCACACAGAGATCCCGACGTGGGACTCGATCCAGGGTCTCCAGGATCACACCCTGGGCTGCAGACGGCGCTAAACCGCTGCGCCACCGGGGCTGCCCCAAATCTGTAGTTTAGATGAGACATTTGACTTTCATAAATTTGACTGTCTGACATGAGCATGAAAATTTAAGATCTTCTCAGGAAAAGAGTATATAGAGAAGACAGGAAAATTCATAGGATCAAGTGCTGAGGAACCTTAATATTTATGTATCTGGTAAGAGCAGAAAGAACAATAAAGATGGAAAACAGTTGCCAGAGATGAAGAAAAGTAGAAAAGTTCATTGTTCAAGAGAAGGGTTGCACAAGAATGAGGAGTGGGTTACCTGTAATAAATGCTGCTAAGGAGGAAGTGAGAGGTGTTGCCTGGACCTGGCAGCATGGAGGAGTCTGAGACGGTGGGGTCAGATTTGATTTGAATGGGTTGAACAAGATATATGAAGAAGTGAGTTGAAGCTATAAAAGGAAGCAGAATACTCATAGATATGGGGCTCCGTGTGCTGCCGGTTTGTTGACTGCCTGGAAGACAGTATTGAGCTTTGAGTCCATTTTAACATTTTTCTTTCTTTTTTAAAATTAGCCCACCGTTGACACAGTTTTTTCTTGATTGTGGAGGACTAGCTCGAACAGATAAGAAACCAGCCATTTGTAAAAGTTATCTCAAACTGATGACAGAACTGTGGCATAAAAGCAGGTGTGTGCTTAATGTATTGATTCTCTTTATTATGTTTTTAAATATCAAATACTAAAAGGATGCAGGCACATATATATAGTTGAGTTGTAGAAATTCTTTATATATTTTGTATATTAACCCCTTATTTGAGATATCATTTGCAATATCTTCTCACATTTACTAGGTTGCTTTTTTGTTTTGCTGATGGTTTCCCTTGCTGTGTGCAAGCTTTTTATTTTTGGGTATTCAATAGTTTATTTCTGCTTTGGTTTCCTTTGCCTGAGGAGACATATCCCTAAATACATTGCTAAGGGCAATGTCTAAGAGATTATTGGCTGTTTTGTTTTAGGTGTTTAATGGATTCAGGTCTCACATTTAGGTCTTTAATCCATTTTGAGTTTTTTTTTTTGGTAAAAAATAGAGGATGATTTTAATGAGTTCTTTTGAGATATGAAGTAGATGTCATTTATCTCTTTAATGTTGAAGAGTCAGGATTCTCCATTGTTATTTATCCCCATTGGGTGTTATCCAGTGCTTCTACAGCCTCGACTGTTTCTAAGTTCCTTTCTGCATAGCTAGAACTACCCCTTAACTGTGTGCTTTAAGCTTCTTTTGCCCTGAATCATTAAGGTATTCCTGAAAATTTACCAAACTTCGTAAGTGTCAATATGGAATTCTAAAAGTGGTTAAATCTCATAATTTGGTTGACTTTTCATTTTTTGTTTTCATCGTTACGTGATGCCTGGTTCTAAAATCTTACATCAACTATACTCAAAAAAATATAATTCGGAAAAATCTTATCTAATGTATAATAATGTACTAGGTACATTTATCTTAATTATCCTAGGAATTTTACATAATTAAAATTTTGTTTTAAGTAATTATAAATATTTTTGAAAAAAAATAGAGCATTAGGGTGGAGAGCAATTAAATATATCTTGAGTATCATTAGTAAGCTGTTCTGATGAGCCTATGAAACATAATACTGGGCAATTTTTAATGATTTTTTTGAAATACTTTTTAATTTGACAGCTTCAATTCTTGATTGCTGATTTCTAAAATAAAAAGTAAAAATCACAAATTTCTTATTAAAATTTTTTTTTACTCAGGCCAGGATCTGTTGTGCCTACTACTCTGTTTCAAGGAATTAAAACAGTAAATCCAACATTTAGGGGCTATTCTCAGCAGGTAAGTCTTCATTCTTTTATTCTTTCTCATTCATAACATTATCTATAATAAGTTTGCAAATTGCTATTATGTATTGTTGTTTTTGTGTAATCATTTGCATTTTTAAATTTATAGTTTATTTGTCCATTGTTTTAGGATATCACTTCTTGTGTATTTACCAAGAATAATGATCTATTATCATATTTTTAGTTTATATTTTTCCACCTTATAATTTTATATTTTTCTAGAAATTATTAAATTTTGTGGTGAATAAATATTTCTCTTCTAGTGCTTTTAGCTTCAAAAAAGTTACACATCTAAAGATAAATTTTCACTTGTTTTATTTTCAAAATATTTAATTCTCTACATCTGTCATTTGTTTTGTTTTACAATCTAAATTTCATTTTTCACAAAGAGCTAGCTAATTATACCAAACTATAAATTTAAGAATTTTCTTATATGATTTTTAAAATTTCTTCTTTATTAGTTTTTATGCTTACATTAATATTTTATGGTGTCTATTTCTGGGCTTTCTTTCTTTCTTTTTTTTTTTTTAAAGATTTTATTTATTTATTCATCAGAGAGAGGCAGAGACACAGGCAGAGGGAGAAGCGGCTCCATGCCGGGAGCCTGCCCTGGGACTGGATCCCGGGTCTCCAAGATCACACCCTGGGCTGAAGGTGGCGCTAAACCGCTGAGCCCCCGGGGCTGCCCTATTTCTGGGCTTTCTAATTCATTTCATTGACTTGTGTTTTTTTTTGGAGTAGTACCAATGGCAGCTTCAATTATTGTAACTTTATATATTTTCCTTTAATGTTAACACCTGGCTCTCACATATTTTTCCTTTTCAAAACAATACCTGTTCTGGTGCACTTTTTTTTTTTTCTGGTGCTCATTCCTGGATCACCAGACACTGATTTGGTAGATGCAAGTTGGGTCTACAAATTTGTATTTTTCTTTTTTTTAAATTGAAGTATAGTTAACACACAATATTGCATTTGTTTTAGGTGTACAGCATAGTGATTCGACAGTTTTACTTGTCGTAATATGCTCATCCATCACCAATACAGCTACCATTTATCACCCTACAGCACTGTTATGATGCCATTGACTATATTTCCTGTGCTGTACATTTTATCCCTATGATTTATCCATTACATAAACGGAAGCCTATACCTTCCACTCCTCCCCACCCAATTTGCCTATTACTGTACCCACAAATTTGTATTTTTAAGAAGCATTCAAAGTTGATCAAGAATTTTTCTTTTAGGTATAGTACAAGATTGGATGAAACTTTATTTTAAGCCAGAATTATAAATTATTTGAATTTAGGACATCTCTGAATTCTGATTGTCCTACGAGGCAAATCCATGTTTTCTTTATGCTTTCTCCATTTTCTAAAAATAGCAATACCAAAAGCTGACCTCTAGATCATCTTCAGTTTTTAAATTATTTCTGTTTTATTTACATAATTTTTTAGAACTCAGTGCTTCCCATCCCTTCAATGCCTGGTGTTTTAATGCTACACATTTAGAAATCAGTTGATAAGCACATTTTGTATATTTCTTCTTAAGTTTCTACAAGCATATATTTTTAATGAAATGGTAATACCTATGTTGCTTATGTATTAGGATGCTCAAGAATTCCTTCGATGTTTAATGGATCTGCTTCATGAAGAATTAAAAGAACAGGTCATGGAAGTTGAGGAAGATCCTCAAACTATAACAACTGAGGAAACCATGGAAGAAGACAAGAGCCAGTCAGATGTAGATTTTCAATCCTGTGAATCTTGTAGCAGCAGTGATAAAGCAGAAAATGAAAATGGCTCTAGAACCTTTTCTGAAGATAATAACGAAACAACAATGTTGATTCAGGATGATGAGAACAATTCCGAAATGTCAAAAGATTGGCAAAAAGAGAAGATGTGCAATAAAATTAATAAAGTAAATTCTGAAGGAGAATTAGATAAAGATAGAGACTCTTTGTCTGAAGCAGTCGACTTGAACAACCAGGAAACTGTCAAAGTACAGATACACAGCAGAGCTTCAGGTGACAATTTAATACTTTGAAAATGGTAGTGTTTCATCCGTAGACAATGTGTGCAAGTTAGCATAATTGTCTTTAAGATTATATTTGTAATTTCACATTTTCTGATTTTTTTGGGGAAAATTAGCATGGCATATGAATAAAATAGAACACATTTCTAATTTACATGTTAATGTTCACAATCTATAATTAGCATAATAAAAACAAAATAGACTAATGAATAACTTTAGCTTAATATTTTGTGTGCAGTATATCACATTATATAAATCACTTTTGAAGAAAGAAGGAATTAAATAGTTGTCACTTTTGGGCTTCAAGCTAGTAGAGTTAGCAATATTTGCATGTGAGTATTAATGTCATTTTATGCAGATGTCTCTTGAGATCCTGGGGAAAAAGGAAGATAACTCAAATTGCAATTTTGTAATCTTACATACTTTTCGATTTAGATTGCTGTCATTGGAATGATACCAGCTAAGAAATATTTGGCATATGTTTTGATGTGGGAATTTAACTATAATGAACTGTGTTGATAGATTATACCATAATACTAGTCAGTGTTTTGAAAAGAGCAAGTGGCCAGATTAAAGATAATTGAGTTAGATTGCTTTGCATTTTACTTTTATTTCTTCAAGACTTAATTTATCTGGCTTAATATGATATCTAGTTTTCTAAAGCACATAAAAAAAAAAAATGCCAGAAGTTTAAATTATCTGATCTTAAAGTAAGTGGCAGACAAGTAACAAAAAAATTTATCTTCTGTGATTTCTAAAGAATGAAACAACTAAACAATTTATTTAGGTATTGAATAAACCAAAAATCCTTGAGGAAAAGATATTTCCTTGAGTATGGGAATACTAGTGGTTCACCTGTGTACAGTGCATAAATGAGTTCTAATCAGGAAAACATGTTAGATTCCTTAATTATGGTAGCCTTATGTTTAGAAGTTTAGATGTGTTTAGAACTTGGTTAGTCAATAAGTACATGAAATGTCAGTATTGAAAGAATCAGCCTCAGCTGCTGTAGACTGCTGTTCAGGCCTTGCTTGTCAAAAGCCTGATTAAGGGGCATAGTTCTTTATTTTCCCGAAGCAGGCTTGTTTTTATACATAGTGACTAAGTGATGACCTAGATCAGGGATCTAAGCTTTTACATGTTACAAAGACCTGATTTAAAAGTGTGACCAAGACCATTGTATGGCATAAAAAACTTAAAATCACAGTCCCTTGCTCTGGAATCTCTTATATCCTAGGACTCTAACAGCAAACTCTCAAGATAGCTGTCATGAAGCTTTTATTTTCCTGATTCATAATTACCTTCTTAAAAAGGTCCTTTCCTGATAAAGAACTCTATTTCCTTTTATCACAGTAAGAATAAAATAATTTGTGATTACTTTATGCCTAAATTACTTCTTAGATTTTGATTATAATGTTAGTTTGAGAGAATAACCTTTTATTTTCTCCTACATGGTTTTAAAGTTTTTTAAAAAACTATTATAAATATTAAAAAATACTAAAATAGAACAAAAACAATCCTCTTTGGTTTTATGTTTCCATGGCTCACTTCCTGAATTGCCTAGGGCAGTAATGTATTACAGACATTATTCAGATTCCTCGGTGGAAAAATCACTGTTATTTTGCTTAGCAAGGACTTTGTCTATCAGATATTTCACTTGACAGTTATTAATGTGAATTGTGTTCGAAATCTCAAATGAAAAAAACCTTTAAATTAATTAATATTATTTGATAAATGGGATCATTTTACTATTTAAGATAATAATACAAATTTTAAATATTACAGAATATATTACTGATGTCCATTTGAATGACCTGTCTACATCACAGATCTTACCATCAAATGAAGGTGTTAATCCACGATTATCAGCAAGCCCTCCTAAATCAGGCAATTTGTGGCCAGGATTGGCATCCACACACAAAAAAGGTAGAAGTTTCAGTTACTCAGGTTCCTTTGCTTTGATAATTTAAAGTGTTAATTATGAAATATTATTTAGTACTTTAAAATTGACAGCATAATTTTATACAACCATGATTTGAAATTTTTGTGTGTGTGGCACAAATTTACATACAGTAGAATTCACTCTTTTGGTGTAGAGTTCTGAATTTTAATACATGCATAGACTATTGTTACCACCACCACAAACAGAATATAGAACAGTTTTTAACATCCCAAGAATTCCCTTATATTACCCTTTTGTAACCTCTCCCTAAACCATAATTAACCCTTTTGATCTGTTCTCTATTACTATTGTTTTGCCTTTTCTAGAATGTCATATAAATGAAATCATATAGTCTTTTGGAAACAGGCCTTTTTCACTTAGTGTGATGCATTTGAGGTATAGTCATGTTGCACATCTGAATAGTTCCTTATTATTACATAGTAGTATTTTATTTATGACTACTGTTTATTCATTCACTCTGAAGAACATTTGAATTGTTTCTAGTTTTTGGCAATTATGAATAATGCTGCTATAAACATTTTTGTACAGGTTTCTGTGTGAATATAAGTTTGTCTAGAGTAAACACCTAAAAATGGGGTTATTGGGTTTTACATTGGTTTATGTTTAAAGTTATGAAATTGTTTTCCAGAATAGCTATATAATTTTGCATTCCCACTTGGCTGTGAATGAGAATTCCAGTATTATAAAATGTAAAACTCTAAAAGTCTTAGGAAGAAAACATAGGAAGGAGGAAATGTGTTGCTGACCTTGTGTTAGAAAGTTTTTTAAAGATGGTAAAAGCAGTATTCTTAAAAGAGAAAATTAATTTCTTTGGCAGAGATCCTATTAAGAGATTGAAAAGACAAGATTGGGAGAAAATACTTGTAAATCGCATATCTGACAAGGGATTTATATCTAGAATATATAAAAAACTCTCAAAACTTAATTATAGAATCCTTTCTTCAAATAAAGCCTTACTTGGATGCAAAAACAAGTAAAAGCAAAATTAATCAGATTCAAGTCAAGCTAACAAGACTGAACACACCTATTTCATCTTGGTTTCTCTTAGGGATTTTTTTTTTTTTTTTAAGTAATTCTCTGGAATGGCACTTGGACAAATTTTCATTAGCATAGTAAATTATATTGTTAAGGATTCCAGAGAAAAATGCTAAAGGAACTACCTTGATATTTTAAAAAAATGTTTTACACTTGTTTTTCAATCCTAGCTCAATCTGCATCATCTCCAAAGAGAAAAAAGCAGCATAAGAAATACCGAAGTGTTATTTCAGACATTTTTGATGGAACAATTATTAGTTCAGTGCAGTGTCTGACTTGTGACAGGGTGAGTATGAGGGAATTATAATACATAGGGAATTTCTGTCAAATAATCTTTTAAAACAACAAAACCTGACAAATGGAATGAAAAGTTTAATTTTTTCTCCTTGCTGCTGATGGTTATACATGTATTTCTTGTGTTTACATTAGTATAAATTAATTCTAGGAGTAAAATTTGTTTTTTTGGAAGCAATAGGCAATATCATTTTGAAAGGATGGATCTTGGCCTGTCATTAGACAGGCATGCAACTACAGCAAGAAATAACTCAGTTCTTCATCTCTGGTCAGATATAAAGGTGATGTGTTGCTCAGCAACAGTAAGTGGTAACACATGCATATTCTCCCAAGGCTGGCAAAATTAATATGCTGGGAAACTGTTGCTATTCACAGCCATAAGGCTGTGAATGTATCTTCTACATTTGGTGGTATGGCTTATAAATATTTTCTTATGTTAAGATTAGTGCTCAGATAATGAAGGTAATGTCAGATTCATACACATGAGCATAAATTAAAACATGAGTTCTTTTATCATGTCTCTAAATCTCAGAATTAAGGAATATACAATGACTTCTCTCAAAAAAACCCTCAAAAACAAGTTTTCAATTATTGTAATAGGTTCTTAAGTCGAATCTCAGGGCTTTCAATAGGATCACTTTCATGTACACTCTTTGGGTACCAAATATTTAAATGGAATCATCCAAAAATGTTTTCAGCTATTTAAAAATTACATGATAGGTTTTACATCTTTTTTGAAAAAATCTTAAAAACTATCATGAGAGATAATTTCCAAAAATAAATGCAGTAGTGGTGCTTAAGTGTCTGATACTGAGTCTATAGTGTCTGGATATATTTCTCTATGCCACAGTGTCCTTGACTGATGGGGATGTTGGTAGTCACCTCATAAGGCTTCTGCAAAGATTAAATTTAGAACAGCACCTGGTACAGAGCAAGTGCTTTTGCTATTGCCATTACTATGTTAATGAGTTTTTCATTTTTTGCCTGTGAATTGCTTTGCACAGTCTAAGATTTGTTCTCATAAATGTTCGTGTTGAAGTATTTTCATTCCACTTTAAATATGAAACAATTTTAGGTATCTGTAACCCTCGAGACCTTTCAAGATCTGTCCTTGCCGATTCCTGGCAAGGAAGACCTTGCTAAGCTGCATTCATCCAGTCACCCAACTTCTATAGTCAAAGCAGGATCATGTGGCGAAGCATATGCTCCCCAAGGGTGGATAGCTTTTTTCATGGAATATGTGAAGAGGTACGTATGCATTTTCTTTGTATTAATCAATTGTTAAAACTGCTGTTTCTGCTCTACTGGCAGAACACTTGCTTTTTTTTTTTTCTGTCAATAATGTTTCAGGTTTGTTGTCTCATGTGTTCCTAGCTGGTTTTGGGGTCCAATAGTAACCTTGCAAGATTGTCTTGCTGCCTTCTTCGCCAGAGATGAACTAAAAGGTAAGAAATATGAAACAGTTTTCATCTATGGCTAAATTCTTGTGAGTGATCTAAAATACTAGTGGGACTAAATAGAAGACGTATTTATAAAAGCTAAGGTTTAAGGTGGCTTACACAGTACCTGCCTGTAACAGCATAGTTACCGATCTCCCATGGTAACGTAAGGAACATAAATCATATCCTGAAATAGTTTATACAGATTTCTGGAGTATAAGACAATATGGTAAGTGAGGTGCCTTAAAACTGCTCTGGGATTCAAAGAAGGGAAAATTCGACCCTTATAAAAGAGTTGTATATGTGGAGTACTCCGCATTCCTCCATAATATTTAAGATATGCCAGTGTTTTTGTGTGTTCATCATCTTGCTAGGATATATAACAGTCAGTAAAGTTTGTTGAGTGAATAAATGCAAAGGATGGAATTTGAGGGGATCCCTGGGTGGCTCAGCGGTTTGGCACCTGCCTTTGGCCCAGGGTGTGATCCTGGAGACCCAGGATCGAGTCACGCGTTGGGCTCCGGCATGGAGCCTGCATCTCTCTCTGCCTGTATCTCTGCCTCTCTCTCTCTCTCTCTCTCTATCATGAATAAATAAATAAAATCTTTAAAAAAAAAAAAAAAGGATGGAATTTGAGATAGGCCTTCAAGACTGAAAAGAGAAAGAGGTGAGGATATTTTAGGCAAGGTAAACATCACGAGCTGACTCTTGAGCAGAAACTAAAAATGTGAGCCTTGTATTACTGTGCTGCAAAATCAGCATGTGGCAAACCCCAAGAATTGCAGAACCAAAAGAAAATAACTTACTTTTACTTGAGAGGAATGACTGGATCTGTTCTATTTCCAGGTGACAATATGTACAGTTGTGAAAAATGCAAAAAGTAAGTGTCATTGACCATGTTTTGAATCATATATTTTGTATCATAAATGGTATTTTTCTCGGTCGTTTGAATTGGGTATGTGAAGCTAATTTTGCACCTTATTTAAAAAAATGAAGGCTAGTAAACTTTGTCCCTAGTAAAAATAGGTCGTCGTATAAAGCAAATTTTAGGTAAAAGTTACACAAATTTAACAGGCTTATCTAAGAAGTGAAAGTTTATATATGTATTTTGAGATATAAAATAACTGTAATTCTACATAAACATTTTCTAAATATGGTATAAAAGATATACTAGGGTGTATAACATATATTTTCATTATATAAGTTTTGCCATCATATAAGGTAGTGTTCTCTTCTGAATTACCGTGTTAACAGACTAGACCAGGAAGTCAAAGTGACCATAAAGGTACATAGTTTCAACTCTGTATAAAATTCAGAAAGGTTATAGCAACTTTGATGTTACCTGTTGTATGATGGGAGAATAGGTTAAGAAGAGGATGGTATGATTTCTTTGCATCTGCTAGATGCCTTTTAAATGTCTTATAATAAATTCAAGCTTTTAAGGCCTCTTGGTGGTAAGTTAGAAAAGAAAAATAGCTGGAGAATTGAAGGCAGATATGTTTGTGTGAACTGGGAAATTTTTCTGAATCTCTCTAGTAGAAAAATAATGGTGTCCTAATAACTAGAACCTTCATAATAACAAACATCTGTCTGGTTAGCAATAACTCCAGGAAAGGTTGATCTGTAACTATTGGTTCTCATAACAAAGAGGAATGGTATATTGTTTGGTCAATGAGGATGAAAAGTTATTTTGTACAAGAAAAAAACACCTCTAATAAATTGAGAAGTATTTATTTGTCCTTAGAGCTGTAGCTAATAGCTGAAGAGGGAGTTGGCCTGGAGGGGGAACTTTCCTTGAAAAGCAATATTAACTAGGAAAAAGATAATAGTGAAGATGGAAAAGAACCTTGCATCTGCCCCAAATCCACAGTATATATCTGTCAACTGTACATTAATACTGATCATTAAAAATAACCATCCTTGAACTCAAGTTATGTGTTTCTACATACAAGAATAAGGGTTATTTTGCCAGAGTGGGAGTGAGGAGAGGGCGGAAGGGGCGAAGAGGGTCATAAGGTACAGATTTCTAAGGTTGACAGAAAATAAACAGTTTCTAAAAAAAAAAAAAAAAAAAAAGGTACAGATTTCAGTTACAATCTAAGTCATGGAGATGTAATGTGCACCATAGTGACTGTAGTTAATAATACTGTATTTCATATTTGAAAATTTTTAAGAGGGTAGATCTTAAAAGTTTTCATTCATTATAAGAAAAAAAATCTGTAGCTATATATGGTGGTGATTGTTAACTAAAATTATTGTAGTGATCATTTTACAATGTATACAAATACTGAATCCTATTGTACACTTGAAACTAATACAGTGTTACATGTTAATTATACCTCAATTAAAAATAATACTAAAATTTAAAGAATACAGGTTATATATTTTTTAAAAAGAATAAAAGTTACAGGGGCACTCAGCTGTCTCAGTTGGTGGAGCATGCAACTCTTGACCTTGAGGTTGTGAATTCAGCCCCATGCTGGGTATAGAGATTACATAAAAACAACAACAACAACAAAATCTAAAAAAAAGAAAAAGAGAAGAATAAATGTTATAATACACTGACCAGGGCGGCCCAGGTGGCTCAGTGGTTTAACACTGCCTTTAGCCCAGGACCTGATCCTTGAGATCCAGGATCGAGTCCACTTCGGGCTCCCTACATGGAGCCTGCTTCTCCCTCTGCTTGTGTCTCTGCCTCTCTCTCTCTCTCTCTCTGTGTCTTTCATACATAAATAAAATCTTTAAAAAATATAATAATAATACACTGACCTGAGCAAACAATTCTATAAAATTGAGATTTTATTTTACCCAGTTTTACTTGATATCTGAATGTTATAAAGGCACAGTCAGACCATAACAGCATTTTCTTTTTTAAGATTTTATTTATTTATTCATGAGAGACACAGAAAGAGGCAGAGACACAGGCAGAGGGAGAAGCAGCCTCCATGCAAGGATCCTGATGTGAGATCCGATCCCAGATCCTGGGATCACTCCCTGAGCCAAAGGCTGATGCTCAACCGCTGAGCCACCCAGGTGTCCCAGCATATTTGTTTAAAAAAAAAATTTTTTTATCAAATAATTAACAACTCCCTAAATTTTTATTACTGATATCTTAGTTTAAATATATCCTTTTTAAAGTAACGGGTTCCACTGTTTCATTAGTATATATTTTTAAATGGTAGCATATCATTTAGCAGTGAGCATTTTTTGTCCTTGTGTTTTCTAAAAGATTCTGCTACATACTTAAAAATACCAGGGGTGCCTGGGTGGCTCAAGTCGGTTGAGCATCTGGATCTTGAGGTCAGGGTCATGAGTTCAAGTCTTGCGTGGGGCTCCACACTGGGCATGGAGCCTACTTAAAAAAAAAAAAAACTAAACTAAAACCTTTGTGGATTCATATGGGAAACGGGTTTACTTAAATTTGTTTTTTCTCTTTCTCCCCAGGTTAAGGAATGGAGTAAAGTTTTGTAAAGTACAAAAATTTCCTGAGGTATGGACTTTATTATTAATTGGGTTTATTTTGTGTTGTAGGAACAGGAAACAGTAACATAATACCTTGTTAGCATAGTTGAAGAATGGAGTGATTCCATTGACCAGGGTCTGTGTTTATACCCTATTAGAATTATCCATTTTTAAGATACTAGGTTACATACCAACTAGGTACACTTATCTGTAAAACTGTTGAACACAGTTTAATCAGACATTGTAGGATCTTGAAGGTATAAAATATAAAATTAGAAAAACTAGTATTTGTGAACTTAGGAAGAATCAGGTTTTACCATTTCTACACTTTAATGTCTCTGGAATCAGGTTATAATAATTGCATGGAATGTTTAACCTTGACACTTAATTCAATATCTAGATTTAATAGACTCCTTTATCTAGCATACAAAACAACGGAATTTTAAATTCTCTTTTAGATTTTATGCATACATCTTAAAAGATTCAGACATGAACTGATGTTTTCTACCAAAATCAGTACCCATGTTTCATTTCCGCTGGAAGGTCTGGATCTTCAGCCATTTCTTGCTAAAGATAGTCCAGCTCAAATTGTTACCTATGACCTTCTGTCAGTCATTTGTCATCATGGAACTGCAAGTAGTAAGTATATAGGTCTCACATATGTCTAGATTAAAAAAAAAAAAGTAACCATCTGAATTGATTTCTTAAATAAAATTTGATTAAATAAAATAAAAATATAAAAATAGATATATTTAATTTTGGTTGTTAAAAACAAAATTTTGGGAAATTGAGTAATTTTGCTACAAAGTTGAAATATTGGAAATTATATTTTGTATAAAATTTAATAAGGATTTTAACACATTTTTTGCACTTTTAAAAAATTATATTTTTGTCCTTATTTTCATTTCAAGTGGTGGTGAGGATATACACTGGAAAAAAATATGAGCGTAGTTCTCTGCTAGGAACTGAGGATTCAAAAAGTACTTTAATTCTTGGAGCACCTGGGTGGCTTATTCCGTTGGGCATCTGACTTTGGCTCAGGTCATGATCTCAGGGTCCTGAGATCGAGCCCCTTGTCAGGCTCCCCACTCAGTGGAAACTGCCCCTTCTCTGCTTGTGTTCTTTCTCTCCATCCTCTCTCCCAAATAAATAAATAAATAAATAAATAAATAAATAAATAAAATCTTTAAAAATAAAGAAGTACTCTAATTCTTGTGTTTAACTTTGTGTTACTGAAATTATTTAAATTTTTTCAATTCAAATTCAGGTGGACACTATATTGCCTACTGCCGAAATAATTTAAATAATCTCTGGTATGAATTCGATGATCAAAGTGTTACTGAAGTTTCAGAATCTACTGTACAAAATGCAGAAGCTTATGTTCTTTTTTATAGGTAAGGAAGTAATTCTCACAGATAGGCTAGTTTGACAAATATGGAAGAACATCTCACTTTCGGGGTTATAACTTTTAAGACTTAAAAATGTATTGCTGAGTAAAGATTAGAAATTGTTTTACTCTCATTTTATTTTGTGAGTAAAGTGCAAGGTTGCATGCAGAATGATCTTTTCTTAGGAAAATGTTAAATCATTGAGTTGAAGGGCAAAGGAATAGATTTTGCTTTAGAAAAAAGATTGGTTTTGATAAATTAGGTGCTGGCAGTAGGAGTAAAGTGCCAGATTTTCTCCTAAAATAGCTAATAAAGAAGGTATTACTATACAAATGGATGTTTGGTATTTTTCAGTATCTTGTAAAAGACTAAATACTAGCTACTGAAAGAAGAAAACATTATTTAGATCTTACTAGCAAATATTTGAGTGCCTACTGTGTACCCGTAGTTAGGTGGATACCAGTAGTTACCATACACTGTTGCTCTTTAGGGGTATATAATGTAATTAAGGAGTGATACAGCATTTATTTCTCAAATAGTTCCCAGGCCTAATAAGATTCATCATATTACATAGTCTGATGGAGTAAAATGCATATTAAGCTTAATGAATTGTTGTCCTTAACAGGAAAAGCAGTGAAGAGGCACAAAAAGAGAGACGAAGGATATCAAATTTATTGAACATAATGGAACCAAGTCTCCTTCAGTTTTATATTTCTCGACAGTGGCTAAATAAATTTAAGACCTTTGCTGAACCTGGCCCTATTTCAAATAATGATTTTCTCTGTATTCATGGAGGTAAGAAATTTTGTAATGGAAAGTAGTGGTAGGGGTTTGCTGTTAAAATAACTTCCACATTAGGAAGAGCCCAGAGTTTTTCTCTTCCCCTTATTTCTCTTTTCTTCATCTACAACAGTCTAACTAAATGTGTTTAATTTTATAGTTCCAGAAATTGGCTTTGTTTTGATTTATAGGCAGTCTGTAGCCTCTTCATAGAAGAGATATTCGTTGAGTACTTATTCCAAACCCTGTGCTAGGCCCCAAAAATACCAAAGATACTATTTCTGTTCTCTTAACTCTTAATTTCATAGTAAGACAGATATATACACAGCCAGTTATGGTACAGTGAGCACTTCTATAATGGATTATTTTTCTTGGCTGAGAGGCATTCAGCTGCCAACTATATCCATGATTCTTATCCGTTTGTCTAAATTAATAGGTGGCGCTTTCCCTAAGTAAGAAAATATACTTGGAATTTAACAAAAAAAGCCTCATAGAGTTATTTGCTATATTTAACTTAAGCCTTTGGTGATCAGCTATGTTCATGTTTGTACACATGATAAATAACACCTTAGTGTAACACCTTGATTAAATTTCATGATTGAATACTCAGTATTCTTATAATGAACTATTTTTGTAGTGAAACCATATAAATAGTAGGAATATCCTGTAGTAGAGAAACCTAAACCTTGAAATGTTTCTGTATGTGAATTTCTCTGTTTGCCCACGTGAACTACTAAAATAAGGCTCTTCCAGTTCTGAATCTCCCCATGAACTTTTAATGGTATTTATCTTGACTGCCTTTTATTATTGGTAGGTATATAAGTGCCTTATTTCTTTTGCTAGCTCAAGCTCCATGAAGGAAAGATTCTCTTATTTTTCTTTGATTTCTCTCACTATATAGTCAAACTTTAGTAAAGATTTACATAAGTTATTTGAAGATCTTGGTTAGGTGATTTTTCTCTGTTTCAAGAAATATGTTCATTTTTAGTAATGTAATCACCAGGGATGCCTGGGTGGCTCAGCGGTTGGGCATCTGCCTTCAGCTCAGGCTGTGATCCTGGAGTCCCGGGATCGCGTCCCACATCGGGCTCTCTGCATGGAGCCTGCTTCTCCCTCTGCCTGTGTCTCTGCCTCTCTCTCCCTGTCTCTGTCTCTCATGAATGAATACATAAAATCTTAAAAAAAAAAAAAAAAAGAATGTAATCACCAGAAATGCTAATATTAATTTTTAAGACTAATGATTTAAAAATGCCAGTGATTAATTAGTTTAAAAATGAGTTGAACCTTTGAAAGTTGTATAAGGCAGTTTAAGACTGAGACACACCCATCTGAACTTTTTTAGGTGTTCCTCCACGAAAAGCTGGTTATATTGAAGATCTGGTTTTGATGCTGCCTCAGAACATTTGGGATAACCTATATAGCAGGTTTGTTTTTTTAAATTAGACAATGTGGTATTGTGAAAATCAGTTGGTGAAACTTGTTAAAAAGGAATTGTATCATTTTATATATGTTCCTTGTGCTTTATGTTGCTTATGTAGAAAATCCTGTTTTCCATTGTGAAATTTGAAGAGGAAGACTTTGTAGTTAATGTGGCTCTAGTCTAGATAATGTAATTCTAATTTTTATGTTTCAGTTATCTGTATCTGGAAAAGCATATGGTGATATTTAACTCTGAAATTTTATAATTTTAAATTTTATTTTAAAACATTTCATTTATAATTTCATTTATAATTACTGTTTTCTTAGTTAAATATTGAAAATAATTCATTCCATGAATTCTTGAGAGGCCAGGGAAAGCCTCTTTCTGATTAAAACTTATAATGACTATGGCTCCACTGAACTAAGATTTATATGTTGTACTGTACTTTTTGAAAGCCACTTCCTTTACTTTGTGTTGTTGCCTCTAACATATTTAGTAGCAGAAATAGCTGTAAGGGAAAGTTGAAATATAAAGCAAGTTAGTCAATAAATTGAGTCATTGACTCTGATAAACATAAAATCAAGTTATAATACTGCGATTTTTTTACATTAGTTTAATTATGACAGATTTTTTTGTGGGGATTTATTATTTACTAGCTATTTAGCTATTGACTAAAAGTTGGAGACAAATTTCCTAGAACATCAGCTTTCTTCAACATTATCATAATTATTAAATTCTTCATGCTTTAGGTATGGAGGAGGACCAGCTGTCAACCATCTGTACATTTGTCACACTTGCCAAATTGAGGCGGAGAAAATTGAAAAAAGAAGAAAAACTGAATTGGAAATTTTTATTCGGGTAAAAGTGATGCTTTTCGAATTGTAAATATGATCTAGGATAAAGAACTTACAATTAGCAGAACTATTATTATGTTAACTCTATTAAGGAACTGGTTAGATGAAAGAGTTGTAATAGATTTAAGTGTTCTGGATGTATAACAGGTCACAAATTCTAGTGAGTTAAGTTCTCCTTTTGTAGGGTTTTATTTTCATGGTTGGTAATAAATTTTGTTTTATGGATTGGCACTGGCAAGATATCTCCTTACTGAAATGGTAAAGTATAGGTTTCCTTTAGTTAGTGTTTTTCTTAAAGCATCTACCCAGACTGCATTCTGTACTTCCATCTTTTTGTGAAATATAATACTGTTTTGTGAGACTGTCTATACTTACAAATATACCCCTCAAAATGAGTATCTTGCATTCCTTGATTGCAAGCAATAGGCTGAAAGTGGTCACACAGTCAATAGGAAGAGCTAATAAACAACTAGGCTTTTCTTGTTTCTTTGCTTTTTTTTTGTTGTTGTTGTTTTTTCTTTTCTTTTTCTTTTTCTTTTTTTTAAGAAATAAATCTATTTGATCTTTTTAAGGAAGGGTAAACTATATCTCTGCAGTTATCACATTAGTTACCAATACAACAGAATTAGCCTTTGACAGCTTTAAAATACATCAGATTATCTACTTTTTGAAGAGGATCAACATGCAAGTAAATTAAAAATCATTTAAATGTGGGGGAGTAGGAGATACAGGCTCTGGTTATGGAATGAGTAAGTCGCAAGAATGAGAGGCACATCATAAGGAATATAGACAATGATACTGTAATAGTGATGGATCAAGACAGATGGCAGCCACACTTGAGGTGAACACAGAATGATGTATAAATTCACAGAATTACTGTGTCCTACACTTGAAGCTATGATATAATATTGTGTGCCAGTTCTACTCAGAATCATTTAAATGTGTATATGTTGACCAAATGACCATCCATATATACAAATTCGTGGTTTTTCTTTGGGCTCAGAACTATTTGATGGTGTTAGGCTCTGATGTGTGTGTGTTTTTTTTTTTTTTAATATTTTATTTATTTATTCATGAGAGACACACAGAGAGAGAGGCAGAGACACAGGCATAGGGAGAAGCAGGCTCCATGCAGGGAGCCCGATGTGGGCCTCGGTCCCGCGTCTCCAGGATCATGCCCTGGGCTGAAGTTGGCGCTAAACCGCTGAGCCACCTGGTTGCCCAAGGCTCTGAAGAATTAAAACATTACAGTGGTTGAGAAAAAAGAAACATTTAGGGATCCCTGGGTGGCGCAGCGGTTTGGCGCCTGCCTTTGGCCCAGGGCGCGATCCTGGAGACCCGGGATCGAATCCCACGTCGGGCTCCCGGTGCATGGAGCCTGCTTCTCCCTCTGCCTGTGTCTCTGCCTCTCTCTCTCTGTGTAACTATCATATATAAATAAAAATTTAAAAAAATTATTTAAAAAGAAACATTTAGGTATGCACTAATGAAATAAATGCACTAATTCACAAAGGCAAAAATGAAGTAATCCATAGATAATGAGTAAGATGGGAAACAGTCATAGTATTACTGATTAATTATAGTAAATCACCAGTCTAGGTTATTATTTTATGTACATTGCTAAACAACCAGGCTTTATGGAGAAGGGACTAGTACATTTCCATTTATCTAGGTAGCAAGAAGTCAGTCTCTTCAAAGTGCTGTTGTCAGTAGTATAGCTCCAACTATACATTTGTGACCCAAATTTCCATTAGAGAATCCTAGTAGAGTTTGGATCTCCTTAGAGGCATATGCATTGATAATCCTATTAAGACTATATTGGTGGAGGGGTGGTAATTTTGTAAGAGAAAATTGAGGTTCTTTCAGTAAAAGAGGGGAAGAAGTTGTTAAATGGACAAGAGATGAACAATATGTTCCATGTTATGGCTGTAGCACACATTCACCCATATACACATATACTTGCTTCTCTTCATGGATTTAGGATTTGTGTTGTATGTCCTGTTGCCTAAAGTAAAGGAATTTTCATACACATGGGAAGATAGTATGGGTATCAATTTGTTTATTGTGCTTGGGCCTTATTTGTTTCTTAAACCTGAGGAGGCAAATTTTAGTTGAATGTTTAAAATAGTTCATTCCATGAATGCTTAAATAAATGGCTAATGACTATATCCATTAAGGTTTGGGGAACAGAAGCCATTCTGAGTATTTTGAGGATAATAGGAACATAGGCAAAGAAAGACTTAAACAACTACTGAAAAGACTGGGCAGTGAAGGTCAAGAAAACCACTACTGACTCAGGAGATCTGGGAGTGAGATAAGGCTGCCATGCTGGAGGTGGGAGTGGGGGTTAGAGGAGAGGGGTCTCAGAGCCCAGATGGTTTAAGGAAACCTTCTTAATGTGGCGTGGGCCCAGTCAAGGGTGTTGGAGCCCAGGTAAGATGAGAATGGATACCCATGTTGGGTAGGGATTAGGGAATGGTGGGTAGTAGAATTGAAGGATTGGTCCCTTATGTAGAATTCATCAGATAATGCGTACATTGTCAGCTAAGAGTTACAGAAAGAGAGAAAACTAAAATGGATTGTGCTATTAGTATTCGATTAGACTTGTAGTTCCCTTTGTGAACTTACGGTGATACACACATATACATATGTACAAATGTGTGTATGTATATACATATAGAAACAAATGATGTACATATGTTAATTCCCTAAGTTTGTTATTAAAAGGGCCTGGGAGCAATGGTAATTCCAGTAGGATTAAACATACCTAGCTCTCATCAGGTTGTGGCTTCTTAACATCTTTCTCCACTAAAGGGTACCAGTACCAACCTTCCTTGGAGAAATGGCTGGTTCATATCAGTGTTAATTTCCAGATTTTTGTCACTTGTGTTAGTCCTGTAGGAAAAGGTAATTGTATGTATGAAATATGCACCAAGATGTTTGGAGGAAAGGAACATGTTTAGCACCTTACTTACTGTCAATGGTCTAAGGAAAGAAAATTTGTGTTACATTGGAGTTTTCCTGTAAGTTTGAGATCGTTTCAAAGTTAAAAAATTAAAAATTTCACAAAACCTCTGGAAATTATCTCTACTACTAGCCACTGGTAAATCTCAGGAGAATGCTCAGCAATCTAATAAACTGGGTAAGATGCTAATCTCAGGACCCTGGTGGGTCATTTTGAGGGTGCTCATAAGCTGTAAAATGTTGCTGTTAAAGATGTTAGCTGCTTTTGACACCAAGTGAAGGATTCTTGGGAAGATGCTTGGAAGTGGTGGCAAAATCCTATTTATGCCATTTGTGGATGCCTCAGTCCTATCCAGAGCTGCCACCAGAGGAAAGAAAGAGTTTCTTTCTTTTGTGACTTCCATGAATTGCATATACCATGATAGTGCCTAACCTGGAGTACTACTGGCCCAGGATCCTGGAAAATGTAGGCTTTTCCTCTTCACAGAAGGGAGTTTAAGAATGAATGGAAGTGATGCATTACAGGCCATATAGTAAAGTCTGCCTCTTGTCAGCTCAGCATCCATACACACTCATACCTGTAAGCAACAGCAGTAGCAACAGTATGACATTTCTATTCAACACTGTGCAAGTAGCTCATGTACTGGTATGTGCTGGTTTTTCCTAAATTTGGGAGACCTGAAGTTCTGAGTCACTGCACTTTCAGATAGAAGTCATTCATCTTTAGTTCAGTCAATTCAGTCACAATCTCCCTTTTTTACTGTAATCTCAAGAATATTGGGACATCTGGGTGGCTCACTTGGTTAAGCTCAGGTCGTGATCTCATTCTGGGATCCAGCCTGCAGCGGGCTCCCTGCTCGGCAGGGAGTCTGCTTCTCCCTCTCCCTCTGCCCCTCCCTCCTGCTCATGCTCTCTCTCTCTCTCAAATAATAAAATCTTTGGGGGAAAAAAAGAATAAACTATAAGATTAACTACAACCAGGATACCTTATTATGAAATTATATCAAGTGCCAGCAAGAATGTGGAGGAACTGGAAAATGCCGGTGGGAATGCAAAATGTTACAAGCCAAATGACAGTTTGGCAGTTTCTCGTAGGTTAAGTGAACACTTAGCACACGACTCAGCAATGTCAACCCTGAGTGTTTACTCCAGAGAAATGAAAACTTACATTTACAAAACCTGTACACAGGGGGCACCTGGCTGGCTCAGTAAGTAGAACATGTGACTCTTGATCTTGGGGTCATGAGTTCAAGCCCCATGTTGGGCATAAAGCTTACTTTAAAAAAAAAAAGGTAAATGAGAAAAAAACCTTACACACAGATGTTCATAGCAGTATTGCTTATAACTGATCAAAACTGGAAACAATTGAAATGTTATCAGCTGGCAAATAGATGAACAAAATATGATAGCTCTGTAATGGAAAAGTACTGGCAATAAAAAAGATGAGACTATTGATGCGTGCAGCAACGTTGAACCTCAGAAACATTATGCCAAGTGAAAGAAGACAGATGTGAAGAGGCTATGTGATGTCAAATTCCATTTATGTGAAACATCTGAAAAATAGGAAACAATGAAGACAATGTAAATCAGTGGTTTCCTGGGGCTAGGAGCAAGAGATGGGACCACAGAAACTGTAGAGTGGTGCAGGGGAACAGTCTGGGGTGTCAGAAGTATTCTAAGCTGGCTTGTGGTGGTAGTTGCAAGACTATAAATTTACCCCCCTCTCCCCCTTTAACAACAAAACAGTGTGTTAGTTATAAAGCTTAACACTGGAGTACGAATATAGGTGCCCTTGGTAGACCAGGACTTAGGTAGAGTTTCTGAAAAATTGAAAAAGTAGATAGGATCAGACTGAAGAACCAAATCAAAGGCCACAGGAAATGACCTCACAGGTTTCAAGCTTGAAAGTGGCAAATACCAATAATAGCCTCAGCATTCTGCCCTTTGCACTGAACAAGGCAGCAAGCGTAAAGGTTTCTGCTTGGATAGAGCAGTAAATATGGAGACTTAGGTCAGTTGAAGAAGGAATTATCTTAGCTCCTAATAAGAGAATTGTAATATCTTAAATTATGCTTTAAAATACATAAATTAATCCTCAGGGAAATACATAAGGATATTATACCATAAAAACAAAACAGAACTCCATAGATGGGTTGATTGGAAAGCAACATAAATATTGTTGGAGCGCAAATGACAATGAAGTACATTTCCTAAAATGAAGCACAAAGAAAACAGATGGAAAGTTTTGAATATTGGGTAGACCTAGAATCCAGTGTTTTCCTAATAGGTATTTTAGAAGAGAATGGCAGGGGAGGGGAAGGGACACAACTTTTAGGAAACCGGTGTAGAGAAATTTCCCAGAGCTAGGGAAAAACATGTATCTTTAAATTGATGAGGGGGATTGTAGTTAACTAAATATTTAAAAAGCCCCACCTAGACACTTAGGAAATATCCTGATGTCAGAGATGAAGTCTTAAGAATGTCCAAACCTGGTAATGCTATAAATTAAATGGATTCGTCTGGTAGGATCAGTCTGACATTACATTTCAAAAATCTCAGTTTTCTAGGGATAAGTTGTGCATCATGGAAAGTCCTAACTCTAAATTCTCTATTTTGAGACATACATGCTTTGATTTCTGTGTTAACCATCAAACAGCCACAGCATTTTTCATTGCCTTTCATTGTTCTACAGAAGCAACTACTGTGTATCCCAGAAGTATCCTTGCCCTCAAATAACTTACATTTAATAAATAAATAATATATATTAAAAGGTAATGAGTTCTTTGGAAAAGGAAAGAAAAACAAAAGAGGGATGACGAGTACAGTGATAAAGAGAGGTATCAGGTGCATTTTTAAATAGGGTGGTCAAGATAGGCCTTAGTGAGAAGGTGACATTTAAGTAAAGACTTGAAGGAGGCAAGGGAACTATTTAGATGTGTGAAAGGAAAGGGTAGTCATACAAAAGCTTTAAGAGGTAGGAAGGTAACTGCTTGGTTCTGGGAATAACAGGTCTGTATGACCGTGAGTGAATAAATGAGGAAAGTCTTAGAAGATGAAGTCAAATCATGGAGCCAGATCATGGAGGTACTTCTGTGCTATTATGAGGATCTTTGGTGACAACGGCAGGGTTTTATAAAATTTGATTATAAGAGAGACATGATCTGAACTTGGTTGTCTTTGTCCTCAGATAATATGTATTCTAGGCATTTAGTTAGCCCCATATGAAATATTTTTAGGAGTCTCACTGTCTTTCCACATTAGTCCAGTGAGGTAGATTTCAGATACCCTTCATTTTCCTTAGGCTCTTTTGCCTCCACCTTTCTTTCTGTATCAGTTATTCTATCCTTTGCGCTTCTTTAATCGAAAGCAGTAGAAACCACATTGGCTAACTTAAGCAAAAAAGAAATTTATCAAAAGGAAAAACTGAATAACCAGTTCTCCAGAATTTCAGGAACCACGCTGGCCCTGGGTATGTAGCTAACAAAGTTGACATTGGAGTGACTTCATTCTCACCATTAGATCACTCTTGAGTATTTCCATTTCTGGTAGAGTATTGCCTCGTTGAGTCACATACCCATTTCTTTAGGCCTTAGAAGAGGAAGTGGAACATCTTTAGGGGCCTTAGTCTCACCACATTAAGAATTTGTCCTGTACATATATGTATATTTCTGGTGAAACACCATATACAAGATTATTCATTGCAGCATTGTGTTTGTGATAGCAACATGTCCACCAGTATCTTCAGTGAACAGAAGTAAAGGGTAGACAGTGGATATGGTATATTTAAATAACATTTACACATTTGATTGTTAATAAGTACGTGGAGTATTTATTGTTTTGAAGACTTGCCTTGACCCATTTCGACTTATCCAGTGTCTTATTCTTCTTTTGTGTGTGCTTGTTTTGAGACATAACCTAGACTTAACTTGTTCATTAATATGTATTACAGTGGTACTAAGATAACTTAGCATCAGTGTACATCTCATTCTTTAGGAGGAATTGGCCTTAGCAAATGCTAAAGTAGAATGGTTGTATTGTTCTGCTATAAGTTCTAGATATTAGGTGACTGATTTTTTTCTTCCTTGTAGCTCAACAGAGCATTCCAAGAGGAGGATTCTCCAGCTACTTTTTATTGTATCAGTATGCAGTGGTTTAGAGAATGGGAAAGCTTTGTAAAGGGTAAAGATGGAGGTAAGTAGTTAACTGAAAAATGAAATTCTTTGCTGATTTTTTATTTGACAAATATTTTTTGAATATCTATATGCACTTGGGATTGTACCAGTGAAAAAAAGAGAAAAAGATCCCTGAGGGCAGGGCTTGTTTCTAGTTTGTTGTTTTAAACCTATTTCATGACTTACAGCATATTCATAGCAGGACTAAAGGAACTGAACAAAATTAGTCTGTAATTTTAATATTGAAAAGTCAAAAAAATCCACCCAACAGTAAGATTGGTTACATAATGGTTTAATTGTTACTGTGACATACTATGTGGACTTTAAAAATAATTTTTGTGACAGTGTATAATAATTACAGAGATGTTGATATGTTGAAAAAGTTTGCAATACTGCATTCATAGTTTCAGTATTTTATGTTTAAAAAAATGGGAAACATATGCAAAAGAAAAAGACCACAAAGATACTGAAACTGCTTATCTTTCTGTAATGGGATGACAATATTTTTTTCTTTCTTATGCCTTTTTTTTTTTTTTTTTTTTTACAGCTTTTGATAATGAACATGCACTGTACTTTTGTATTCAAGGGGAAGCAGGGTTGTTTTTTTTTTTCTTAAAAAAATGGATGTATTTTAACATTTCATTTTATGCTTTATTGTCTTCAGTTTAATGACAATTGGAAATAAATGAACAATTACATAATTTCTTTTTTAAATTACAAAAGAATTGTTCTTTTATAACATTAAAAGTGCATCTTAACCTGTGATCTTTAAATGGATAATTAAGAGTGAGAATTTGAATGGTAGTGAGAGCTACCTTCTCCCTTCTTTCTTGGTTCTGTTTTGGGGGGAACGAAGACCCAAAAAGAAAGATACTCAGAAGATAGTTAAAAATTGACTATAATAATCTGACAAAAAAAATCAATTTGATTATATTGTTACATCCCTCAATTATTTTAGGCACAGAAATACATTTCTTTGGTGCATTTCTTTGAAAAGTATGCATTTTAGTCATTTGTTTTTCCTTTTGACTTAGATCCTCCAGGTCCTATTGATAACACTAAAATTGCAGTCACTAAATGTGGCAGTGTGATGCTCAGGCAAGGTAAGTTGACTGATATTTAAGCCATTTGATCCTGTTAATAATATATCTTTATTAGCCATCATTGCTAGTTTTTTACCCAGCTCAGTGGTAAAATTCATACATGAAGTCGGACAAATAGTCGAAAAGCTGCCAGTGTTTGTTATCTGAGGAAAGGTTTTAAAGCTGTTGATAGGAGCTAGGAAAAAGTACTTCTTAAGAAACACTATAATGTTGCATAATGTTGCATAATGTTGCATTATAAAAATATGGGCTGTTAGTTTGGAAATACATGTTCCCAAAGTTCTCAGTTATCCCTGGAGGATTCATGCTGGGGCAGGGGCTATATAATGAAGGTTTTGCAATATGAATATGTAGGTTTGTAAATTTTATTCTTTCTATTTGCACTTAATTCTAGGGGCAGATTCTGGTCAGATTTCTGAAGAAACATGGAATTTTCTACAGTCTATATATGGTGGAGGGCCTGAAGTTATCTTTCGACCTCCAGTTGTTCATGTTGACCCTGATACACTACAATCAGAAGAAAAAATTGAAGTAGAAACTCGGTCTTTGTAATTTTGGGGGTGTAGAGAGTTCTAATGAGAAATAATTTTCATTTCCTCTCATATACACATGCAAAAACATTCCTAAAAGCATGTTTATTTTCTTGATTTTAATATTTTATTCCTTCTTACTGGGCATTATGGAAGAATGTGTTAAAATGTGTCATATACTACAGGTTGGTATATTTAATGCTAGATAACTTACCATAAAGTCTTTCAGTGTAATATTTTTGAAAGAGAAGGGATAATAGTGATCATTTGGTAATCAGTAGGTTATCTTTGATCTTTATACTACATGCACATCCATAATCTCCTTTGTAGTTTTGTAAATACTTTTGCTTTGGAAACTTTTTCATTACCTTAAAACACCATAACTGTGACCAATCTTTTCAGTTCTCCAGAAGCCTAATTTAATTGTATAGTTTTGACATGGCTTCATATAATAAAGAGCCTATTTTAAATTGAGAGTTGTAGTCAGAAAAATGTTAATTTCCTAAAGCTCAGGAAACATTAGGGTGTCACTTCTTTTGCACTGCAGCATATAAACTAGCATATTAATATTTACAATATGTCTTTTTGAATGTATCAAGGATGTATTTAGTTTGAGTGGAATTTGTGTCAGCAGATATCCGTAACTTATTGCCTATTATACTGTAAAATGTTAAACTTTAATTCCTATAATCCTGGATAGTATTCATTAATATCAGTAAAAAACTTAGAGTTAGTTTTAGGGCACTTTTTATTTTGAGAGCATGAAGTATGGAATGTGTTGATGAGATTGTTGATAAAGCTGAAGCCACTTGCAAAATGATTTTTTTAATGAAATGCATAAAGTCTTTTTGGATAATATAGTATGCACCGCTATTTGCTTGATTATGTGATGTCAAAAGTTTAACTATATTCCAAGTACAAAAACAAACTGGATTACTTTGAGGATGTTCACTAGCATTCACAATGGGTTTGTTTTGGTGTGGGGCAATTGCCACCAGCTAAAACAGTGTTGTTAATAGTAATTCAATAAAAATGATTTTAAATGTATAACTTGGATGTTGAATTTATTCGATGGATATTAAGAGCTAAAGGTATAGGGGATCCCTGGGTGGCGCAGTGGTTTGGCGCCTGCCTTTGGCCCAGGGCGTGATCCTGGAGACCCGGGATCGAATCCCATATCAGGCTCCTGGTGCATGGAGCCTGCTTCTCCCTCCGCCTGTGTCTCTGCCTCTCTCTGTCTCTGTGACTGTCATAAATAAGTAAAAATTAAAAAATTAAAAAAAAAAAGAGCTAAAGGTATAAAGTCTGTTAATATTAGAATATCTTCCTGTTATTTCTTAATTAGAGGCATGCAAAATAAGTCACTTGGCATAGTATTTCAAGTTTTGATGTTTAATGAAATGATGAGCTTAATCAGCCATTAAGATGTGTTTCAATTTTTAAAAAATAAATATATATAGTTTTTAGTTTTCTTCTGCCTCAGAATTACAGTATGATCCTCTTCATGGATTGAGTGATATTCCTGATCTATTTCTGAATCACCAGCGTTTACTGTAATTTTGGCATTAGGAGATATTCAAAAAAGGTTTGTTTTTAATACTCCTTGCCATTTATTGGATATTTATGATGTTTCAGTCACCCTACTAAAGTGCTTTACTTATATTTAATCCTTATTACAACCTTATGTTAGGCCAAGTGGCTTGCCCCAAATCACACAGCAAAGAAATAGCAACTAGAGTCAATGTAACTTCATACCAGTGCTATTAATTAATCACCATTATATAATGTCTCCCAATGAATTCTTTTGAAACAGATTATAGGATTAGTCATATTTGGTAGCAGCATTACTATTAGAACAAACTTTGGAATATTATGTCTGGTTAACTGGATCAGAAAGAGGCAATTTCCCTGTATTTTGAAGCTATTCCCCTCTCTGAGAAGTTTGAGTATACTTGTTACCATTTTGAAGGGTTGCAGGTGAGGGGGATTAGGTAAAAAACTATTTCTTTAGGGGAAAAAAACTCAGGCTATTCAAGACTATTTTAATAACACAACTACTACTAATCACTAATGCTGAATTCTTAGCAAATGTTAGGCACTAGGCTAAACATATTTATAGATTCAAATGCCCAAGCACACAAAACTAAGTGTCAGAATTCAAACTCAGATGTGTCTGATTCCAAAATCTGTGCTTCTCTCAGAAGTCACAAGTAAATTTCCAATTAGAAAATCCAATTACTGGGCAGCCCAGGTGGCTCAGCGGTTTAGCACTGCCTTCAGCCCAGGGCCTAGTCCTGGTCCTGGAGACCTGGGATTGAGTCCCATGTCGGGCTCCCTGTGTGGAGCCTACTTCTCCCTTTGCCTGTGTCTCTGCCTCTCTCTCTCTCTCTCTCTGGGTCTCTCATGAATAAATGAATAAAATCTTTAAAAAATCCAATTACTGTTTCTCAGTGACTGCTGTACCAGAAACTTCCCTCTTTATTTTTTTTTTTTAAGATTTTATTTATTTATTCATGAGAGAGAAAGGCACAGACAGGCAGAAGCAGGCTCCATGCAGGGAGCCCGACGTGGGAATCCATCCCAGGTCTCCAGGACCACACCCTGGGCTGAAGGCGGCGCTAAACCGCTGAGCCACCAGGGCTGCCCAAAACTTCCCTCCTTAAACTTGTATGGTACTATTTTATCCATTTTTTTCCTCTGCATATCTGCTTGTTTAGGGAGTTCATTCACTCCCTTGCTTCTAGATACCACTTTATTTTAAAAGTAATCTTTAGATACAATGTGGGGCTTGAACTTAAAACCCCAAGATCAAAAGTCACATGCTCCACTGACTGAGCCAGCCAGGTGCCCCTCAGTTGTCACTTTTTTTTTTTTTTAAAAGATTTTATTTATTTATTTGAGAAGGAGAAAGCAAGCGATCCCTGGACCCTGGGATCATGACCTGAGTGGAAGGCAGATGCTTAAACGACTGAGCCACCCAAGTGCCCCTAGCTGGCATTTCTGTAAAAATGATTCTCAAGTTTGTTTCACTACTTAATAATATCTCTTCTAAACTCTAGTCCCACATTAAGGAGAGCACGTTGATGTAATGAGCACTGGGTATTATATAATACTGATGAATCACTGCTCTCTACCTCTGAAACTAATACATTATATGTTAATTAATTGAATTTAAATTAAACCCAAAACCCTCTAGTCCCAAATTTCTAACTCCATGCCAAATATATCTGCTCATATGTCAGTCACCTGAAACAACAATTTGGAAGAGCAGTATAGCTATTAATCCAGAGCCCAGTGTATTGGTTACTTTTGCTGCAATAATGCTATGTAACAACCACAAAAACTCAGTGGTATACAAAAACATTTAGTTTCCAAGTTTGTGGAGTTCAGCTACTCAGGCCTTGGGTGATCTTGGCTGAGCTCACTCATGTATTTGCAGTCAGTTGGGAGTTGGCTAGGCAGGTCTTGTGACTTTTGGCACTCATTCATTTGAGTGATCAATTGCATTTGACTGACTGTTGGCTGAGCCACAACATTTATCTCCATCAATCATTGTTGGGCTGTTTCTTGTGTCCTTCACCAGGCTAACCCAGGCATGTTCTCTTGGTCATGGCAGAGGAACAAGTTGTTTTCAAGCCTCTGTGTCCTATCTACTAATATCTCATTGGCCAAACCAAGTTATATGGTGCAACCTAGAAACAAGGGAGGCTGGAATAAAATCTACTTTTTGAAAAAATTTTTGTTTATTCATGAGAGAGAGAGAGGCAGAGACATGGGCAGAGGGAGAAGCAGGCTCTTCGCGGGGAGCCCAATGCGGGGCTTGATCCCGGGACTCTAGGATCACACCCTGAGCCAAGGCCGATGCTCAACCGCTGAGCCACTCAGGCGTCCCTAAAATCTACTTTTAGTGAGAGGAACTGCAAAGTGACTTGGCAAAAGGTGTGGATGCAGAGAGATACGAACAATTAAAGCTACTAATGCAGTCAATCTACTGTAGTCAAGTTGCTCACATTTGAATACCGCTCTGCCACTTACTCGCTGTATAACCTTGACAAGTTCCCTGACCTTGGTCTCCTCCTCTGCAAAATGAGTTATCTGCCTTCTTTGGTTGTTGTGAAACAAAATGCTTTAAAACATACAAAGTACATAGTAAATGTCCCTCCCCAATTTGGGGGGCACGTAGTGTGCCTGACAGCACAGTCTACAGGGCTTTTTACCCGTCACCAATGGCAGAAGGTCCAGGATCCCAGTCCACCCCCCTACGTGGCTTTAATCGCTAAGTGGATAATGACTTCAGTAACTCATGCTTGAAGTGTGTACATTTGGCAAAATTATGAAGGCATAATTTGGATAGCAACTATTTAGGTGTAGATTTATCAGATAGGTCCTTTGGGTTTAAGTTCATTCAATTTTCTTTCTCCGCTATGTGGACTGCTGCCGCGGGACCTGTGGACAATGAAGGGGGGACTGTTCATGAATATAGCAGCACGTGTAGTTCTCTAGCAGTAGTTCTGATGCTACTCAGGTTGAAGGCTATCTTTTGTAGGATAACAAAGCCCCCAAAACTTGCTTAAAACAAGGGTATATTATTTTTCGTGACTCTGTGGGTTGTCTGGAGTCTCTCATTGAGTTGGCAGATATGCTGCTGGATGGTCCCAAAGGTTCCGAACATAACTGGGGCCTCGGTGCTGACTGTTGGCTGAGCCACAACATTTATGTCCATCAAGGCCTCTCTATAGGACCTTGTCCTTGAGGACCTCTGCATGTGGCTTCTCCCTAGGATAGCCGGATTTTCCTTGATGAGACTTTAACCTACTTTCCTTGATCCACTATTTGATGGCAGCGGATTCCAAAAGGGCGAAAGAAAATGCTGCAGGCTTCTAAAAGGTTAGGACTGGAACTGACATTCCAGTGTCATTTCTGCTATCTCTGTTGGGAGAGAACTATGTGAGGGCCTGAATACCAGGAGGCAGTTTATTGGGAGACACCAATATAACCATCTAATACATTTGATCAGCCTGGTAAAGCAAGGGGAAGGAAGCAGGAGCGGGTCACACAGTATTTGGTTGTTTCACTTTTAATGATACAAGGATTGAGCTGGGTTCAGATGGTTCCATTATAAACTTCTTCCATTATAAAGTTACTGATCAATTTTTCCACTAGTAGTTTTATCTACTGATGAGTACTATACCTCAATCCATGGTTCCATTACAAGTTGCAAAATGACGATTTTCTCATTCTTGGATTCCTTTTGAGGGACTTTCCCCAAAATCTTCACCCTGTAAACAAATCATAGAAAAAGGAAGGAAAGTGGTTCAGGATCTGTGATGTAACGAACGTTGAAACCAGTAAAAACTTGGTGCTCCTGGGGTCAGTTGGGATCCCGTACTATCTATGGACTGTATCATCGATGGAGGATAGATGGAGGATCATCTGAAGACTTAATAATTCATTCATCATCCTTTTAAATATTTTTAAATCTTTCCTTGTGCTAAATAAAGAGTTTCATCCTGGGCTATGCTGCTTACCTCTTCCAAGTTTATAGAATAGCCTTCAGTCTAGGTGGAGAGATGTTGTCACAAAGAGCCCTACAAAATTAGTTGTTGGATTTACTATAAAGATGCTGTTGAAGATACAGTTCACTATATGACACAGTATTGTTTTGAGAAATTGTGGGACAAATTTATCTTTGGTCTTAGTACTGGGAATAGTACTCCTGAGCAATGGGTTTATTATCCTAGGGATACTGAGACTATCATAATTGATCTTGCTTTTCCTCATTATAACGTCTACCAGAATTAAAGCAAGTGTTCAAGACCCTAGAATATGTATTTTTGTGCATTATTCTTCTGTTTTCTCGTTGCCCAAATTTTCCCATTTTAATTATTTTAAATTTTATTTTGCTTATTGCATTAGTTTTTTTGTAAGCCACATAAGTGTTTTTAGAAATAAGGTATAATTTTTAAAAATATGCCAAATATATTGGTCTTTTGGGTGGTGTACAACATCTTCCCCAAAAGACAGTAAGCATCAAAAGGATTTGTCTTGTTCACTCCCAGTGTTTACCAGTGTGTGGCACAAAATAGGTGGTTGGTAAATTTCTCTAATAAATTAATGTTGACGACTCTTTTTCAAATTACCTCCTCCCCGGTTTGGGGGGGACCATTCTATCCCAGTTTTTCTTTAACTGTTCTGATCCCTTGTTTCTCTTCTATTGTTGTCTTTTTTTTTTTTTTCAGTGCTTCCAAATACTTGAATTTCTCTAGATTTTGTTCTACATTTTCGATTCTTCTCACTCTTTGTGCTCTCCCTGGATAGCCTCATCTAAACCAAGGTTCCAGTTACTACTTGTAGGTTAAAGTCTCACAAATCTATACTTCCAGTTCTGACCTATGGCTTGCATCCCAGACACATAAATTCTGCTGACTCCTGGGCCTTCATTTTGCTGTATGAATTACTCCAAATTCAGCATTCCACTGTCCCTAATGGCAGATATCATTTCCTCCCCTAAACCTGCTCCTACTTCATAGTATTTCCTATGGGCCTCAATGACGTTGCCATCTCCCTAGTCACACAACCCAGGAATCCTAGGCTTGCTTTTTAACATACCAACACATTCAATCGGCTACCCAAATCTTGGGAGATTTAGCCCCCTAAATATCTAGATACATATTTGAATATAAGGGCATTGATCAAACCAGTCATTTATGATAGCATAAAAGTAGGATAGCTTGAATACCCCCAAAGAGAAAAATGGTTGAATAAATTACATAACCATCTCTTGGGGTATCTGAACAATATGACATGGAAAACACGATCTAACGAAAGCAATTAGGATACATTATTTCATATCAGACTTTATATATATATCCGTAGAAAAAGCAGCTTATATTTGGTGATAGTAGTAGTATTGGTAGTAAACAAGTAGTGGTAAGTTCCATCCTCATAAGGGCCTTCACATCATCTCTCCTCTGTTTACTGTTTTTCCTACCCTCTGTCTGCCTAATTCCTAATGCACATTCTTACTTTAGGTCTCATTCAGCCTAAATGTTACTTCCTCAGGAAGTCCTCCCTTTTTCTTCTACCTAAAGACCTTAGAACATGTACTTTGGGGTATATGGACATATTCTCATAGTGATCTGTACTTTTCATTCATGCCGCTTACCAGTTTGAACTTATGTACAGTAGTTGTGTGATTATTTCTTGAATGTCAACCTCTCTCCCTAGACTATAGGATCTGTAAGAGTAGAGTCTATGCTTGCTTTGTTTAGTACTGTTTCTCCAGCACCTTGTATGGCTCCTAGCATGTTTATTAAAAAAGAAAAGAAAAAGAATGAACTACATCAATGGTTTTTCTAAGCATGTTTTGAGGCAGTGCCCTTAAAGGCCACAATGAAGTGGTCTTTCCCCCTTACCTCTTCAGTGTGTGTTCCAAAGACCCCAAAACCCAGGCTCTTGGGGCTACTTATAGTTTCCCTCTCACATCCCTTTGCAATCTCATTCACACAGTTCCCTCAGTTGACAGTAGTCTTTTTTCTCTGCTTTGCAAAACTCATGCTGTAACTTGAATGCCAACCCTTGTAAAAAGCCTTTCCCAAACCTCCTCTGTTCCCACAATATTTATATCTTTGCATAGAACCCCTGCAGTTCAAATTTGGGCAAATTACATAACCTCTCTAAGCCTATTTTCTCATCAGGAAAATGTGAAGAAAGTCACAGGTTGGGTTCTCCAGGAAGCACTTGCATGATTAGTGTGCAGATTAATTAGGAAATACTCTTAGGATCATCATTTATGAGGTTAGGGAAGAACAGGGCAGAGGAAGAAGTCAAGCTGCAATGTAGTCTTAATGGGATGCATCAGCTGATGCAAGTTGTTCTGTAGCAGGATGATGCAACAGAAGTGTCCCAAGTTGAGGTGAGAGGGCTAGTCCTCCTGACAATCCTGACACCACACCACGAGTGGCCCTACACTGATCAGTGGTTGGATGTAGCCTCCTCGGGAAAAGGTGTGACACTGAACACCACCAGGAGGCTTGACAGCTCATGGCTGTCTGTGGGCAACACTCCTGGCTGCTGGGATGGTAAGTCCTTCATTTCTGAAGGTTATCTGGCAAGTACCTTTTGGTGCCCAACATTAATACTATCTCAGGATTGTTGGAAGATTTAAAATAGGAGAAGTGGTAAAAAGTACATAGCATATTGCCTGCCACATAGGACTCCAGAAGAGACGACTGTTGGGGTTGTTACACATAGAACGTGGCTCTGTAAGTGTCTTGTAAGAGCAAGATAGGGAAACCTTATTTTTTTCTGTGACTCTAGACCTAGAACAGGGCCTGGAGCCTATCAGTGAAGGCTTGTTGATGTGTTAATATCAACACAACAATATACCTGTCACATTTTGTCTAGAAGCAGATGTTATTTTGAGCTGAACTCTCAACTAAAACAAAAAGGTCAATGCAAATATTTAATAACATGAAAAAGAAAAGGAGGCACACATATATCCACTTGCCAAAAATAAATAAATAAATAAATAAATAAATAAATAAATAAATAAATAACAAATAATCCAAAGACAAGGAAACAAAAGCAGTGAAGCAGTACGTGACATAGGCAGAAGAGCTCCGGTTGAGATGCCTTCTATCCGTGGATTCTGTATTTTTGGACGATAATTTTCTAGATAATTCTGGATATTTTTCTAATTTCTAGATAATTTTCTAATTTTGGGCAGGGAAGGGGATCTAGCGCCCCTTTTCCACCGCTCGTAAGTGGGGAGACCGTCAATGTAACCGCCAACCCAGAGGAGGTCCCTGTGTCCATCAGTGTTTGTTGGGCTTTAATTCTCCAGCATGACTGATATAGTTTGTTGACACGTTTGCTTTTTTTTTTTTTTTTAAAGACTTTTTATTTATTCATGAGAGATGCAGAGAGAGAGGCAGAGACGCAGGCAGAGGGAGCAGCAGGCCCCACGCAGGGCGCCCGACGCGGGACTCGATCCCGGGTCTCCAGGGTCACGCCCTGGGCTGCAGGCGGCGCTGAACCGCTGCACCACCCGGGCTGCCCTGTTGACGCGCTTTATTAGTAATTTAATTTTTAAAAGTTTATTTATTTAAGTCACGTCTATTCGCCAGCCCGGGCTTACACTCCACCTCGCAACCGCAGTACCAGAAGTTGCTGCTCTTCCGACTCGGGCCGGCCACAAGCCCCTGCCGGCCTGTTTTACTTTATTTCATTCAGTATCTTACTTATCTATTTATTCACGAGAGACCCACATGCAGCGAGAGAGGCAGGGACCCAGGCCGAGGGAGGAGCCGGCTGCCCGCAGGGAGCCCGGCCGGGACTCGACCCCGCATCCCGGGCCCCGGGGCCGCCCCTCAGTCCGCCCCGCCGGGTGCCTGACACGGGCCCGGGGCCGCAGCAACGCGCAGGAGCCACGGAGTCCCCGCGCGGACGGAGCCGGGGACGCGGCCGCTGGGGCCGGGGAGGGCGGGGCTGCGAGCGCGCCCTCCCGGCCCGGTGTCCGCGGAGCCGCAGCCCCGCGCCCCCCGGCCCGGCCCGGCCCGAGCAGCGGCGACCAGGAGGCCGCAGGGGCCCTCAGGCAGGCGCAGCAGCGCGCGGACCGCACGGAGCCCGGCCGCCGTGGGAGCAGCCGCAAGGGCAGGGCGGGGGCCGGCGGGGGCGGCGGGGCAGCGGGGGGCTGCGGCCGGGCCCGCGCACCTGCGGGCGGGTGCGCCCCGCCCCGGCCCCGCCGCCCCGCCCCGCCGCCCGCCGCCCCGCCGCCCCGCCGCCGCGCTGCACGGGCCGCGGCCGCCAGCAGGCGGTGCAGTGAGCGCGGCCGCCCGCCGGCCCCAGCGCGCAGAGAGGAGGGGACCGGAAGGAGCCGCCGCGGCTGCGGGAAGTGGCAGGAGCGGGAGGCGGGGACCCACCTGGAAGCGCCGCGGCGCCGCGGCCGAGCTTCCTGCGGCGGCCCCCGAGCGACGGCCGTGGCGGCGGCGGCGGCGCCTCTGCGAGCGGCCCGCGGCGCCCGGCCCCGCGCGGAAGGTGAGCAGGCGCTCGGGGCACGTGGCGGCGGCGGCGGCGGCGGCGGCGGCGCGGGGCGGGGGGGCGGGCGCGGGGAAGGGAGGGCGCAGGAGGACGGAGCCCCGGGCGCCCTCGGCTCCGGGACCCGGATCGGCCGCCGAGCGCCGGGAGGGGGTGGGCTGGCGGCGGCGGCGGCGGCGGCGGCGGCGGCGGCAAAGCCCCCACGTGGGGCGGGGGTGCGCGCGCACGTGTGCGCGGGCGATAGGGGGGCGGGGAGGGCTCTCGGGAGGACGACCGGCGCGCGCTCGGCTAGCGGCGGCCCACGTGACGCGCACGCCGGGGGCCGCGTGCACGTGACCGGCCGGGAGGCAGGTCGAGGCAGCGGCGTGTGCTCGTGTCTGTGTGGCCTAACCGTAGTCAGTGGAGGCGTTAGGGCTCCGCCACCGCTCTCCTCCTCTGCTCGGGGGTGTAAGGATGACACACAAAAGGCGGAAAAGGCTTTCTGGCATTTGCCCTGTTCTACACGTTCTCCAGCCCGCTGACGAAGCCCTTTTCCAGGTTCCGAAATGCCGATTTCCTCGTCCCGCCATGTTGGTTCTAGAGGGAACTCGCGAGAGGCTAGTGGGTTTGTATCGCGAGATCTCTCGATTCTCGCGGGACCTCGTTGGCAGAGCAGTTGTCCTGGATGGCGAAGCCTTGGGTTCCGGGGGCCTGGGACCCGCAACTCTTTCTGCAAGGCAAGTTGTCAGGGAGGGGCCGGGGGCGAGTGCCTCTTGGTGCCGGGAGACGCGCTAGGTCAGCCCCCCTGAGTCCTGAAGGGAGGACCGGGGCCCCGGTGGGGGCAGCGCCGTCCTCCCCACCCCCCTGCGGGCGCTCCGCCACCTGCCGAAGCGTCTGCGCCCCCCGCCCCGGCCCCCCCGCCCCCCGCCCCGCGCGCTGGTGGTTCCGCCTCCGTCCCGCTCCCGGGAAGCCCGGGGCCGTGGTCGCGCGGTCGGGACGACTCCCTGGGATCCCGCGGCTCCCACTTTGAAACGTTCATGTCAGTTTTTCCCCTCTTGTTGCCATTTTTTGCGAAGAATTCCAGACCTGTTAGCCCCTCCGTCGCTTGCTGCCGCCGCAGCGCCTTTCTCCGCGGGCCCTTCCCCGACGCTTGAAAACTCCTCAGCAGCTTTGCCTTCTGTTTTTTTTGTTGCTGTTTGTTTGTTTGTTTGGCTTTTTTCTCCCCCGCCCTCCGGGCATCGTTTGCTCCCGCTTCCTTGATCCCTGAGAACTTCCTCTTGACTCTTCCTCTGTATTTACGGTCACTTTTGACAGTATTTGGAAGGAGCCCTCCTGCCTCTGACAGCCCCTGACGTCAGAACTGACACGGTTCTTTTCTCCTCTTTCTGCGCGTGGCTGCTGACTCCTGATCCTCATCGATCGGGTCCTGATCGCGGCCCCGGTTAGGGGGTTGCCATCTTTGATGCTCAGAGGCCGGGGGCTTGGGGTCGCGGGGTTTAGGGTGATCGTGGAACGTCTCAAGTCGAAATTTTGGTGGGAACCAAGCTTCTTTTCGTAAACTTCACCGAAAGTTTGCTCTTGGTTTTTCCTTTAAACGAGTTTGACATAAAATTAATTTTTCTCCGACCTTCAGTATCTTAACAAATGAATGTACAGTTTATCTCCCCCCCCGCCCCCCCGTATTCTTTTTTTTTTTTTTATGTATTATAGTCACAGAGAGAGAGAGAGAGAGGCAGAGACACAGGCAGAGGGAGAAGCAGGCTCCATGCACCGGGAGCCCGATGTGGGATTCGATCCCGGGTCTCCAGGATCGCGCCCTGGGCCAAAGGCAGGCGCCAAACCGCTGCGCCACCCAGGGATCCCGCCCGCCCCCCCCCCCATTCTTGAACAGTCTGCGGATTTATTCAGCGTTTGTAGTGGGGAGTTAATCACAAAACGAATCAGATAATTGGGTCATTCGCTCATTAATTTGTCTCCAACTACAAAAGTGTTTGTCTTCACACTACCACAGAGAAGTGTATATCCAGAGTAAAAAGCTCCCTGTCACCGGCCAAGTTGCCTTACTCCGTCTTAAATCTCTGTGACCATTCTTAGCAATAGCTGTGTATTATTCCATGTGTTTTGTGTGTGTGTGTGTGTGTGTGTGTGTGTGTTTTTAAGGAAGACGAAGAAGCGGAGTGGTGTTTTAAGATAACGCTGTCACAACATTAGCAACCAGTAAAAAATTTTCTACCCAGCTAAATATTCATTTAGTGATAATATGCGTATTGTCTTGACAAATATCTGTATATTTGCTTTTATTTATTTAATTTATTATTTTTTTCATATTTGGTTTTTAAAAAATTTGCACACCTTTTTTTTTTTTTTTTTTTGGTGGTTAAGTTTTGTGAAAATACCTTGAGGGATAGCATTATTTCCGTCTTAGAGATTCAGCGTGCTGGTGACTTTGCACCAAAGTGAAATCCATGTAAAATAGGATTTAAAAAGAAATATGTTATCGGTTGAGCTTTATATTTTTATGTTTAGTATCCTGTGTTATATATTTGAGCTTCCTTGTATTGATGCTTATGTTTTGTGATAATTACATATCCTGAGTTCTCACCCAAATATGTATGTAGGAGTTTTTCAGAAGTTTTGAAAGTTATCAGAATTGTTCTGACTGCAATGTAATGAGCTCAGAAGGAGAGTGGTAGGTAGATCAGTAGTTAATACAAACAAACCTACATACCCTCGGAAGTTGCTAAGCAGCAGTTTGTGATTGTTTTTTGTATTTTTTTTCCCCAAAACTTACCAGCAGTATTATTTATCAGTCCCATCAGAGTGACTCCACTCTTCTTGGACAGTGTGGTTTTCTGCTGTAACAGTTCAAGTAGGAAAGTTGAGAAATGAAAGTGAGTGTTGAGAAGGGTGTGATGTGGGAAAGAGGAGGAGACGTGGGGCTTTGTAGTTGGATATGGAGATGGAATTGGAGAGGTTGCACAGGAAAGACAGGATGGTGGAAGTTTGACAGAGCCAGGTCTAGGCAGGTTCATGATGGTTGGAGGGCCAACTGAGTTGACCAGGATATGGAATCTGTAATTTCAGGCAATTTTTTCCTCTTAAAAAGCTTTTTAAAGGTTTTTAGTTAATCTCAGCAATTGGTTAATATCACTTGTCATAAAAAGTCAGCAGCTGAATTTAATTGAGATTTTGTGAATTCTTTAGGTAATGCTCTCTTGTTAAGTAATGTTGAGGACTTTTTATTATTTTTAGAAGTTGGAAATTGTGAAAATGACAATGGACTCAAAGGTCACAGTTCTATAATGGCCTTTGCAAAGGTATCTACCAAGTTTTACTTGGTAGTTAGGCCTTAGGTAGTTTCCATGTGCATCTGATCCCTGTGATAGTAGTTTCTTGCAACTTTGTTTTATAGTCTGTTTTTGGTAGTGGATTTTGGGGATTACCAGTTTTTTAGAGATTGGTACTTATCTTGAGGTGCTGGATGGAAATGTACTGAGAAAAATCTAAGAAGAGGCATGTATCTTAACATGATTTGAGTTTGCTTGAGTAAAACTTAAATAACCAAGAAATTTTATTTTCCCTTTTCTCAATTATTAACTGTCATAAAAGTGATCTGTGAGAGCCGATGAACTTCAGTGATCAGAGGAAAATAACAGTGATAATTACAGTACTGATCTGTTCTCACTTGGATTTTTTCTTGGGATCTGACTCAAAGCTAATTTCCAGTCCTATAACTTTGTAAAGTATATGGTGTGATACTTATGTTACATGTTAGTGATATCAAGAATATAAATTTTGTTTCTCACTTTTTGAATCAGTGTCCAAGAGAGATTACAGGAAATTACTTGACTTAAAATATCAGTGAAAAAAAAAAATCAGTGAAAATATGTTGCAGGTGCGTTTTAAAAAGATCTAATTTCATGTGAAAATTCAGTCTATTTAACTGCAAGGAATATTTGCTGGAAGACTTTTTGATTTTTAAAGTAGTATTTAATATAAATGTGGTATACATTGTGGTACAAATTTCTGTAGCTAATACTCTGATAACCACTGTAATTATACTTTAAAAACACTGATCAGTATTTCCTAAAGTCTGTAAGTGTTGACTTTTAACACCGTAGAAGTATAGACTTTGCTATTTTATTTTGTCTTTCTCACCTCTGTTTTTTTTTTCTTTTCAGCTGTTCTCATTTAGGTAGGTAATTTTTGTCTTGTCAGAGACAATTGAGTTCAGTAACTTTCCCTGAGGAGATTATCACACTATTTAGTTATTATTATTTATAATATTATTAGGAACTCCATTATAAGTTATATTCGGTAATTCAACGGATACTTTTTGAGTGTAAATGATCTCAGCCATTTGAAACAGCAGGAAATCTGAGCCTTCACAATAACTGTAATCAAGTACCATAAGCCTATGCTCTTTCTTCAGAAACTCCTAAGTGGAGTAAATACATTTTGCAGCGCCAACAGGGTTAGTTATCTGATTTTTTTTAGCTCACAGATGATAATCCACAGGATTGGCCATTGAAGTTAGGCACACTGACGGCTGAAGTGTCATTTTTATTTCAAGGGGAAAGGAAGAAAAGCTTTTTAAAAATAGATGGAACTATAGAAGAATTGTGTTTTAAGGCCATTGCATAGAGACATACAGTCCTATTATTAACTTCTGAGGGAATCACAATATTGCAGAGCAGTATGGTACATGGTGTGTTTCACGATGACCTTAATCATAAACAGACTTTTATTCTATGTACTGTGTTTAAGGAAGTAAGGAATTGGTGTCTTTTTAAAAGATTGCTATGAGTAAATGTTTTCAAAGCTTTGTTAATTAATGCTTTTCAGTTTTCTGGAAAATTGACTTACAGAACTCATCTCGTAATACCAAATAAAAATGATGCTGTTGTGTATGGCATTTCCTTTGTTTTATTTTATTGCTTTTCTCAATTTCCTTATTTATTATTCAAGGGATTACCTCCCAAATAAGGCTCTGTTACATTTAATATTTGATACCAGTGATAAGCAGTTGTGTAAAGACTAGCACCTTTATTAATAAAGGAATTTTCAAGCAAATCGTTAGAATTAGTCAATGACCTGTTTGTGTAATTCAGTTCTATAGTTTTGAACCCTGATAATGAGTCTCCATCTTTAGCCCTGATGAGTGTCCTGAGGTGAGAAATGTTTCATCTTGTAGTGAATTTTCTTTGTTGCTTTGCTTGCTTTTTGTCTTTTAATATGTTAATTTAAGCCATTTTCTCTATTCCTGGTAGAGTAATGGTAGATAGTATTTGATTTAAGTATAAACTGTGTTGTGTGTGTTTTAATGACTTTAACGGCTGGCTTGAGGATTTTAAGTCTAGGAATTACTATAACCATATTAACATTTTGATATATTTCTTACATTATTTAAAAGATACACCTTTTATATACTTGCAAATAAAACATTTAATACCATGTTCTGCTTTCTAACCTAAGGTAACATTTTTCCATTCTCACAATAAGTCTTCATAACCAAAATAACAAATGGTTGTATGATGCTTATGTGTAGATGTATCATTCCCCTTGCTAATTTTTTGCATATATAAATAACAGCATGAAGAATGTTTTTATACATATTTTCTTGCATATAGTATTCTCATATATTGCCAACACCACAAATTCTTAGGTGTGTTTTTAAAGGCTTTTAGAACATATTTGTCACACTATTTACCAAAAGGATCAATTTATGTTCATGTTGAAGTGGCTGTTGCTCTATATCTCTTTAGTAAGTATTATTTATAAAAACTTCATAAGGTATAACCTATGCCACTTTATTTTTAGATTACTCCTAAGGTGAAACATTATGTTTAATAGATGTATTTTGTTTGTGAATTTAGATGAACAATTTCGAAATTAATGTAATCAAATCTTTTGACCTAATTTTGTTCTATTGAACTTCTGAAATTCCTCCTCTGGAAATGTAATAAATAAACAATACTGATTTAATACTGTCTCCTTTAGTTTTTCTAAATTAGACCTAAATAAATTTAACTATTTACCTCATCTGGTATTGGTGTGAAGTGAGAATATGAATGTTTTCCTCCAAATTGGTAATTATCTCAACTATGTTAAGTAATCTTTAATTTTCTCATTGTTTTGTGTTTCATTTTTATATTTTAAATACTTTTTACTTTATTACAATCTTTAAAATAATATTAGTATTGTTTTTTCGATTATTCCCTGCAGCACATCTGTCTTTTGATCTGGTGTCATTTTATTGTGATACTTGTTTTGGTATTGATTTTTAAGAACACTTTACAAATTGAGGATAATAAAGCTCATTCTGTACAAAACACTGTTTTATAATTCGTTTTCTTGTCAGCCAAAATTCTAAATTCTTTTCCCATACCACAGAATTTAGTAGGATTAAATGAAGTAATTTCTCCTTTCTTTTTTTTCAAGATTTTATTTTTAAGCAATCTCCACATCCAGTGTGGGGCTTGAACTCTCAACCCTGACATCAAGAGTTGCATGCTCTATAGACTGAGCCAGCCAGGTCCCCCTCTCCTTTCCTGAGTGGACAAAACAGAGCACAGTATTAGAGGCTACTTAAAGAGAAAAACTACTTCAGTAGATTTTTGTGGTATTAGAAACAAACTGCCGGGATCAACAGTTTAGGATGGTGTTTCTTTTATTAAATAGTGATGTATAGTTTAACATCATATCTCTCTAATCTATTTAATGAAGAAGTGCTGATTGGCAGTGCTAAGACTCTACTTACAGAATCACAATATCTTTCTTCAGCTGTTAAGAACAGTAGTGTGGTGCATGTACTGACATTTAACGATGAATAATTTAAGGAATTCCAGGTGAGCATTAGTGAGGCCATCCATGCCAAGAGCATTTTTAATATCAGAAGTTGGTATTGTTTATGGGGGTGTTTTTTTTCTTTGCGAAATAATTATTGAAGATCTTAAAATAATTTTTAAAAAACCATATTTTTACTTATTTACAGTTTAAAACTGTGGAAGTCCCAAAGGTATTTGCTAAATAATGACTAACATGTTCTGTTGTTTACAGATTTGTATGATTACATTAATGCTAGGAAGAAAAACCAGATTAACTTTGTGACTGTGAAATCATAATAAATATTTGAAAAAAATGTGTGTCTGTGCTTGGGGATCACATAAAGAGAATTGCAGGTGAAGAGCTTGATGGGATGGATTTCTTTCTACCTTGGATTGGAATGAGATTTAAAGGATTGGAACAAAATTTATACCTTTTATCACTACTGGAATTCTGCTTACTTCCTGAGGGATGAGTTGATCTTGCAAAATGGCATGAAGTGGTCGAGGAGATCATAATTGCTAATTGTATTCTGGCAGTTATTTATGCCTTTCTTACTAGTTTTTTTTCTTTTTTAAAATTGGTCAAAAGCTTAAGGAAAACATCCTGCAGTTCTTATACATGTCCCCATTAGAAAGCAGATCTATTGTGTTTCAGAAATAAGGTGAAATAGTCCATTTTTTTTTTAGCTTGGCAATTTTATAGAGGGCGGTGCCAAGATTTTTTTCTCCTGAGAAAGGTGTGTGTTTGTGAGATATATCTACTGATAGCCCTTGAGGAACTTTGCAATACTTCTATATCTTAACTGTACTCACACCAAACCTGTAATTCTTAATTTGTACTGTCTACACTAAATATAAATTTTTAATGTTTGTTTTTGCACTAATGTTTCTTTTTCTGAGGGAGAAATGTCCCTTAATTGTTCCCTGCTTTAAAAAAAATGCAAATATAATTACAGTATAATATAGGAAGTTCTCATAAGTGTACAATTCAGTGAATTTTACGATGTAAATATACCTGTGTAATCATTACTAAGAACAGTATCAAAATCTCAGAAACTGTTCTTGTGTCCTGTTGTCATTAACATTACCCCCCATCCCATGGGAAACCACTGTTTTGATGTCTAGTACCATAGAATAATTTTGTCTGCTTTTGAACCTTAGTTTTGTTTATCAGCATTACTGCATTTTTATCCTGCTTTAGAAATCCTAGAACTCAATGTAATTTATACCTGGAGATTTTAGCACTTTGACTTAGACATTTTTCCCATTGCATTCATGATTTTGAGAACTCTTGGAAGGGGACATCAAAGAAATTGTGTGGTAGACTCTGTGTTTTAGTGTTCTTTGGTCAAGTAGGATACTTTTAATTTCTGTCATTGATTGGCCTACAACAGTACTTCAGTCTTTCCCCCCACTCCCTTAATAATTTTGTTTTGTACACTTTGGTACCGCATTCCTGACCAGCTAATGGCTTTTTGGACTTTTATCCTATGACTTGGCAGCTTTCTTTTCATTCTTTGAATTCCTTTCAAGCAGTGATTCCTATTCTAATTTTTATGACAGAAACCCTGTGGTATCCTCCTCTGTTATTTTAAAGAATATTGTGAGCATTCCTACCTCAAGGAAAAAGTCCCAGTTTGTTGAAGCCATTTTACTTTTAAGGTGTTTATTTTATATTTATGAACAGTGTAACATTGTGGTGTGCATTTTATAAAATCAAGTTACAGGCTACAAAACAATGGAAAATCAGGTAAAAGCCTTACCTAGTTTATATACCCTTTCAGGCTGGCTTCAAATGAGTGCAACTTTCTTTTTTTTTTTTTTTTTAAGATTTTTAAAAAATTTATTTATTCATGAGAGACACAGAAAGAGAGAGAGGCAGAGACACAGGCAGAAGGAGAAGCAGGCTCCATGCAGGGAGCCTGATGTGGAACTCTATCCCGGGTCTCCAGGATCAGGCCCTGGGCTGAAGGCAGCGCTAAACCGCTGAGCAAATTCACCCCTTCTATTCTCTACCCCTCCATTCACTCTTTTACTTTTAAAGAAAGGCGTAATGAAAGATTTATTGTTGTGGTCCTTTACATAATTTTTCTTTCCATATATTGTTGTTCAAGAATAAGAGTAACATGCACCTATATTTTGGACTCCAGTGATTTTTTTTTGTCTTTGTTGAGCTTTTGTAGAAATTAAGTGTTACACAAAGTTTTAGCCTGATTTCTTAAGTTACCTTTTTGCCCTGAGATTTAAAATGCCTGACTTTGAGGGAACATCATGATACAGGAGAACATTATCTCATGGAATGAAGGAGAGAGTAACTGACTTTTATAACTGTTAAAGAGTTACCACTAAATTTGAATAAATGCTGTTCTTACTTGGGCAAAGGAGTCAGGACATTTTCCAGTTTGACTTAAGCCACATATATAGGTAGATACTTTTCTTTCTTTTTAAAGATTTTATTTATTTGATAGAGCACAAGAAGGGGGAGTGGCAGGCAGAGGGAGAGCCAGAAGCAGGCTCCCTAGCTGAGCAGAGAGCCTGACATAGGGCTCGATCCCATCACCTGAGCTGAAGGCAGGCACATGCTTAACTGACTGAGCCACCCAGGCATCCCTCAGCTCAGGTCTTAGTCTTAGGGTTGTGGATCCTGAGTTCAAGCCCCACCTTGAGCTCCCCATAGAGCCCAGTTAAAAAATAGTTGGGGTGCCTGGCTGGCTCAAATGTAGATCTCAGGGTTGTTAAGTTCAAGGCCCACCTTGGGCATAGAGCTTACTTTAAAAAAAAAAAAAAGTAATATAGGTTAAGAGTTACTGAACATTTTCTGTGTGCTAGATACATTAATATTCTGTATTCACTATTATTTAGTCTTTTCAAGGACCTGGTAAGGATAGTTTCTGTTACCCTCAATCCACAATGAGCAGTTTGAAGTAGAGGCTATATATCTTGACTGCCACAGGATGCCGGATGCAGTGATACGAACCTGAGCATTCAAATTCTGCTTTTGGAGTGAAGTGTTATAGGACCATTTATGTGGGTTTATGTTTTCTTTCCTTGATCCAGTATCACAGTATATATTTTATTTATTTGAGAAAGAGAAAGAGTGCGTGCAAGAGAGCGCATGGGCAGGGTGGAGAGGGAGAAGCAGGCTCCCTGCAAGCAGGGGCATGGGGCTCGATCCCAGGATTCTGGGATCATGATCTGAGCTGAAGGCAGCCGCTTAAGCGACTGAGCCACCCAGGTGCCCCCCAAAATACAAGTGTCTTAAATTTATTCACCAGGGTGTTACTTATCCAAATTGTCCCCTTATACATTTTGTTCTTACGTATACTTTTAATAAGGCAGCTTTTTAAAAAAATTTTTTTAAAGATTATTTTATTCACGAGAGACAGAGAGAGGCAGAGGGAGAAGCAGGCTCCATGCAGGGAGCCTAACGTGGGACTCAATCCCAGGCCTCCAGGATCACGCCCTGGGACCGAAGGTGGTGCTAAACCTCTGAGCCACCGGAGCTGCCCATAATAAGGCAGCTTTTAGTGGTTTGTGTGTCAGGTGAAATTTTGCACAGTGACAAGTGTCCTACATTCAACAACCATATTTATTAAAGAGGACCACAATGTATTTCAGAACCTAGAGGCCCCATTGTGTTAAAATTGAACTTTTTAGTTCAATTTCAAGTAAGAAATGAAGATTTGCAGAATATATCTAAATGGTGGTGTTAATTTCAAGGTAATATAAGGAACATGCTGGTCTTCTTATAAATTATAGAGGATTTCTGAGTCATTGTTTTGAGTGTACGGTTCGTAACTTTTAGTAAATTTACAGTGGTTTGCAATTAACTCCATAGTCCAGTTATAGGATATTTTCTTCAAAAGATTTCTTTTGCCTATTTTAAGTCATTCTCACCTTTAGCCTATTATAGATTTTTTAAAAAATCAGCTGGTATATTTTATTTATTTTTTAAGTGTTTTTTTTTTTAAATTTTTTTTATTATTCATGAGAGACCAAGAAAGAGTGGCGGGGGGTGGGGGGCGTGTGGGGGGTGCAGAGAGGCAGAGACAGAAGCAGGCTTCGTGCAGGGAGCCTGATGTGGGACTCGATCCCAGGCCTCCAGGATCACACTCTGGGGTGAAGGCAGGTGCTAAACCGCTGAGCCACCCAGGCATCCCCAGCTGGTATATTTTAGCAGTCCTTCATTATAATACCTAACTACAGCATGGGCTGCTTATAGGGGCAGCCCAAGTGGCTCAGTGGTTTAGCGCCACCTTCGGTCCAGGGCCTGATCCTGGACATCTGGGATCGAGTCCCATGTCAGACTCCCTGCATGGAGCCTGCTTTTCCCTCTGCCTGTGTCTCTGCCTCTCCCTCTCTGTCTCTCTTGAATAAATAAATAAATAAAATCATAAAAAAAACCCTGCTTATAAACCTTAATGCATAAGCCTTTCTTTTTTAACTTTTAAGAACCCCCCCAAAAATAAAATATTAAATATTTATTTAATAAATAAATAATTTTTTTCTATTTAAATAGAAATATTAGTATTTCTAATTGAATAGATTAAATCTCTTTTCCTGTAATACTTTTCTCATATATTTGCGTGGCTTGCTCCCTTACTTAGAATCACATGTCATCTGGTGTAGAGAGGTTTTTTTCTGAAGAGGGAGTTTCCAAGAGGTATCATTTACATAGTCTTGTGTGGATGGTGCTGATGTTACCTTCATTATGCCGTATAACATAGGACCTCTTTCCTATAAATTCCTTGGTTTTATTTTTCTTTATAGTAATTATCATAACTGATATTAAAATATAAGATCCATGAAGATTGGAATTATGTTCGCTGGTTTAGTTCTCAGAGTCTGGAATGATGCCTTGTTCATGGTGTATGCTCAAGTGACTGTTGAATGAATGAATTTATACTGTAAAGTACTTGGAACAATGTTGGGCACTAGGAGAATGTTCTTTGAAAAAAAGTACTCTGAATTTTATCTGTTAGTACTACTGCTGCTTCATTATATTCTTCACATGTATAACATACTGGATTTTATGTTTTAGCACTTCATATGCCTTATGGATTACTATAAAATTTCAACAAGCAGGACTTTCTCAAATACCTGAAACTTTTAAAGTTAATGAATACAACTTGTAAATACAGTGAGTCACAAGTTCTCTTAAAACATTCCAGTATTGCTTATTAACCAAACCAAATATACTCACACCTTTAAATTTGTTAGTTACCATTTTATTTATATGTTTTAGGGAGCAGGAGAGAGAGAGAGAGAGAGAGAGAGAGTGTGAGTCTGGGGAGGGCCAAAGGGAGAGGGAGAGAAAATCTCAGACCAGCTGAGCACAGAGCCCGACTTGGGGCTCGATCTCACAACCCTGAGATCATGACTGAGCTGAAACCAAAAGCTGATGATTAATTAGCCACTCAGGTGCCCTAGTCAGTTACCATTTTTGAAAAACATTTATTTTTCATGAGAGACACAGAGAGTCAGAGACACAGGCAGAGGGAGCAGCAGGCTCCCTGTGGGGAGTCTGATGCAGGACTTGATCCCAGGACTCCAGGATCCTGACCTGAGACCAAGGCAGATGCTCAACCACTGAGCTAGCCCCCTGTCAGTTACCATTTTAAATTTAGAATCATAAGGCTATCGTTCTATAGGGTTAAAATTCCTTAAACATTACAAAAATGTCAAAAAATATGTAGGATAGCTTTAAAACCTAACAGACATTGATATCGTGGGATTGACATACTTAATTTCAATATTTAGTTCTAGTTCATCTTGGAGGTTGGATAGTCATTTAAGGAAATAGTTTTGTTGTCTCAAGGAAGTTGAAATTTCTGTGACACAGTGTATGAGCACAGATCAGTTACCATCTTTTGACAGGCTAATAATCAGCCCTACATTGGCCTGTGGAGCTGCCTTTGTCCAGGTGGTTTTTTTTAAGCCACAGAGGGGGTATATGGAACCTTTAACACTCGTCCCAATGATAACTGAGGCACTCCAAGACAGTGCCCTTTTGATTTCTTCTGAATTCTAAGGTTAAGGCCTTCTGTAAATTTTTTTGTGACTGCTTTTAACTGCATTGCCTGAACAAGTTCTGTAAACCCCATCCACGTTGCTTCACCACTTGATTAGATTCCAAGAATCTTTTCTACCTATCTGGCTGATGCTGCATAGATTTTAGATGATCTAAGTGACACAAAGGAACTGAGAGGTGGTGATAGCTTTTGTTAATTTGTGGTGACTCAAAGTATGTGACAAGACTAGAAACAGACTTAAGATCTTATTTTTACAAAAGAAAATAGTGGTGGGACGCCTGGTGAGGATCCAACTCTTGGTTTTGGCTCAGGTCCTGATCTCAGGGACCTGAGATTGAGCCCCACCTAGGGCTCCAAGCTCTGCAAAGTCTGCTTGAGACTCTTCCTCTGCCCCTCCCTGCTGTGTGTGGATAAGTGCGTGCACACACACACTCTCTAAATAAATCTTGTAAAAGAGCAAGAAAATAGTGGTTTTACAAATCACTTTCCATCCTTGGAGGTGAGGTAGAAAGATAGAGCTTGCTTATCAGCCTCAGGAATACTACATTAAGAGGCATAAAATAACCTTTCTCAAAAAGGGGAGCGTCTGACTGGCTCAGTTGGTGAGCATGTGGCTTAATCTTGAGGTTGTAAATCCAAGCCCCACATTCGATGTGGAGATTACTTAAAAAAAAACAAAAAACAAAAAAACAACAACCAAAAAACCTTTAAATGTGTTAAAAAGGGATCAGTGTCAAATTTAGAGATATATCTAAGAAAAAGACTTTCTGTTCTTGTTCTTTTTAATATTTTATGCTTTGGATAAATACGCAGTTGTGTTATAAAATTTCAGAACGACTCACTGACAGGGATAGATATAACTAAAGCAACTTTAAAAATTTTGCCTGAAACTACAGGCAGGGACTTACGGTGTAAGTTGCTTAAAAGTGAAGAATTTAAACAAATACGGAATTCAGATTTTTAAAAATTGTATAAGCAGAATTCTCTCTTCAATTCACCAATTTTAAGGCACTGTACCACTAGAATAAAAAATGAATTGCACTGCTTTAAGGAGCCTATAATCAGGGAATATAGACATACAAAACTGCATTATAAATTCTGTGCTAGAAGAATTAAGCCTTACAGGAGCAAAAGAGAAGTTAGTTAATTCTGATGGGTCATGAATTGGGCTTTGAGGAAGAGTTTTCCATTGAAGATGGGGGGAAATCATTATCTTTTAAAGTTTTTTTAATTGGGAGACTGAAAAAATCAGAATGAGGGCTGGGTTTATTAAAACAGTTAGTTATATTGTGAACAGATAAAAGGATAGATGTAGGGGCACCTGGGTGGCTCAGTCAGGCATCTGCCTTTGGCTCTGGTCATGATCCAAGGGTCCTGTCCCCAACCACCCTGCTCAGCAGGGAGCCAGCTGCTTCCTCTTCTTCTCCCTCTACCTGCTGCTCCCTCTGCTTGTGCTCTCTCTAAATAAATAAATAAATCTTGAAATAAAAAAAAATAGATTGTAATTGCAGACTAATTAGACTGTTATTAAGATAGGGTGACAATGACCTGAACTGGAGCAATAACAATGGGACAGAAAGAAAAGTTAGTTCTTTTCAAGACATTTTAGAAGAATAATTTGTTGATCCTATATTGATGGGGAAAGAAAAGAGTTAAAATGTCTGAAAGTTTTTTGGCTTCGGTGATTAGATATTTTTTATTGAGATTGTTGAGTTAGAGAGGAGATAATATTTTGGGGGTAGGAAGAAAATGATTGAAGATTTGTACTTTTTGAATAAAGGGTACTTTTGGAACCTCTAGATTGGGAGCACAGGAAATGGTAGATTGAAGTTTGGGGTGGAGATTGGGTCTAGAGATATAAAAGTTTATAGGTTATTATAACTCAAATTATTTTAATGACTTTACCTGTGGAGAGGGGATAAAAAAACGGATATCCACATTTTGGGGAGTGCAGAGGAGTCACAATGCCTGTGGAAATGGAGGGGAGAAAACTTGGAAAATTAATCTCAGAGGTAAGAGGAAAACTAGAAGAAAATGGAGGTCAAAGATGGGAGATCCAAAGTAAGGAGGGAATTGATGACTTGGTTAAAAGCTTCGAAGGGATTTAAATTGTATAGGGACTTCCCCCAAACTTTTGTGTTGGGGGAATAACTAGTTGGATTTGGTAGAGACTTTTAGAGGAGTTGGATTTTGTATGATCTCAGAGATCCAATGGTTTGTTGCTTTTTGAAGAAAAAAAAACCAACAGAATACCAGGCTGCGTTGATTGGTCTCTATTGTTGTACCTCTGCTGTAAATGTAGTTTTCTGGCTTCTTGCTTGTACTACTCTTAGTTTCAGAATGTAATTAACTTTTAAAAACTTTCTTGTTGACCTATAACACGTACATATGTAAACCATTATCATTATTAAATGTATAGCCCAGTGAGTTTTCAGAACCTTGAACGCTCCCCAGGTAGCCAGCAGCAAGAGCAAGAAAGAACATGAGCAGCGCCTTCTTCACTTTCTACTCCTCACCCTAGGGTGATCTTCATCCTGATTTTTGACAGCATAGTTTCTTTGACTCAAACTTTATGGAAATGGTGTCATGTGTTAATTTTTGAGAGATTTTAAACCTAAATATTTTTACTATTATGAAATTATAGAGTCCTAAAATTTTTATCATCAAAATTTAGATCATCTTGCTTGTGTGATTATTTTAATATGTGAGTCTGTACTGACTTTTTCATTGATTTTTAGAAAGTTCCATAGCTCTGTATGAAGAAATTGATGCAGAAATTACATTAATTCAGTGCTCACTTTGGTAGCACGTATACTTAAAAAAACTGAACTGAAATTATATTAATTTATTCTGGAAAAGGATAAAACTTTTTTTAGTGAAAAATTTTTTTAAAAATCCTCAAAAGTGTCTTAGAAAGGATTTAATTTGGAATATCCAATTTACATATCTTCTATAAGATTTTGGTGTTTTTATTTTCTGATGAATATACTGATTGGGAAAAGGGGTCTCGTAGAATGAAGGATCTAATGAGAGAAAGGACTCTAGTGGTATTTGGTATTAAAACCAGGGCAGCCCGGGTGGCTCAGCAGTTTAGCGCCGCCTTCGGCCCAGGGCGTGATCCTGGAGTCCTGGGATCGAGTCTCGCATCGGGCTCCCTGCATGGAGCCTGCTTCTCCTGCCTGTGTCTCTGCCTCTCTCTCTCTCTCTCTGTCTCTCATGAATAAAATTAAAAAAAAAAAAAATATATATATATATATATCTTTCCCTGATAAGGGAAGGGAACAAAGAACTCTTACAGTAGGGAGGCTTGATGACACTTAGCATCTTTTTATGTCCTGTGTTCCTTGGTAAATAATGTTTTCCACTATGAGTTTTCTTACCATGGAAAGTTGGGCCATGCACTTAAAACAGTGGAATGAAGTGGCATTTTTGGCAATGTTTCCTAAGAGAGATGTTTAATCTGAAGTTCTTATAATCAGGTTTTGGAATTTGGCATCTGTGTATTTCTCTGATTACTACCTCAAATATAAAATTACACTTTTTTTGATACAAAAATTTTCCTTAGCTGGAATTTTTTTTCCTTAGATAAATTGAAATATCTGAGAATCCGCATTTATAACCCTTCTATAGCCTTGAACAGAATATCTAAATTTACCTTGTTAGAGTTTCTAGAAAATGTTCCTTTTAACCTTTATTGATTTCTGCTATATTAATGATTTATGACTTACTGTCTTCAGGTTTAATTTTTTTTAAGGTCTAGCTTATTTTTAAAGATTTTATTTATTTATTTGATGGGGGGTGGTAAGGGGAGGAGGAGTAGAGGGAGAGTGACAGGCTGACTCAGTGCTGGGGCATGGGGCATGATCTCACAACCCTGAGATCATGACCTGAGCCGAAATCAAGAGTCAGATGCTTAGCCAACTGAGGCACTCAGGTGCCTCAAATACAGCTTTATTTTAAAAGCAACCTGATGGTCTCCCATTAGGGGACTAAAAAAAGTCATATCTTGTGACCCAGTTAGTCTGTTTTGAAGAAGTAATTAGGAATGCAGACGTATAATGTACAAGGATGTTAATCAGAGAGTTACTTCTAATAAACAGTAAAATATCAGAAGCAGCCTAAGTGCCCTAAGAGAATGGATATAGTTAAATTGGTGACTACTTATAAGGCTTTTATTATAGCTATTATCGGTTTTAGGACTTTAATCATGTTAAGTGGAGTAGGGAGAGGGAGGGAGGCAGGATGCAAAAAGTAAATGTGTATATGTGAATTTTGATTTAAAAGTGCACAGATAAATAAGAATTGAAGGGAATGTACCAGTATGTTAAGTTGAAATGGGTAAGCTATGTTTGCATTTTATATTAAGGACATCTCTAATAATGATTGTATAATAATTATTTCATAAATATGTTTTGGGCATCAAGTTTGAGAGTAGGCTCTGGATTATAAAAGTGAAGAAAATAGGTAAGTCCTTCTATAATAGAACCTATATTCAAGTGTGGGAGACAGAACAAGCAAATATTTGGTTGAACCTTATTAAATTGGTGTTATTTGGCCATTTTGACTTAGAAGATTGGTACTTTGTTATGGTTCAACCTATTATTATATGTCAGATGGTGGTAAGTGCTGTGGAAAAAGCTAAAAGGGTAACAGGGATAGAGATTGTGGTTGTTTAGAGCCAGCGAATATCATATATATGTGGTTAGAGAACCCAGTGTGGCAATATCTGAGCAGAAAACTGAAAGAAGTGAGGGAACTCACCGGAAAAATATTCTGGGGGTACCTGGCTGCTCAGTCAGTAGAACATCCAACTTTTGATCTCAAGGCCATGAGTTCGAACCTCACATTGAGTGTAGAGATCACTTAAATAAGACATTAAAAACCAGAAAATTATCATACACAGATGGAACCGTAAATTGAATTGTGTGTTGCTGTATGCTTGTGAGAATGCATTTATATGTTTTGCAGTATAGTGCATTTTAAAGATTTATTTATTTATTTTAGAGCATGTATGTGAGTGGTAGTGGGGTGGGGAGAGGAAGAGGGAGAGAGAATCTCAAGCAGACTCCCTGCTGAGTGTGGAGTGGAGGTGGCTCTGTCTCAGGAGCTGAGATCATGACCTGAGCCATGAGCCAGTTGGATGCTTAGTTAAGGCCACCAGAGCACACCAGTATCATATGTTTTAGACACATGATCTAGCTAGTTTAGGCCAACTATATTAGAACATTCAGTTTTCATAGGCAAAAGAATAGAATTAAGATATGATTTATCCTCTTTTTGGTGTAAAGCATATTAAAGATGTTTATATACCTACTAGGAGTTAAAATCTGTAAAAAGCGGGCAGCCCGGGTGGCTCAGCGGTTTAGTGCCGCCTTCAGCCTGGGGTCTGATCCTGGAGACCTGGGATCGAGTCCCCCATCAGGCTTCCTGCATGGAGCCTGCTTCTCCCTCTGCCTGTGTCTCTGCCTGCCTCTCTCTCTCTCTCTCTGTCTCTCATAGATAAATAAAATCTTAAAAAAAAATCTGTAAAAAGCTTTTACATACATGTATTTTCTGGATAGTAGTTCTCAACTTTTCCCTCATAAAAAAATCTCATTTATTATTTTCCCTCATCTATATTTTCAAAATTTGTTTGACAAATTGTGTTATACATTTGATCAGCACTGAAATAACTAACAAGCCCATGTAACTTTCTTGTCCAGAAACATAGGTGGAACTAATGATAATTTAAATGTGGTGGAGTCTCATTACTTGTTGATTCCATATTTATGAACTCACACACTTTCTAAAATGTATTTGTTACTCCGGTGAATATTATTGGACCTTTTATGGTCGGTCATTCATAGACATGTTCAGAGTGATGAAAAGAGTCATCCAGGGAGCACACATTACCAACTGAGATTGAACAGAGTTATGTTGTCTTCTTTTACTTTTCATACTATAAATTTTTTTCATACGCTCTATTTAGTGCCGTATCTTTCACATTTTTGTGTGTGTTTTTTGGGGGGTGGGGGGGGATGTGATTTTGGTGTTTAAAATGACCTACAAGGGGCAGCCCTGGTGGTGCAGCAGTTTAGCGCCACCTGCAGCCCAGGGCATGATCCTGGAGACCCTGGATCGGGTCCCACATCAGGCTCCCTGTATGATGCCTGCTTCTCCCTCTGCCTGTGTCTCTGCCTCTCTCTCTCTCTGACTCTATGAATAAATAAACAAAATCTTAAAAAAAAAAAAGACCTATAGGGCTACTGGCTGGCTCAGTCAGTGGAGCATATGACTCTTGATCTTGGAGTTGTGAATTCGAGCTGCATGTTGGGCACAGAGTTTACATAAAATGACCTCCAAGGGTAGTACTGGAAGTGCTGTCTGGTTTCCCCAAGTGCAGTAATGTGATGAATCTTATGGAGAAAATACATGTGTTAGATAAGCTTTATTCAAGTATGAAGTACATTACTGTTGGCAGTGAATTCAGTGTTAATGAATTAACAATATATATTAAATAAGGTGTCTTGGGATCCCTGGGTGGCGCAGCGGTTTGGCGCCTGCCTTTGGCCCAGGGCGCGATCCTGGAGACCCGGGATCGAGTCCCACATCGGGCTCCCGGTGCATGGAGCCTGCTTCTCCCTCTGCCTATGTCTCTGCCTCTCTTTCTCTCTCTGTGACTATCATAAATAAATAAAAAAAATTAAAAAAAAAAATAAGGTGTCTTTAAACCAAAACACAGGTAAAACATGATTACTTATTGATTGGTTGATAAAAATGTGACCAGAGGCTTACAGGAACTTAACTCTTAAGGAGAAATGGTTCAGTATTGGCTAATTCAGCATTTGTGGCAACTTTATAGAACATAACTACTGTGAATATCAAGAACCAACTACTGTATAAGAGATTTGTTATGCCAGTTAAAGATATTTGAAATATTGAGACTAGCTGGGAACTCCTACTAATCTTCTCTATAGATTGCTTCTCCTTTTTTTTTTTTTTAAAGACTTTATTTGAGAAAGAGCAAGATAGTATGAGGGGGGGCAGAGGGAGAGGGAGAAGCAGACTCCCCGCTGAGCAGGGAGCCTGACGTGGGGCTCCGTCCCAGGACCCTGGGATCATGACCTGGGCTGAAGGTAAAATGTCCTAAGTCATCATGAATCTTTACCTTGGTTTGTCTCATCTTGATAATTTTCTCTTGAGACTTACTAGTCCGTTTTTCTTGATTTTTTTTTTTTTTTTTTTTTGGTTGTTGTTGTTGACCAAGACCATTGAGAATTCTTTTTTTTTTTTTTATTATTTATTTATGATAGTCACAGAGAGAGAGAGAGAGAGGCAGAGACACAGGCAGAGGGAGAAGCAGGCTCCATGCACCGGGAGCCCGACGTGGGATTCGATCCTGGGACTCCAGGATCGCGCCCTGGGCCAAAGGCAGGCGCCAAACCGCTGCGCCACCCAGGGATCCCCCATTGAGAATTCTTAGGACAGGTGGAGCATGGCTTTTAGAAAGGGTTACGTGATAATTTATCACCTGTGACTGGGTTTTAAAGAAACTGACATTAAATTGAACTGATATTAAGTTAAACATCCTTAAAGATAAAAATCACTGAATAAAACGAATGGGAATTTAGGTTTTTCCCCTAAATTTAACTAATTGACGAACTTATAACCACTCTAAATACAGCATTGCAAAATTTGAATTTAAAATTATTATAATTGTGGTACACTTAGGTGGCGCAGTTAAACATCTGCCTTCAGCTCAGGTCATGATCCCAGAGTCCTGGGATCAAGCCCTGTGTCAGGCTCCCTGGTTAGTAGAGAGTCTGCTACTGCCTCTGCTCCTCCCCTCCACTTGAGCTCTCTCTGGCTCTCTCTATCTCAAATAAATAAAATCTTTAAAAAAATTATTATAATAAATGCGAGACTTGTCTTTAATATTTTAAAGCAAGCACTTAAGAATCATAATTATTTATGCACATTTCCAAAATGTTATATACAATCAGCTATGAAAGGTAGCTTTAGTGAGGAAAACTACAAGTTGGTAAAATGAAACATTTATAAAAGTTGAAGATAATAGGGGCAGCTGGGTAGCTTAGTTGGTTAGGCATCTGCCTTTGGCTTGGGGCATGATCCCAGGGTCCTGGGACTGAGCCGGGTCGGGCTCCCTGCTCAGCAGGGTCTGCTTCTCTTTTTCCCTCTGCCTCTCTCCCTGCTCATGTGTACTCACTTGTACTTTATCTCACTCACTCACTCTCAAAGTCTTAAAAAAATGAAGATAATAGAGGGATCTTTACATCAGATATTTCACATAGGCCTTGCTGAATTATTAATACATACTTAGATTACAAATGTCCATTAAAGATGAATGATCTTGCAGAGATGAGACTGTGTCTTAATAATGGTAAGTGCATACTATATAACATGTGCGCAGTTAATGTATATTGAAATGAATCAGCCTTTCTGGTCCAAGGCTCATTGCCAAGCTTTCAATTCTAAGAATAACCAGGCTCCTTGGCACCTCAGAATGATATATAGATACTTTCTCATCTCATTGCTTCTAAGTCATCAGTCAACAAAAGGAATTTTTTTTTTGACTCATAAAATTAAAAAGTTCAGGTTGTTATTATCTGGCTTCAGGTAGAATTAAATCAGAGTATTTCAATGATGTCTTTTTAGGGCTACTGTTAACTTCTGTTGCTTGGCCACTGAGATTTCAGCCTTAAATTTTGCTGAAATTTGGGTTTGGCTGTCTGCTCATTAGCCATAGACCAGATCTTATGGAGGAGCTTGATTGTTGCTGCTTATGTCATACACTATGGGTATAATGTGTGTACACGTAGGTGGCCTCAGCCGTGCTTAAATTAACTGCATCATCACAAATTTATTCCATCATTCTCAAGTTGCATCTAAAGGTGATACAGGGCAACCCCGGTGGCTCAGCAGTTTAGTGCCGGGGTGTAATCCTGGAGACCTGGGATCGAGTCCCACGTCGGGCTCCCTGCATGGAGCCTGCTTCTCCCTCTGCCTGTGTCTCTGCCTCTCTCTCTCTCTCTCTCTGTGTGTGTCTCTCAGGAATAAATAAATAAAATCTTAAAAAAAAAATAAAGGTGATACAGTATGCATTGCTTTGTGTCTCTTTGGCGAAACAGTATGCTTGTAGGCTTTATACTGTGGCATGAACTTTCAGCTTGTTTATTTCATTGCTGTGTATATACAGACTATCTATTGATGAGCATTTGGGTAGTCACAATCCGTGCTGCTATGAACATCCTTGTACATGTCTTTAGATGTACCTATGCATGGATTTTTTTTCCCCATGTGTATATATTTCTATTGAGTATATACCTTGGATTGAAATGGTTGGGTTGGACAGTATGTTTCTATTAAACTGTAGATATTGGCAAATACTTTCCCAAGGTGGTTGTATTAATTTATAATAGCATATCAGAGTTCTGGTTGTTCACATTCTTGTCAATACTTGGTTTTATTTTTATTTTTTTAAAGATTTTATTCATTTATTCATGAGAGACACAGAGAAAGAGAGAGGCAGAGACACAGGCAGAGGGAGAAGCAGGCTCCATGCAGGGAGCCCGATGTGGGACTCCAGGATCACACCCTGGGCCAAAGGCAGGCGCTAAACTGCTGAGCCACCCAGGGATCCCCCGCATCATTTCATGTTGATTGGCTAATTTAATCTTTTTGTGTGTGTGAAGTGTATATGGTCATTACCATTTAAAAAATACTAAGTTGTCTAGTTCTTACTGGTATATAAGAATTTTTAGAATATATTTTGGTCATGAGTCCTTTCTTTGATCAGAATATGCATTACAAATGTTTTTTTTTTTTTTATCACTCCAGGTTACCTTCATATTCTCTTAATGGTGTTGCTGAACAAGGTTCTAAATTTTAATATCCAGTTGATCCATTTTTTTTCAAGTAATGTTTGTGAATGGTTTAAGAAAATTTTTGCCGCCAAGATTATGAAGATGTTCTCTTGTCTCTAAAAAGTAATTCTTTACACTTCACATTTAGAGCCTTTGCCTTTGTAAGTTGATTTTTTGGTGTGTGACATGAGGTAATAGTCAAAACATTTTATTCCATATGGATATCCAGTTGACTCAGTATAATCTATTAAAGAAACCTTTCTTTTCCTACTGTACTGTATTTTAGCTTTGTCTTAAATCAAATGACTGTATTTGTTCATACTTCTGTTGGTTAAAAAAGAATGGACTTGTTCCTTTTAAACATTTAAAAATATTGTGATGACTAAAACTCAAAGGTAATTTTCTAATTTTGATCTTTAAAATGCTTTGCTTGCATTGTATCCATATTATTTAATAACTATTTAAATGGCTTGCTTTTCTTAAGTTTTCTAGGAGATAAGTAAAAAATAAATACAATGATGAGTACTTTCAGTATCAGACTTTTTGCACTGCCTTGGGTTTAGGCCTCACACCTCTCCATAGATGAATATCCTTTTCCTCTTCATGAATACAGAGAGGGAATGACTTCGTAGGAGAGATTGAATGATTTACAAAGAAATATTAAGCTCTTTATCTCTGTGTTAGATGTCATTCGTTCAACAAGAAACATACTACAGAAAACAATTAATAGACCTGTCAAAATATCTTCTGCTTTTGATCAGTAATGGGCTATTCTCGCAGATTTTGTATAAGTATTATAAAGTTGTTATGGATATCTTCTTTTTTTGTTTGTTATGGATATTTTCAGGTAAATCTTAATCTTCTGGAAAACATGACTGTTGACTGCCATTTGAAGTATTAGCTTAAGATCATGTTATCTGTTTTTTTAGACATAACCCTGTTTTCTCCTGGAAAAAGTTTTTTATTCACAGTTTTGTAGAATTATTATCATAATGCAGAGAGCTACAGTCTCATGGATTGAATCCTAGTTTAGGCAGTAAGATCTAGGTTCAAGTTCTGACTCCATTAATTGTGTGAGCATACGTATTCCTTAAATTTGTTGCCATATATAGGAAATGAAGATGATGCCTAGCCTATCTTTGAGGTTTTTATGAAGGTATAATGAGAAAGTTCACAGAGTATCAATAAAGTGGTTTAGACTCTATGTCCTGCCACTTAGTTAGCTGTGTGATGTTTGGTATTAACTTTTTTAAGCCTCAGTTTTCTTGTCTGTAAAATGGGAATGATAATAGTACCTACTTCCATAGGATTTTGAGAGTTCTTAGGATTTTTTTGGGGGGGGGGGGGCGGTGGGAGAGGGAGGGAGAAAGCAGTCTTTGGTGAACATGGAGCCCAATTCAAGACTCAATCCCAGGACCCTGAGATCATGACCTGAGCCGAAATCAGGAGTCTGATGTTTAATCAGGCATCCCAGGATTTTGAGAGTTTTAAGTGAGATAATGCAAATAAAGTATAGTGCCTGGCAAAATGGACATAATTAATGTTAACATTCATAATTCTACATCTATTGATTATGCACTATATATTAGGGATACTTTGTATAAATTATTTAATTCTCAGGACAAGTTGGAACGCTTTTTTCCCCATTTCACAGAAGAGGACTGAGATTCAGAGGTTATTCACTCAAGGTCACATAATTATTAAGTTTAGTTTGGATGAAAATGTAAAACTTGTTTTTTCCCCCAGTATACTCAGATGTGTTTCACATATATGCTATAGGTATGTCAACACCATATAGACAGACAAATCACCTTTGATTCATGTTTGCAGAATTCTTCCAAGACTGTTTAGTTGATATCCACTGTTTTCAAATATCTTCTATTCCAGTCTTCCTAGGTTTCTTTAATTTACTCAATAGGCCAGAACTTCTACTACAGAAATAAACATGCTTTGTGGATATATAATTAAGAACAGTTAATGGTTTGTTTACAAACCACTAGACTCCTTGAGTCTGGCTCAGTTAGCTATTACAGAGTGACTTTAGATTTCACCTCTCGAACGGGAAAAGTACTCTGAATTTATTCTTTATTTGTAAGAAGCTTTTCAAGGTGAAGTGCAAAACTCTAATGACTTTATAGCCAAGGGAAAAAGATCAGAAGATCCAGAAATGAACAAGTACCTCGCTTAAGTATTTCTGAGTGAAGCTTTGTTTTGTTTTAAGATTTTACTTATTAGAGAGAATGAGAGAGCATGAGCAGGGGAAGGGGCAGAAGGAGAAGCAGGCCCCCAAACCCCCATTGAGGGAGTACTCTGTGATCATGACCTGAGCCACCCAGGTGTCCCTGGGTGAAATTTCTTGACGCTGAGTCTGGGCAAATAAGAAATAGTCTTTATATTCAAAGGAAATTTGGAGATCTATATTGAGGTTTTCTTTTCTTCTTTTTTTTTTTTTTCTTTTTTAAAAATGAAGTCCATTTGAATTTGGAAAAATTAGTAGAGACCTTTAAAGTGTTCTTAGTCAAAGTAACTCTTATATGATCTCCTTTCATAGTTCACTTTATTGTAAAATGGGCACCATTGAAATGAACTCTCTCTCATTGCTATATATTTATTTAAAATCCATTTTTAAAAGACCGTTTTCATGGAAACATTTGGGGCCAAAAGATTTTCTATTGACAGTTCATATGTGAATTTTAATTTATAAGTCAATGGGAAAATAAGATAGCATTTATGAATTTTATCAACCCTTTGGAATTTATCTTCTATATGGAGTTAGACATATATGAAAAATCATTTATATGTTTATAGTTTATAATAGTACTGTCTTTCAAACTTGAATGCTTCTAACTTTATTGTATTTGTTGTATCTGGATATAATCCATATAATTCTTTAGACTTCTCTTTGATTTAACTTTTGCCTAGCCTCAATTAAAATATTTAATAAAATCATTGATGTCATGCCTTTTTTCCTAATATTCCTTAAAATAAACAGTACCTAAATAAAATAAAAGTTTTTTTTTTTTTTACTGCCTGAAATTACTAGCATAGGAATAAATAATATATTTTGAGAAGTGTGGAATAAACTGAATTATCACATATAAATCAGCATATGACACTGAGATTCATAGGGGAAAAACAGTGGGAAATACTCTCATGGTTAATGAGTCTGTAGCTTATAGGAAAATTGTTTCTGAGTGGGTTTTTATTTTTACTTATTTAAAAAACTTTTCTGAGTGGGTCTTTAGAATTCCTGTTTTTCTCCTTGGATTCACTTGTTTTTATATTTTTAGTTTATTTAGTACTCTTTTAATCTAATATAAATAGGATCATTGATTAATATTTAGAAATGGGATAATTCTTTTTAATATTTACCTTTTATATGATATAATATCAATGTAATTACAGCCTCAGTGATTCTAAGTTATTGTATTTAATTAACAAAAATTAAAAAAATTTATAGACCAGTACAGTATAATTTCCAAAAAATCTTTTGGGATCAATGTGGGGTGACCAACTTTTAATTTTGTTAAAAAATGACATTAGATAATTTACAGAAGAGTTCCTTTCACACCAAAAAGGTAGAGTGGCATAGATTCAGAATAAAGGAATTCTTTAAATTGAGTAGATCTGGCTTTAATAGAAAATGAGGTATGTTTTCTGTATTTTACTCATTTCATTGAAGAGAAGTTTTTGGTACTTAGGGACACAAACATAGAGTTTGATTCTTTGTTACTCTTTTCAGGTTTTTGTCTTATCTCTCTGATGGTATGTAAGTTTCTTAAATTATCTCTTCTTTTATACCCGGACACATGGACATTGTTGCCTTCTGAGCTTTTGTCTGAAAACCTCTCCTATTTTTACCTGCCTTTGTTGATTTATGTTTCTTTCACAACTTCAGATGTGATTTATAAATTGTGCTTCTGTGGACTCTTCACGTTCTGAGAAAGCTTAAGGTTTTGTTTTCCTTCTAGAAAGAATACAATCTTTGGCTGATGATTTTTATTCCCTTAGATTATTTTTGAACAAATATTAGAGCATTTACAAATCTGCTCAATTCTGTCAGAGAAAGCAAATTTAAATTCCTTACCCTTGTGCTGTGACATCATTAAAATCACATCCTGTCCAGCCCCCCACCCCCATATGATGAATGATTGAGTAATGCATATGGGTAGGTGTATATTGGATGATTAGAGGAAAAGGGAATTTAAAAGGTTACTCCTAGGGTTTCAGTTGGGTCAGGATATTTTGTAGTGTCATTCACTGAATAAGTAATTCTGATGGAGGAACCAGGTATTGGTATTGGGGCTGGGAGAAAGATGATGAAGTCAGTTTTGAACAAGTAGAATTTGAGGTTTTTGTAGAGTCTAGCAGGCAGTTGGATACATGGAACTGAACCTCTGAAGGGAAATGCAGAAGCTGCCATACAAATTTAAGAGTTAACAGCATTAATGAAGTTACTATGGAAGGATGAAAGAAGGCAGTAACAAAAGAGGGACTGGGACAACATTTTCAGGAATACTCCCTGAGCAGAGGAATAGCAGTTTAAGATTCTTTGACTTTTTCTTGAAGCTGCACATCCATTGTATTAAAGAATTCTGTTGGACCTGCCTTCAAAAGCTGTATTGAAGTAGATAATTTCTTAACACTTTGATACTGCACCATTATTCCTCTAATAGCAATAATAGTCTCCCAAACCATCCTCTATGTTTCTATTCTTGCTGTCTACAGTTTGTTCTGACATAGCTCTTCAAATGATCCTTTTAAATAAAAGTCAGATCATGTTCCTCCCTTGATCAAAATTCTCCAGTGGCTTTCATCTCATTCAGAATAAAATTCAAAGTTCTTAACTGTGGCCTACCAGGCCCTACTACCTACATGATTGGTATTTAAATGTTAGGTCATTAGACAATTCTTTCCTGACCACTCCACATCATTTTTCACTGTCTTACCTTGCTTTTTTTTTTTTTTTTCTTTTTGTAGTTTTATCACCTGAAACAATTTATCTGTTGAACTGTTGATACAAAATATAAACTTTGTGAAAGCAGGTACTCTCCTTTACATCCCCAGTGTCCAGAACTAGGACTACAGTTGGTCTCAGTGTTTGTTGAATGAATGAAAATTAGTGACAGCATTTGCTGTTGTCATTTCTCTACTTAAACTTTGATTTATTATTTTATTCCCTTTGATCACATTTATTGTTATACTCCTGGTCCGTTCCCATTATGCTTTTAAGTTCACATTCACTCAGCAGCCAGGATGATCTTTTAAAAATGTACATCAGATTATGTCAGTCCCCTCTTTAAAAATTTTCAATAGGGTAAATAATCCAAATTAAATTAAAAATAAAATTTAAAAAGTAAAAAAAAAAAAAAAAAAGGATCAAATCTCTACTATGGCTTCCAAAGCCCTTCACAGTCTAGTGCTGTCTGCTTTAAAGCTTATTTCATGATGCTTACTAGCCAACTAGGGTCCAGCCCCATTGGCCTCATTCTAATTCCTCTGATATGCCTAGTCTTTTTCTATTTCAGTGCTGCTATAGGTGCAGTTCCCCTTTCCTCAAACCTTTTTCCCCCTTTCTTGACTTAGCTTCCATATTTACTCTGTTTGAATAATGTCCCAATAATAATGTTAAATGAATGTTTTCTGGGTACCAGAGAAATGGAGAATAAGAGAGGCCTTCCTTGCTGTAAGATAGTTTGGGTGAATGAAACAGAACAAAGTAGATGGGTTTAACAGATTGTAATTTTTAATCTCCTAGGGGGATAGTTCAAAGGGGGGGATGGGTTTAACAGATTGTAATTTTTAATCTCCTAGGGGGATAGTTCAAAGGGGGGTAGACAAGCTTTGTATCTTATCAATTTACTTGCTTTTAACTAGAGTAGTTTTACTTTGTTCTTTTTCTCTAGCATATAACTTAAGAGTCCTTGCCTTAAAAAACTTTGGATAGTGGGATGCCTGGGTGGCTTAAGGCGTGATCCTGGAGTTCCGGGATCGAGTCTCACATCGGGTTCCCTGCATGGAGCCTGCTTCTCCCCCTGCCTATGTCTCTGCCTCTGTCTCTGTGTCTCTCATGAATAAATAAATAAAATCTTAAAAAAAAAAAAAAAACTTTGGAAAATATCCCATATGTTCAGTGGTATGAGCTTTGTACAGGGTTCCCTGAGAACACATAGCTTCTTGAAGGGAGATGAGATGGTTGCATTTGATCTGTGACTTGAAGGACCAGATAAATGTTAATTGAACAAAAAGGGAGATAAAAAGATGCTTGAGGTAGAGGTAGTAGTTTTAATCCTTTGCTGTTCATCAAGATCATCCTTGGAACTCTTTTTTTTTTTTTTTTTTTTTTAAGATTTTGTTTATTTATGACAGATACAGGCAGAGGGAGAAGCAGGCTCCATGCAGGGAGCCCGATGTGGGACTCGATCCCGGAACTCCAGGATCACACCCTGGGCCGAAGGCAGGCGCCAAACCGCTGAGCCACCCAGGTTTCCCCCCATCCTTGGAATTCTTAAAAAAGTACATACCTCTTGGGATGTAACTGGCTTAGGTGGAGGAGCATGTGACTCTTGATCTTGGGGTCTTGAACCTCATGGCGGGTGTAGAGACTACTTAAAAATAAACTTTAAAGGGATCCCTGGGTGGCGCAGCGGTTTGGCGCCTGCCTTTGGCCCAGGGCGCGATCCTGGAGACCCAGGATCGAATCCCACATCAGGCTCCCGGTGCATGGAGCCTGCTTCTCCTTCTGCCTATGTCTCTGCCTCTCTCTCTCTCTGTGACTATCATAATTAAATTAAAAAAAAAATAAAATAAACTTTAAAAATATATACCTTTAAGCTTTGTAGTAATTTTTCAAGCTGTTCATTTATAATTTGTGCCCTTCCTCTGTGTGTGTATGGTATTTCAATAGAAAAGTTAAAAATAGTAAAAATAAACTTTTAAAAAACTACCAAAAAATAGATTATAACTGGACTGAATTTCAGACCTACAGAATCAGAAACTCCTTTTTTTCTTAAGTGCCACATATGATTTTGTTTCCTAACCATGGTTGGAAACCTTTGTGACCAGAGATTGCAACTTAGATCAGGTCGGCAATTAGGGAAGTTTTAGAGTAGAGTTAGATAGGGATGTAATAATCCAAATAAAATTTGCATCTCCTTTAAGAAACTAAGATTTTAACCTGTGTTCCTGGAAAGGTGTTTTACTTTGGGGACTTATTTTGGAATAGCTTTATTGAAGAGTAATTTGCTGCACAATAATTTAAAATAGGCAATTTGATATGTTTTCATACATGTATACACTGTACAGCTGTTACTACAGTCAAGGTAATAAACATAGCCATCACCACTCAAAGTTTCTTCATGCCCTTTTGTAATCTCTTACCTTTAATTTCTTGTTGTTTCTCCTTTTCCTCCCTTACTGTACCCTGGCAACCACTGATCCATCAGTATAGATAGGGATATGGATTGTTATCAAATGTCTTTTCTGTATTTGCATAGAAGATCTCATGGTTTTCTTTTTCAGTCTGTTAATATAGAGTGAATTATATTGACCCAACTTACATACATGTAAATCACTTTTACATTTTGGGAGTAAACATCATTTGGTGTTTATACAGGCATACCTTGGCGATATTGCTGATTTGGTTCCAGCACACTATAATAAAGCAGATATCTCAATAAAGCTAGTCAAGTGAGTTTTTTTTTGTTTCCTGGTACATATAAAAGTTATATTTACATTAATATATATATTAAATGTGCAAAAGCATGAAGTCTACAAAAACAATGTATGTATGTATCTTAATTTAAAAACGCGCAATCGTTGGGACGCCTGGGTGGCTCAGCAGTTGAGCGTCTGCCTTCGGCTCAGGTCGTGATCCCGGGATCCTGGGATCGAGTTCCGCACTGGGCTCCCTTTAGGGAACCTGCTTCTCCCTCTGCCTGTGTCTCTGCTTCTGTGTCTATCATGAAAAAATACAATCTTTAAAAAAAAATGCATTATTGCTAAAAGCTGCCCATCACCTTGCTTTCACCAAGTTATAATCACTTATTACAGATCATAACAAATAGAATAATAATGAAAAAGTTTGAAATATTAGAATTACCAAAATATGACACAGAGACAGAAAGTGAGCAAATGCTGTTGGAAAAATGGCACCAATAGATTTGCTTGAGGCAGGGTTGCTATACACCTTCAATTTGTGAAGTAAAGTATAATTATATGAAATATGCCTTTATATTGTTGGAATCAGTTAAAAAAGTTGTTTACAATTTTGCATGTATGTTCATGAAGAATATGGGTTTGTAGTTTTGTTTTCATAGAATATCTGTGTCTGGTTTTGGTATCAGAGTAATGCTGGCCTCATTGAATGAGTCAAGAAAGTATTGCTCTTCTGGTTTTCTTAAAGAGTTTGAGTAGATTGATCTTTCTTTTTTTTTTTTTTTTTAAATTATTTATTTATTTATTTATTTATGAGAGTCATACAGAGAGAGAGGCAGAGACATAGGTAGAGGGAGAAGCAGGCTCCATGCACCGGGAGCCTGACGTGGGATTCGATCCCGGGTCTCCAGGATCGCGCCCTGGGCCAAAGGCAGGTGCCAAACCGCTGCGCCACCCAGGGATCCCTGATCTTTCTTTAAATGCGTAATATATAGTGTAGTCAGAATTCACCAGTGAAGCCTTCAAGGCCTGGAGTCTACTTGTCAGTACTACAATTTCTTTAGGTATGTTTGATGTATCCATTTCTCCTTGGGTGAGCTTTGGAAATTTCTGATCTTTCAAGGAATTTGTCTATTTCATCTGACTTATTTACTTTTTTCACCTGAAATGATTTATAATAATTTATCTTTAAAAAATTTAGATATAGTATAAAAATTGAGATAGATTAGAATCCACCCTTTTAAAGTATACAATTTAATGATTTTTAATATATTCACAAAGTCATACAACCTTCACCAGTACCTAGTTGCAGAATACTTTCATCATTCTTAAAAGGAAACCCTCATATCTATTAGCAGTCATTTTCAACCATCTCCTCCCCACTTCTCTTCAGTCTCTGCAACCACTAATTTTTTGTCCCTATCAATTTGTTCTAGACCTTTTATATCTATGAGATCATACAATATGTGACCTTTTGTTAGTGGCTTTTTTTTTATTTAGCATAATGTTTTTAAGGTTCATCCATGTTGTAATGTGTCTCAGCACCTCCTTTTTATGGCTGAAGAATATTCCATTGTGTATATACTTACATTTTGCTTTATCAAGCGACAGTTATGGGCATTTTGGTTATTCCACTGTTTGCTTATTATGAATAGTGTTACTATGGATATTTGTGAACAAGTTTTTTTGTGAACCTGTTTCCTTTTTCTTGTATATGTATTTGCAAGTGGAATTCCTGTGTCATAGGGTAATTTTACATTTAACTTACTGAGGAACTGCCAGACTTTCCAAAGTAGCTGTACCATTTTATATTCCTCTCACCCATGTATGAGAGAAACAGTTTCACCAAATTCTTGCCGACACTTGCTATTGTCCATCTTTTTATTATATTTATCCTAGTGGGTATGAAGTGGTATCTCTATGTGGTCCTTATTTGTATTTTCCTGATGACTACTGATGTTGAGCATCTTTTCACGTGCTTATTGGCTATTTGTACACCTTCTTTGTAGAAATATGTTAAGTTACTTTGTTTTTTATTTATTTATTTTTTTTGAATACTTTGTTTTTTAAATTAGATTGTCTTTGCATTACATTGTAAAGGTAGAAATTTATAGACAAATGATATTCAAATATTTTGTCTGATTTTTTGGCTTTTCATGATCTTGGAGTTCTTAGAAGCACAAAATGTTTTGATTTTGATGATTCTAGTTTATCTGCATTTTTCTTTGGTTACTTGTTCTTTTTTTATTTTTTAATTTTAAAATCCTTTAAAGATTTTATTTATTTGACAGAGAAGTAGGAGAGAGTGGGGGTGGCGGGCAGAGAGGGAGAAACAGACTCCCCACTGAGCAGGGATTCCAATTTGGGGCTTGATCCCAGGACTCTGAGAACATGACTTGAGCTGAAAGCAGGCATTTAACCCACTGAGCCTCCCAGGCACTTCTGATTTTAAATTTTTTATTGTTGTAGAATATATGTAACATTAAATCAACCATTTTAACCTCTTTCTATTTTTTAAAAAGAGAACATGGATGAGTGGACAGTAAGGGGTGGGTAGAGGGAGAAGGAGAGAGAGAGACTTTTAAGCAGGCTCCATGCTAAGTCAGCAGCCCGCTGGTCACAGGACTCAATCTGAGATCATGAGCTGAGCCAAAATCAAGAGTCAGATGATTTAACCAGCTGAACCGATTTAACCAGCTGAACCACCCCAGCTCCCCTTTCCTACTTTGAGTACTCTACTTACCCATATCCTGGGATGCTTGGTGTTGTCCTACAGCACAAGTAAGTGCTTTTTTCTTCAGTCTAGTGTCTATTGCTATGTCTTCATGTTCACTGACATATTTTCTTTGCAGTCTTATCTCCTATTAATCCCAACCACCAGTTTTTATTACTAAAAAACATCAAAAATTTAAAAAGTCTTTCAAATCTCTACCTAACATACTTAATCTTTCCATCTACCTTTTTGAGCATATGAGCTACATTTATAATAACTGATTTAATGTTCTTATCTAGTAGACCTATCATGTATAGATCAATTTCTGTTTATTTTTCTCATTCTGAGTGGTATTTTCCTCCTTTCCATGTCTGTTAATATTTGATTGGATGCCAGGCATTGTCACTTTTACCTTGTTTGGTACTGAACTTTTTGTATTATGAATATTCTTGAGCTTTATTTGGGATGCAGTTAAGTTCCTTGGAAATGGCTTTATTTTATTTTATTTTTTAAAGGCATGCTGTTAGTCTGCTAGGTGGAATTAGAGTAGTTTTTAGAGCTCATTTTGTCTCACTACGAAGGTGTTGCCCCTCTGAGCACTGTATTTGATGTCCCGTGAATTAGAAGCTTTTCTACTCTGGCTGGAAGGTGTACAGCCTATTGCTGACCTTGGGCAAACTGTGGACAGTGTGAGCCATGGGCACTGGTGTGCTGGAGCTTGTGAGAGCTATTTGTTAAAATGCTAGGAAGTTTCTCAGCTGGTTTAATTCTTTTTTTTTTTTTTTAAGATTTTTTTTTTTTAAGTTATCTCTACATCCAACTTGGGGCCAAACCCAGAACACCAAGATTAAGAGTCACATGTTTCACTGATTGAGCCAGCCAGGAGCCCCTGAATTGGTTTAATTCTTAATAGAATTAAATTGTATAAGCTTATGATTAAATCAGTTATATTAAGAGGAAAGGTGATACCTCAAATCTTATTACCTTTTATTATATTATTATATATTATGATTTTTGTACACAGGTGGTAATTTACATCTATTGTATCTCTATGGGAGAAATACTATATAATGTTTGCTGTGGTACTATGTATCTCTAACATAGCACTCAGTGATGGTTAATAGCTTGAAATTGTCTGTGGGTAGGAATATACATACCCATTGGTAACCCTATCAACCAGGAACTACAAAACACTGATGGCCCCTGGTTGTTATACATTTTCCAGCATACTCCTGACTATGGATATCATTCTACTCCTTATAGATGGTGTTCCAGGCCTTGGACATGCACACTGATCAGTACTCAGCTCAAAACTTGAGGGGGATTTTTGTAGATCTTCTGATGATCTGGGGACACTAGTTACTTAGGCCTCCCCACACTACTCAGTTCATCTTTTTAACTCAGGGAGACTGTTAAACTTTGCCTGGGATCAATCCCCCTCCACTCTCTGTACGCTGGAAACTCCCATCATTAAGCTGGGCAATTAAAAGCTTTGCCTCATTTGTTTCTTCTCTTTGATTGATCACTGTCCTATATTACATTGTCTGATTTCCAGTGTCTGGAAAACAAAAACAAAAACATTTTCCAGAGATTTAGTTGCTTTGGTGGCAGCATAAATCTCATTCCTGGGACGCCTGGGTGGCTCAGTGGTTGAGCATCTGCCTTCGGCTCAGGGTGTGATCCTAGAGTCCCGGGATCGAGTCCCACATCGGGCTCCCCACATGGAGCCTGCTTCTCCCTCTGCCTGTGTCTCTGCCTCTCTCTCTCTCTGTGTCTCATGGATGAATAAATAAAATCTTAAAAAAAAAAAAATCTCATTCCTGTTACTTTGTCTTGACTAAAAGTGGAAGTCCCTTGGAAGCATTTTAGGTAGGAGAGGGACATGGGTGTGTATTTTAGATCGCTCTGTGGAATATACATTTATAAGGGAAAAGACTTAAAGTAGAAAGACTAATTACAAGACAAATGAGTTAGTTTAAGTGAATGATGAAAACCTAAGGTTGGTTTTGGTTGTGGACTCTAGAGGTGGGATACAATATGGGAAATATGTAGGAGAAAGAATCTAGTGCAGGGTTTCTAAAAGGATGGATAAAGAGCTATTTGCATCTAATCACTTGTGGTATTTGATAAAATGAAGATTGTGTCCTGCCCCAAGTTCATTGAATCTGAATTTCTAAGGATGAGGCTTAGAAATTTGCATTTTATTTTTTTTTAAGATTTTATTTTTTAAATCAGACATTTATTTGTTTTAGAGAGAGAGCACATGTGTGTGTGCAGTGGGGAGGGAGAGAAAGAGGAGAGAGAAAATCTCTAGACTCCCTGCTGAGTACAGAACTTGACATAGGGCTTACCTCCACAGCCTTGAGATTATGACCTGAGCTGTAAATTAAGAGCTGGATGCTTAACCACCAAAGTTACCCAATGCCCTTCAATATTTTATTTTTAAGTAGTCTCTACACCCAGTGTGGGGCTTGAACCCACAACTCCAAGATCGAGAGTCTCTTGCTCCACTGATTGAGCTAATCAGGCATTCCTAGAAGTTTGCATTTTAAACGGGTACTTAGGGTAATGCTTATGAACCCTAAAGCTTCAGAAGAAACAGCTTTAACTTTTTTCAAAGTATGATCCATATCCTTGTGCAGCCCCTACATTGGAATGACCTGAAGTACCTAATGAAAGTTGTAGATTTATGCATGCATAGCCAGAACTACTGAATCTGAATTTCTGGGGTGGTTGAGTTCAGGAATTCCTGAACACTAGTGTTTGAAGGCATACTAGTGTTTGAAAACCAATAAGCTAAAGTACTTTTCAGACATAATCTCTTCTGAACTCTTCAGAGTAACCCTGGGGAAATGAAGCATAAAAGAGCAAAGTGGCTTACTCAGGGTCAGACAGTGGTTAGTTACTATTTTTACTTTTTTTTTTTTTTTTTTTTTTTTTTTATTATAGTCACACACAGAGAGAGAGAGAGGCAGAGATACAGGCAGAGGGAGAAGCAGGCTCCATGCACCGGGAGCCGGACGTGGGATTCGATCCCGGGTGTCCAGGATCGCGCCCTGAGCCAAAGGCAAGCGCTAAACCACTGCGCCACCCAGGGATCCCAATTTTTACTATTTTTGATAGTAGAGAATATTTCTTCTATCAAACCTAATGCTTCTGCTACCTTTCTGTTGACTGTGAGATAGGCTTATCTCTAAAATCTTATGAAAGCATCATAAGACACTGAAGCTATGGTTCCAAACAACTTAGGGTGCCAGGAAACTGTGCTCTTCTTTGGTTATACTTTTGCACCAAATATTCAGTTTAGCTCTCTATAGCAAGTGAGTGTAATAAGTCTTATTGTCTAGCAAAGGTGTTTGTCTCTGCATTATCTTAATGCTTTTTACAGCTGCCGTTGAGTGTCCTTGTCTTTTTCTTTTAAAATAATTTTAAAACATGGTATAGTGCACAATTCAATATTTTCATTTACACAACTGAAGTGGGTACTAATGAATCTATAGTATAATTTTTGTTTTGAATTTTTCCAAGGTTCTATAAAACTGAAAAGATTTAGTGTCTTATAATTTAGGTTTTTAGTTTAGACTTCAGTTTTACTTTAATAAGTTATGTAGCTTGTAGCTTATAACTTTGTTTTATCAGTAGAAATGGTAATATTTTCTAGTGGGATTTTCTGTAGTCTTTTGAAGTGATTTCATATGTGCCATGAATCTTAGATCCTGTAATCTGTTTAGCACAGTAGCACCAGTGTTAGCTGCAAATAGTAGGAAAAGTAATTCTTTTCAGTCAAGATTGGTTTTGGATTTGCCTTTGGAATTCTTGAATAGTCCGTTGATTTTATTAGTATGTGAAAACAAGCAAAGCTTTATAGCAAGAAATAAATACAGAGGCCTTAGGAATAGGATTTAAATGGTTTGTTTTCCTTTTTTGTATGCTTTTAAAAGACAAAATAGCTAAGTTTTTTAAATTTCTAGAGGTTACTATAGTTAAATAAAAAATTACTGTAGCTGTCACAAATCAAATTAGTCTATCTGCTCCATTTGAAATGTATAGTGAAGGAAACAAAGAATGAAATTTAGAGAATATAAGAATTTTGGCTACTTTAATTTGCTTGTTACAAGAGAATTTATAGCAACTTCTAAATTTAGAAATACTTAAGGTGTTTGTGTTATCACTAAATGCTTAGTGTTAAGTTTTATGGCATTGTTTAACATTTGTAAAACCAATGAATAGACTTAAGTGCTTGATGGTAGAGATCAGTGTTTCTTAAACACTATTTACTCTTTTTTTTACTCGAAACATAATTGACAAAACATTATATTAGTTTCTACTCTATTAATAATAAAACTTTTCACTAGTGAGATCTGGCAGGTTGACAACCCCAGTATCAAATTTTATACACAAACAGGTGTAAGGCAATCAATATTCTTTTTACCTTCCTTCTTTCCTTCCTTCATTTCTTTCAAGAGACAGAGTGCAAGTAGGGGGAGAGAAGAAGAATCCCAACAGGCTCCATGCCCAGCTTGAAGCCCAGTTTGGGACTTGATCTCATGACTCTAAGGTCATGACCCGAGCCAAAATCAAGAGTTGGACACCTAACCAGCTGAGCCACCCAGGCGTTCTGGCTATCTGCATTTTCTGTGTAGATTTTTGCCTTTTCTTTTTATTATGTAGGAATTTGGAATGGCATGCAATGATAAATCATTTTAAAATGCCATTTGTAGCTTTCTGTGATACAGATGAATGAGGTTTTTTGTAGCTCATGGTTTTCTAGTAAGTTGGTTGAAATGACTTAAAAGTTTTAGATCATGTGCTTTTTGTCATGATATTAAGCACATTGATGTTTCTCAGAGTTGTAATTTATAACCACATCATGTTTTTTCACCTTACTTTTAGGGAACATTTGGATAACTATCTCTTGATTTATTACATCACATTTATTTTCTATTTACTTCCAAAATAATATTCACAAATTATTCTAGAGGGATAATCTAAACAAGACAAAATCATTACTTTAAAAGACCTGGCATATTTTAAAGTCACATTCAAGGAGAAAGTTGTGATCTGTTTTACTGCATTTTTAACCATTATAGATTTATTCCCTAGTATTGTAAAACACACACATAATACTTTTCTATTAATGCATGAGTAATTATAGGCTTCTGGAAAATGAGTTATATCTACATTGGTAGTAAGAAAACGTATCTAAGGAGCTGTCAAATTTGTAAGAATCTTAATTTAGAGTTAAACATTAAAATACTTTATGTGGATACTCTGAGAAGCATTTGTAAGAGTGTTAGCAAATTATCTTAGTCTATTGAAGATTGCACGTATTTTGCAGCCTAATATAAGGAATTATTTGTACAGTTTAGTAGAAAATACAGTGTTATCGAAGTGTTTAGAAATAGCACTTTTGTCCACAAGTCTGTAAACAGTAACACATCTATAGTGACTATATTGTGGTTTCCCTTCACAGATATCAAGTTGTGCTAGTACATCCATATAAATAATTAATACCTGAAGTCTCAATGTAACATGGACATTAACAGTGATGACAGATAAATACAGACGCTTGGGAATCAAATACTAGGCGAAAAACACTTTTAAAAAGGTAAGAAAAATGTAATCTTAATTAAGGCCAAGCGGGCTTTAGTTAGTAGAAGTAATTGACTAAAGTTTCTTTTTCAGTGTATCAGGCTTTTTAAGAAACATCTGGGTGATCCTGTCTTTCTTAATACTGATAGAACTCAGCTGTAAGTATCAGTTCTTCTGTGAAAATGACAGTTGCAGATAGACTTGCCTTGTAAATATCATGAGTGAGGTTCCTATAGTAAACCCAATCCACAATGGGTAGAAGGTGGACTGGAACTGGAATTAAGTGCTAGAATGGAATGTCCATGTATACTCAGAGACATATCTTAAACTGTGGATCCTCTGCCTCTGATGTTTGCCACTCCCACCACACACTGTGGAATGTAATGTTTTGCCATGAAAGGCTTTCAAGGTTGGATATAGAGGAGTTGGCACTTGTTGGAGTTTTTGTTGTAAGAGGAGTGAATTTTCAAGTTAAGGGTTACTTTTTATAGGATCATGTTTTCACTGTGCACACTCCTTATGTTAATTTAGAATATTTCTTAATGTATTAAATGATTTTATTTAGACAGTTTTCCTACCTTGTGGTTTTCAAGAGTTTACAGGCCATATTTGGGAGAAGTTGCATCTGTAGATACTAGATATTAGTACTGATCTCCTAGCTGACTAAAACTGTAATCTGTTTACTTTTACTAGGCAGTAACTCTAGTTTACAAGGTTTGTTAACTGTATCATTTTTAAAATTGTAATCCTTCCTGTGACAATAGTGTCACTTTTAAAATACCTTCCTTCATTTTTATAGTAAAGTGACAATATGCATCATATAAACACATCACTCGTCTTTTTCTGGTGTTCCTCCTTGTTTCCAAATGGGCAGTCATTGTCTACGGCCATACCACCCTGAACGCGCCCGATCTCGTCCAAATGGGCAGTCATAATAACCATTTAGCCAGATTCTCTGAAAAGGATATCATAATGCATTGTTATAAAATAAAACTCTTAATTAACTAGACTGTCCAAGAAATGGGAGTATAATTAGATTAATTAAAATACCTGGCCATCTGAGTCCTAAAGCTAAAAATCCTTATTCCTTTTGTCCTAGTTGAAAATCCATACACCAAAAATAATAGAAATTTCTCTTTGTAATAAAATCTTAAGGCTAGTAGTCGTCAAGGTTATCATATAGATATTTGAAGACTTAGTTGATTCTTTGGTGTGCATAACTTAAATTATTTTTGTTGGTCAGTCCCCAGTTTTGAATACTTGAAGGCCAAAGTTTGGTAGGGCTCTAGAATATGAGTAAGAGATAATAAATTATATATGAGAAATTTTATTAAAGGCAGTCTTTGGGTCACCGCAAAAGAATATTGCCCACAGACTCTAGAGAAGAATGGAGTGACATTTGGATGCAAACTAATAATGAGTTGTTATGAGGATTCAGTATATTTCAAGCTCTTTTTGCTTTGTTTTTGTCGGTTTTTAAAAATCTGTTTCCAGTTTCTTGGTATCTCTGAGGCTACAGAGTTGCTAAGAAATATCAAAGATGTTACTATGAATAGATATTCTATTATCTGCTGTTTCCTCTTATAGAAGGGGTAAGTCTATTAGCATAAGTTAATTTGTTTCTTTAATTTTTTTTATTATTTTATTTTAAAGAAAGGAATTTTGGGAGGTTCTAGTATTCTCCGTGGCTGAAGCTGAGAGTCTGAAACCCTGATGCTTAAGCTCTATTCTAGATCATAGCTCCAACTCCTTCAGGATATAAGGAAAAGAGATAATATTTCCACAATGATAGATCTTTGGTTGTACAGGTAAGTTATTTAGTTTTGCAGTAGTGAAGACAACTGTAGTTTGATATTTTTTGTGGGTGGGGGGTGACTTGTATTTATATTCTTTATTCTGCATGGTATATTGTGCAGTCTGCCTGGCAAGACATATGAGTATGGAGCAATAGGGAGTGGGTTAGTGATTATATATTTTCCCACTCTTCCCAACAGGGGTATAAATGAAGTGATTAATGATTAAGTATGTTGGAATCTCTAGAGCATTATACCTATCGTTGACATTTTAGGTATTTTTAATAGAAGGGGGCATTATGAAATTCCTCAACTTTTGTTTCTCCTCAGTTTTGTTTTTTTTTAAGTATGTATTCATTCAGCTTTCTGTCTTTGTATCTATGTTAATCTATCATATATCTGTTTCTCTTAATGGGGAAGAAAGAAGAGATCCCTTTAAGGCAGTATGTATTAGAATTTAGCATCAAAACACAAATATTAAGAATTGCATAAGTGGGTCCCCATGTTTCACTCTCCTACTTTTAACCTTATAGTGGTAATTGCTCAACTGAGGAAATTTGTCTTAAAAGGATTGTGTGACAAGGATAGTCTGAACTGTTACTAAGCAACTCATGTTTATGTTCTAGACAGAAGAAACATATTGGTAACACTTTCAGTTGCTCTTGCTCTTTTTTTTGCCTTTTACTTTGGTTTGATATGGTATCATGACCAGTTTCCTAAAAATTGTTCAATTAATAAAACTAAATATTATGATAATAAATATCAACTAGAATGTTGATGTTAATGGAGGATTGCCAGTCTCTCAATTCCCAAAATAAACCATACTACTTTGGTAATTATAGTGGAGCAAAAAGTTATAGGCATTATCTTTGAAAAATCTTTCTGATTTTTGAGGTGATAGCTAAGAAGAGTATCATTAGATGGGCCATTTTAGTTTAATGCTTATTATTCTTTTTTAGTTCATATTGATGTAGTTCTACAGATGTGATCACAAAGGCTGGATATTTATGATCTGAAATACAGCTGATAGTGTTTCAGAATCCTAGAGTTAGATTTGAGGTAAAAGTAGATTCAGATTTGGAGGAGGGTAGTTCAACAGCAAATAAATGGGTGAGATGTTAGACTTACAGGTGGTATGTGGGGCTTAATATGAATAGAAAGGCTGAAATTTGGTTGACGGTCCTTGATGTACTCTCCAATAGGATGAAGCTTATGAGGGTGAGGAAGAAAGAAAGGGAATCTATTTAAATCTAGTGATCGATCATATTCTGTTCTAGGAAGTGCCATATTCATTAGTTGGTAGATAACATATAGGAAAAACTTCATTCTAGTTTCTAGACTGCATTTTGCCATATGAATATGTTAACAGTTTCCCTTAATTTTGAAACTAGAATGATTGCATTTCTAGTTCTAGTTGGGTGCTGGCTAAGGTTTTCACCATATGCCTCCTATTTAGTTAACCAACAAGAGTATTTTCTGAGGTAGTTTGTAAATAAGTTCCTTTCTGTTCCCTTAGTAGTTTAATTTTGGCAGGAATATAATTTTGTGCTCTTCACTGAATTTCTTTAGTCATTGTATTATGCAGCTAAAATGAGGAAATCTACTTTAGTCTATAAAGCTTTGCTAAACATGGCAAAACAATGTTGAGACTTGGTTGAGATAATCAGGACAGTTTTAGTCCCTTTTGGTAATTGAAGTTTGTGTTCAGTTTATTAGATAACTACAGAAAGTATGTGCCTTTACTATTTAAAATAGAGAAGATGAATAAAAAGGTTAGAACAGAAGAAAAAAAATCAGGGAAGAGTGTTCAAATTCCATTTAATTTTCAGAATTTTTAATTTATTACGTTAGGTACATGCAGTATGTTAATGTCAGGCAAGAGATTGGGTCCTCTATATGGTATTTCTTTAGCCAAAGTAATCATGGCTTTATTTATACATTTTTATTACTAGAGTCAAATAAGGAATTAAAGAATATATGATAAATGGGTCTAATTTAGTTTGAACCTGATGAAAATCACCTGGGAATCAGATTAATTGGTAGATCTGGGGCAGGGCCTGATAATTTCGCATTTCCAGCAGGCTTCCAAGAGATGCCATGATGCTGGTTCTCAGGACACAGTTGCGAGAGTTTGAGATACCAGAAGTGTCCTTGTATAAAATAGGTTCACTTTAAATGTAGTGCAATAGCATAGGATTTGAGAGCTGTAACTAAAACGGACTTTATTGTGGTTGATGAATGGAATAAAAATGCTTTCTAGGAATCAGAAGAAAAAACGAGATTTCATCTTTCATAGTAATGTGTTTGATCACTGGTATAGTGAAGAAATAGGCCCTTATTATAGATGGTGTTTTATAAGTATATATGGTATATACATATATAATCTTAGTACTATGTAATATATATGTTCCTTATAAGTAACTGTGAGTAATATTAAGAATAGGTTTATTTTATTAATAATGACAAGGCAGAGATTTTTGCTTTCATTTAGATTGATATGGAAAGAAAAGAAGAGCTAGGAATGTCTGTTACTGGAGTCGTTTGAGGTTTATATGCCCTTAATTGGCATCACATTTTAAAAAGTAAAGATTAAGAGATTCTTAATAAAAATTAAATTACATTTCCCTTGTGTATTTACATAGGTAATTAATAGTTATCAGTAACCTTCAAATTTGAGAACTCCAGATCTGGGTATTTGAAATAAATAAATTGGCTTTCATATTATTTAGTTTGTGCTTTGTTGAAACATCATTTGAAATTTAACTGAAATTTTTGGTAATTAAAAGTGGATATTTATGGGACATTCAGTATTTATTATCTGTGATTTAAAATAGAGTGTAATCTTCATGACAAGATTTAGGCAAAAGAGAATTGCATGTCATGTCCCTCTAATGAACCCAAAATAGTAAAAGTTTACTGTGTGAAATGTATTTCTAAGTTCTGATTGGTGTCCTATAGTTCTTGTTCATGAGATGGCTATAGAATTCTATAGAACAAATTATCATACTCTGATCCCAGGGCTTGTTTTGTCAGTCTTTTAAGATCTTCAAAAATTGTTAATTAAAAATGGAAAAGTATGCCTCACTCTCAAATAAAACTAAATCAACTTATATATGTTTTTAGGAAACTTAAATTCATTTGTCAACAAGCAGAAACAGGAAGACAATTCCCTTTAATTTTTTTTTTCTTGTATGTGGTAACATATTGCTGTTGCTTCTGTAGTTCTTCATAGCCTTTCTATTGTTAGACACTTTTGGTTGAGGCAAAGGAGAGATGATATTTGATTTGCAGGGGGAGGGTTAGAATGGCATTTGAAGGGTAGGAGAAGGAGGCTATGGGAAGCATGACCAAAGGGGGGTGGGAGGGTGCTATGAAACTACCTACTACAGCCATTGGCCTCTTTATCTATCCATCCTATACCCCATTTGGAAGTTAAGCAGTGAAATGGAAAATTATCTTGCGAAAGCTAAACAGAAGAGGAGGAGAAGAATGGATGCTTGAAATGTTAATAGCTCCTTTATTCTGCTTTATGAGAGAACCTTTGGAAAAAAATAACCACTCATAGTTTATCCAGATGGATCAGTCAGGGTGTTTTTCAATTTCCCTTGCATTTCTGTCTTAGAAACACCAAACATCTATATCAGAAAACCAGCTCATCTCCCAAAATGCATTAAAACTGTGGCTTATACATATATACAGGAGTTCAAAGTAGAGGATGGGGTTATTTATGTGATCCTGATTTCTTAGATGTAATATTTGCTTTGGGGACTGCTTTTCCTTTTTCTTCTGTCCTCTTCAACATACTTGCTTTCACTTGCTATAATTTATAGCTCTACTTCTAGAGACTAGGGAGATTTGGCTTTGCTCTCTGTTTTGCTTTTAGCTATTGTAAGCCAAGGTTGTGAAATCTGTTCATCTGCTTGATTAGAAAAATCCTACTGCAACTGAAATATTTCGGATGTCACATAGTTTGTTATCGAAGGATTTGATCTAAAACTCATTTTATTAAAAGTGAATTAAGAAGAGCAGAGCCTACCACTTTACCTCCCAGGAATGTTTTGAGAAAACATAAGAAATGATTGGGATAGTTTTTCTGATAGCTGCTATATAAATTCAAGGGTATTATTTTAATAACCAAGATGAAATCCTGTCTTTCAGGGAAATCTTTTCTGGGCCTTTTGTGCCTGTGATCTGAATGGCAGATACACAGCAAGGCGAGTTAAAGGCATAAAGGCATGGTCTCTAGAGCCCTGCCCTGCCACTTAAGTGTGTGGCTTTGGACAGATTACTTAAATGATACACATACTCACCCTTTTCATTTGTAAAGTATGGATGATAATAGCACCTTTCTTAATTGTTGTGACTTAAGTGAGTTAATGTACGTAAAGCATATAGGACAATTCCTGCAACGTATTAAGTGCCATATAATTGTTAGCTATTACTGGTATCATTTTTGGAACTGTTAATAAAATAAATTATATCACTTTATTAATATAGGCTATACTTGGATTTTAAAGTTAATAGCTTTATGCTTTTGTTTTAGGTGTATTAACTATTACCTTTTCTCATTATTTTGTTTACATTTTTGAAGGTTTCCCAATGAGTGGATCATGATGACCGTATTGTAGGGACTTGCCATAGTATGGCTGCTTCCCGATCTACTCGTGTTACAAGATCAACAGTGGGGTTAAACGGCTTGGATGAATCTTTTTGTGGTAGAACTTTAAGGAATCGTAGCATTGCTCACCCTGAAGAAATCTCTTCTCATTCTCAAGTACGATCAAGATCACCAAAGAAGAGACCAGAGCCTGTGCAGATTCAGAAAGGAAATAATAATGGAAGAACTACTGATTTAAAACAGCAAAATACTCGAGAATCATGGGTAAGCCCTAGGAAAAGAGGACTTTCTTCTTCAGAAAAAGATAACGTAGAAAGGCAGGCTGTAGAAAATTGTGAGAGAAGGCAAACAGAACCTGTTTCACCAGTTTTAAAAAGAATTAAGCGTTGCCTTAGATCTGAAGCACCAAACAGTTCAGAAGAAGATTCACCTATAAAATCAGACAAGGAGTCAGTAGAACAGAGGAATACAGTAGTGGACAATGATGCAGATTTTCAAGGGACTAAACGAGCTTGTCGATGTCTTATACTGGATGATTGTGAGAAAAGGGAAATTAAAAAGGTGAATGTCAGTGAGGAAGGGCCACTTAATTCTGCAGTAGTTGAAGAAATCACAGGCTATTTGGCTGTCAATGGTGTTGATGACAGTGATTCAGCTGTTATAAACTGTGATGACTGTCAGCCTGATGGGAACACTAAACAAAATAGCACTGGTTCATATGTGTTGCAGGAAAAGTCAGTAGCTGAAAATGGGGATTCGGATACCCACACTTCAATGTTCCTTGATAGTAGGAAGGAGGACAGTTATATAGACCATAACGTGCCTTGCACCAATTCAGAAGTGCAGGTCAAGTTGGAGGACCACAAAGTAGTAACTGCCTGCCTGCCTGTGGAACATGTTAATCAGCTGACTACTGAGCCAGCTACAGGCCCCTTTTCTGAAATTCAGTCATCCTTAAGGGATTCTGAGGAGGAAGTAGATGTGGTGGGAGATAGCAGTGCCTCAAAAGAGCAGTGTAATGAAAACACCAATAACGCCCTGGACACAAGTCTTGAGAGTATGCCAGTCTCTGGAGAACCAGAATCATCATCTGTTATAGACTGTGTTTCAGCTCAAATGATGTCTTTATCAGAACCTCAAGAACATCGATATACTCTGAGAACGTCACCACGAAGGGCGGCCCCCACCAGAGGTAGTCCCACTAAAAGCAGTTCTCCTTGCAGAGAAAATGGACAATTTGAGGAGAATAATCTTAGTCCCAATGAAACAAATGCAACTGTTAGTGATAACATAAGTGAATCTCCCACAAATCCTGATGAGATTTCTCAGAATGAAAAAGGAATATTTTGTGACTCTGAAAATTATGGGAGTGAAGGACTAAGTAAGCCACCCTCAGAGGCAAGACTTAATATTGGACATTTGCCATCTGCCAAAGAGAGTGCCAATCCGCACAATACAGAAGAAGAAGATGATGATCCTGATGTTTATTACTTTGAATCAGATCATGTGGCACTGAAACACAACAAAGAGTATGTGTAAATATGGTAACCATGAATTCTGCTTTGTTTATTATTCCCCACGTTTTCAGTATCTATTCATAAATGTCTGTTCATAGCATTTTTATTATAGCTAAAATTAATGCTTTAGCTGAAATTTTAGGTTTAATGTAATGGTTATCTCAACTCTTAAACTCCAAAAAAAGAAAGACTTTAAAATTCAACTATTATTCTTCTCAATGGCAGTATGGTTTTCTAGTTTTGATATTTCACACATCTCAATTAGGAAAGACATGTGGAAACATGGTTGATATTTTTGTTTACTAATGTTTTATACCATTTCAGTTAATTTGTAAAATGGAAACATCTTTAGTTATCATAATACATTTTGATTTATAGTTGTGGAGCTTTATCTTGAAGTATCTATGCCTTCCAGACAGTATAGAACAATTAGTGAGTGCTTAGACTTACAGATAAGGCAAATCCTGCAGGCTGTAAATCTACTTTTATCTTAGTTACTTCTATCTAATTTCCAATGAAAACTTTTGATTTAAAAAAATGGACTTTATGCATTATCTTTGACTTGTAATTTGCAGAGGTAGATATTACTGCTAATATTGTGATGGGTAATTGTGTATTATAATTAGCATTAATTAGAAAATTAGTCTGTTGTATAGTTTACATAAAGCATTTGAGACAACTTTCTCCTAATTCTAAATTATAAGAGACACTATCTTAAGATACCATCATTTCTTAACCTTTGTAATGAAGACCCTTTCTAAAATAAAGAATTGAGTGTCCAAGTTTATCACAATTTTGCTTAGATTTGCTTTAAAGTATTCTGAGTAGTAACACAAATGAATTGGAGTTAACTCTGAATAATCCTGAAAGGAATGTTAATGAACGGTGAACAGTGCTTATAAATACCATGATCAACAACAGTAAAGGACATATATAAGTTAATCACCTTTACTCCTACAAAGTAAGCTTTTGAATTACTAGCACAGATTTTATAGGCTGTGTAAAAACACTGATTTGAGGAAACTTTGTGATGTTCTTATGGTGACAATTGCCAGATTGTGGTATGTATCAGATCAAAGTATCAAATACTTGTGGACCGTAATCATTTTTTGCCATATATTACAGATAGTTCACATTTGTATATGATAATATGGAGGCCTTTTAGCGTATGTTTCTTTTCTGAAAATTTTCCTTTTTTTTTTATAAGTAGTATTTTAATGTCTAGTTTAGTAGAAGTCCTTTTATCTGAGCATTTTATTCATTTATTTTGTAGAATGGTTAGCATTTTTGTGTGTTTGAAATATTTGAAGTCCAATTTGAGGTAGAAAACTCAAGAAGTGAGTAAGTGAAGCTTTTTTCAATTTCAGATATAGTTCTTATCATTAGTATTATGCATCAGTTTTTAAAAACAGTTGTTTATCTGCAGGCATAGGAAGCAGAGTATTATGTAATAGAAAAGCCAAGAACTCAAGAAGTGTGCATTTTTATAAAATGATACTCATTATTTCTCTTCCTTTTTATTGTTTTCTTTGGCAAAGAGATTCTCTCTTAAGGCTTAGCTGGTATGTTGATGGAAAATATTTTTCTATTCATTATGTTACTTTTTTTTGTTAGAGCTCTTGGTGATAATTCTCAAGGATGATAAACCTATAAAATAGTTGTCTAAAGACAGCGGCCATAACATTTAAAGAGTGATGTTTTATATCCCTAAGCCTTTGAGAATGAGAGCTATTCCTATGAACCTATGAGAGGTTCCTCAGGATATACAAAGTCCTTTGGAATTTGGATAGTAGTTGCTTTTTTAGGATGGTATTTTCAAATTAATGTCTCATTTGGTGACTTTGGGCAAAAGAAATCTCTCCTCCTTGCTTTGAAGGTAATACTTTTTGACACTTCCACTTCTAACTTTTTATCCCCCAAAGGAAGCATATTGGGAGGAGGGAGATGGGGAGTGAGAGCATCTTCGTTAGAGATAATTTAAAGAAAATTGAGAGAAGATGCTTGATCAAGTTAGATGTAATCTCTTTTCAGTAAAGTTCTTATTCCTTTGCTTTTTGTTTAGAGCCAAGAGATGGTTGGATATAATGTTGGCTTTTTTTTACCCAAATTGTCATTGCAAAAAATAGCATCCTGATACTTGTCTTTGAAGTCTCAAGTTATTTTCTGTTTGAAAATGCACTTGGGGTAAAGAAAAAAAAAGGTAAATGGGTAGTTGGAATGTTATTCTCCTGTACACACAGATGTACACATGTACCCCATCAAGTATTTTTTTTTCTTTCTTAGTCACTTCATGCTAGTAAATTTCCCCAGATAATTGTGAAACTGGGAATTGGCATTACCCAGATTACATATGAATATCTTTACCAGTAGGGAATGAGTAGAGTATGTCCTGATGGCCAGATTAAAAAATATGTTACTGATAGAAAACACTGAGTATGGCATAGTTCTTTGTCCAGGGCCAGGAGAACATAGCTCTTCTTTATTCCAGTTGCAGCTCTTTTCTAAACTAACATTATTTAATTAGCAGCTGTATATCCTACCATTTAGCCGATAATTTATCTGTCTTGTTTGCAGGGGTGTTACATATAGGGTCATCTAATGACTTGTAAATGTTTGAAAAGATACTATGCTATAGAAACCTAGCCTTAGATCTGTTTCATGGTAATTAGACCATAGGCCAGAGAAATGAATTTGTGAGCATTCGGGATACTTAACCCTGTTTCCTCTCTAGATGCCATCCCTCTTATTCACATAAACCCACAGTGTGCTTTTATGTATGTATTTTTCCAAATGGAGAACTCTCCTAGGCACAGGGGAGACTGAAGATTTTTTTTTTTTCTGGCAAGATTCCAGGTGTGGATTATTTCACTAGATGTGATTTCTCAAAGAGTAGTGAGTGGGGAATCAGAAGAAGTATATTTTATTTCAAAACTCTGGTCTTTAAGATGAAAGATTCTGTTAAAGTGGTAGATGATACCTAATGACTCCCTTTTTGGCCTAAGTAGCCAGACTGAGATCACGTACTTAACATTTGCCTTTCTCTTTGGGAATTGACCTTTTGTGGATTTTGAATGGGAAGCATCGAATCAGATCTCTAGATTTGAAGTTCTGGCTCTAGGGAGAGCAGGTATGGAAGTTTTTAGGTCCTGGGTTTTTATTTATTTATTTATTTTTAAAATATTTTATTTATTTATTCATGAGAGACACAGAGAGGCAGAGACATAGGCAGAGGGAGAAGCAGGCTCCATGCAGGGAGCTCAATGTGGGACTCGATCCCAGGACTCTGCCATCACACCCTGAGACCAAGGCAGATGCTCAACTGCTGACTTACCCAGGAGTCCCTGATCCTGGGTTTTAATATTCGGAGCTTTTTTTCCAGAGGGCAATGACTGGAAAATAGATACTCAAAAAGAAAATGTGATTTGGTCAATCTTCTCTGAATTCTCATTGTATGACTACTTAAGTAAATTATTTGAAGGGACTTGGATAACTCATTTAAAGATCTTGTAACTTCATAAACAAGCAGAGGATGAAAAGTCGGATTAAGACTATTTGGATTCTTGAGTTCTTCTGGTGGGTTAACTCATTGATAAGATCATTGATGTTTATACCAAATTATCAAGTTTCTAGATAATGAAGTATAAGAATAAGCTGGTTGCTTATCAAAGGGTATTGCTGATGTAGTCTCTAGGTAAGAAGTTTTTAAGCCATATTAAAGGATATTTATAGGAAGTGTATTTTTAAACTTGGTTCTCTGAAAATAATGTACTTTAAATAATTTATGATACATTCTTTTACACTATGCTTATGTGAATCATTTGATATCTTCATCAGTTTCAGAGGCTACATAGAGAAAATCCTCATCAGGTCTTGTAGATTCACTTCTCATGAGACTACTTTCATTGTTTAAGTTTCTTTCAAGGGACCAGAAGACTTCAAGACTAGAGATGGATTTTGCTTAGAAAGTAATAGAGGAGTCATCCTGCCCTAGATAAAATAATGTTATATTTGTACTGTGCTTCATAAGGTGCAAAGTGATTTCCTCTAGTTTCTCATTTGACACTCCCTATAATTCAGAGGTAGCATAGGTGGTGTTACACAGTCCTCATTTCCTAACTCATAATTAATGTTTTAATGTTATTTATTGAAAGTATGATGAACTACTGGTAGATAGAGGATTAGAACTCCCATATTCTAACTCCTAGTTTGAATTACTACTGGTTATCTCATCCAATAAAGACTTATTCCATGGATTTTCAGGTTTCTAGGTTTAAAACTCATAAGGAGCAGATACTAGTTTCTCAGTTTTCAAAATTCTTTAGTCCGAGTTTAAGCTCTGTAATTTTAATTATGATTATCTGGTTTTATCTGTCAGAGAATCCGCATTATAGGTAAGTAACCTATTTATTGAATGAAATGCTTTCATGTTCATCGTTTTTAAAGAACATTCTATTAGTGTGTCTGTGAAGAATAATTGCCCTGTACGAATGGAGGATATAAAACTATGGCTACAGCTTGGCTTTAAATAGATAATTTGGATAATTTGCAAAAAATACTTTGGGGGATGTTTACAATGAATTGAGTTAAAGTCAGAGGTTATTAGGGAAAACTCATGCATGGTGTACTTTCTCAACTAATTGGAAAAGACCATGGAATGTAACAGCCAGATTGGCCCTAGTAGTTTGGCACAAATTTTAATGAGAGGAGGGAAATAACGGTCCTTAGTATGAAGTTTTTGGTTGTAAGAGGAGTGTGCCATTGACTAATCAAAATAATCAGTGCACAGTGAACTCTTGGTTTTTTTCCTTTGAATGTCTCCATCTTTTATTTCAAGTGATGTGAATAGTTTCTAAAAGTAGTTCTCTATTGTAATCCCAGTATATTTATACCCAAGTATAGTTTAACTTTTTCTTCTGCATTTAGAGTCGTTTTTGCAAATAGAGGTTATGTAGTGAAATTTTTCTGCCATCACCACCAGAGTATCTCTGTTTTTGCTTATGTTAAATGATTTGGGCTTCTCAGCTTTTTATGTTCTTATAATTTAGCTTCTTTTCTATATTATTTTAGAAGTTCTGTGACTTCTTAGAATTTTCTTCAGTTTTGTTGACTTTCATTTTATTGTCACTAATGCTATCATGCTACCTTCCTCTAATAATTCAGCCTTCCCTTCTGAGTGCTTTTAGTTCTCTATACACTTGGAAGTCAGAATAACCAGGCTTGTTAGAATTATGTGTTAGGATTCTTGAGTGATGCACTGAAGAATCTCTCTTTTGAATGCTCAGATAAGCTTTAGTGTGCAAGGAGATGTTTGTTTTAATTGTATGTTTTTTGTGTGCTTGCTTTCTGGTTTGGAGGCTGTGTCTTACATAAGTTACCAGATATGTAAATTCTGGATAGAGAAATAACAGTTGTTTCTTTATATATGGCAATAAATACTCATTAGCAAATAAATAGTAAATAGTAAAACCTATTTAAAACAATTACTATTTATTTGAGACTAATTGAAGCTTAGCCTTTGTTGTAGGAGCTTTAGTTTAGCAGTTTTTTTGTAGGCTTTAAAATGTTTTTACATATTGGTAAGCAGGCTCTCCTATTTAAATATTTCTGTGATGACTCACGCCATCAGATTATAATGTTTAGTAATAAATGAGAAAATCTGTTTTGTGACTTTTCTGCTTCTCTTCAGTGATTTCGTATCTTCAGTGAGGTCTGTACTACTATTCCTTTACGTTATCATTTCTCTTTAACATATAAATTTTAACGTACAGAAATTTGTGAAGTGGTGAGAAGAGACTGAGCAGTTTAGGACACTCTTAGGATTCTCTGTAGTATGTTATGATTTAATTTTCACTTACCTAGTAATATTTGTATGGTAGACATTTGAAATGTGTTGAGGGTCTGCATTTTGTTCTCTTTTCTTTAAAAAGTATTGAAATTTGTTCTGACAGGCAGTTGATTTACTTGATAATAAGCTTGATTCTATTAAGCTTTATGTTTTAGCTCTGTTAGGAGGAAATCCAGAGTAGCCTGTATTCTAGATTTAGTTTAGCCTTAGTCCTTGGCATGGCCTTCCTGGTGTCATTTCAAAAGGTCTTTACTCTAGCTGGTTGAAACCTGAAAGACTCGAGCCTCATGGAAACATTGATAATTGTTCTCGGTACAACTCCTTGATAGTTGTTTTTTGCTTGGTCCTGTGGAATCTCATGTTTTACACATGCAGTTTTGTATGTATAAGACTCAAAGAGACTCCTATGCAGATACTCGGTGTTTCCTTTTTCTGTTTTGCTTCTTCCTCTTCAGTGCTCTGTCCCACAAATTCCAGCTGCCTCACTTCCCCAAACTCTGTTTTCTCTCTCTCTGCTCAGCAAGACTGCTTCCTGTTCCACACCACTGATGGTACTCCACATAAAGGATGATCATAGTGTGCCGGATTTCATTTGTTTGTTCTTTCTCACAGATGAGAGTCCTGTACTGCATGTGTCTGTTGTCCAGCAATAATTGTTTCTGTATTTTCTGCATTTGTGTAGTTGTGGATGGCAGAAGGATGGATATCCAGTGTTAGTTACTCTGTCATTACTGAACGTGGAACTTTATCTGACTTAATTTCAGTATGCACTAGGTATGTTTTCTTCTTATGACACTCCCAGCCTAAAGTTTGACCATTTGGAAGTTATTTATTTATTTATTTTTGTGACATTCCTGTGACAGTGAGGCCTAGTTTTTACTTCTACCTTAAAAATTAGTTTAAGCAATTTCTAAGAAGCTGAAGTCAGAGAAATTGGAGTAGTACCAATTTGAATTGAAGTATGAGGGTAAAAGAGACTTGACATTGTTTTAGTTGTGTTGATGAAGTGTTGCTATGGTTTGAGCAGAAGTAAAAATTGGGTTACTGGTTCAGATACAGTTCATGAGGATGGGTAAAAGAGAAAGTGGCACACAAGAAGATACGAAACAATGTCTACTAGGTTTAAAGTGGTAGCCATAAGAGATAAAGGAGTAAGGTAGCTAGGTTTTAGTTATTTTCTTAGACCTTTCAGGTTTTTTGGGTAGGCTATATTTGACGTACTGTATTTCAGAAAGCTAGGGTGAATGTGCCCTTTTTATGCCTGTCAGTTTAATCTAGTTTCTTATAAATGTTGAGTATTTTGCAGAAGTTTTATTTTCTCTGATAATATTTTTACCATTTATGTTAAGTTGGAGAACTCTTTCAGCTTTTTTGTTGTTTGTGTCTTTTTACTTATTCTAAATTATCCTTCCTCTTAATTTTAAATGTATTTTTCATATTTTAATGGTTCTCAGAATATAAAAGCGTGAAATTATTTCATTATGGTTTAAACTTTTAGTTGGAGAGAAAGGGTCATGCTAATAATTTATTGGCAATGAGGGTAGAAAGTGCCATTGAACACTAGTTAACACCTAAAGTATATTCTTAATAAACATTTCAAAATACATATATGGATATAAAGAGTGAAGTTAAATGAACCAAGTGTAATATTTTAAAGTACCTTTTTTTAAGGCACCAGTCATGACTAGATAATGTTTTTATTTTTAAAATGCTATCCCATTGGGTGGGTACCTGGTGGCTCAGTGGTTGAGCATCTGCTTTTGGCTCGGGTTGTGATTCTGGGGTACCAGGATTGAGTCCCGCATCAGGTTCCCTACATGAATCCTGCTTCTCCCTCTACCCGTGTCTCTGCCTCTCTCTCTGTGTCTCTCATGAATAAATACAATCTTTAAAAAAAAAATGCTATCCCATTTAAATCTAGAATCTTAATATTTTTAAAAGTTTTATTTGTAAATTACTTTAAAAAGTTGGACTAGGTTTGAGGAGCACTCCCAATCCCCTTCTATTACAGTTTTTAACTGGCAGTATTCTGCTGGGTAAATATCTGTAATTTCTGTGATTGTCATGATTTGCATGATTTGACTTCTGTAATTCAAATTAATATATATAGATATATCTTTCTCTGCCCTTCCTCTTGCTTTTGGTACTGCTCAGGCTTTCGTTATTGACTTCTTATTTTGTATGCTCTCTTTTGATATTTTCACACACTGGTGTGGCTGAAGTTACCGTCTCTATATTGATGGATTTCCAGATGTATATATCTCTAGTCAGATTATTCTTGAGCTTCAAACTGCTTACAAGATATATCCATTTGCCTTTAAATTTTAGACATATTCTCAATGGAACATGTACACATTTAACCAGTGCGTCCTTCACGTACATCCAATATTCAACACTGTCTTTTCACTAAATTGGTAGTGTCTTTCACTTGCCCAGTCTAGAAGAATGGAAGTAAATCTCAATTACTCCTTCACCATACTTCCTCTCCCACCAGTGTTATTGATTCAACTTTCTTTATTCTCAGTGCCACTTTTTTTTTTTTTTTTTTTAATTTTTAAAGTAGACTCCAGTGCAGGGCCTGAACCCACTACCCTGAGATCAAGACCTGATCTGAAATCAGTAGTCAACGTGCTTAACATACTGAGCCACCCAGGTGCCCTGAGTTGCCACTTTCTTTTTTTTTTTTTTAAATTTTTTTTAAATTTTTATTTATTTATGATAGTCACAGAGAGACAGAGAGAGAGGCAGAGACACAGGCAGAGGGAGAAGCAGGCTCCATGCACCGGGAGCGTGACGTGGGATTCGATCCCGGGTCTCCAGGATCGCGCCCTGGGTCAAAGGCAGGCGCCAAACCGCTGCGCCACCCAGGGATCCCGAGTTGCCACTTTCTTAAATTTAGGTCACTTTCATCTCTTCTTGATTACTGGAAATGCTTCCTTAATTGCTTTCTGCAGTGCTAGTATATTATTTCTTCAATGGACTGTAGCTGGAGTAAATGTTTTTAGAATAAAATCTACTCTTTAAAATCAATTATGGCATGATTTTTAGACATTCTTTTACTGTTTGCTTCTCTGTATTCTAAACAGATTAAACCTTTAATTCTTTGATTATTACGTTCTTTTACTTGAGGCTTTCTCATATGCCTGAGTGCTTATTCTAGCCCACCCTTACCCTCATCTCCCTGATTATCTTCCTTTCTCTGTCTGCAAAGGGAGAAAGATGTTGGATGTTTAAATTTCCTATCTCCCCAAGATTGACTGTCTTCCCAAGATTGACTAATTGCGCCTTGTGTGCTCTGCGATGTAGCAACATGTACAATAGACCTCAAGCTCTTTGAAGGAGCTATGTCTTCTAGTTGGTTGATATATCACTGGAGAAATGTCAAGCTTATCCTGCTTTGAAAATGGCAGAAAAGAATTTATTATGCTTTGCATAGTAGAGATTTTTTTTTATGCCATTAGTTTGACTTCTAATACTCTGGATTTATGAAATTTATTACTGGTAATGATTTCCTTTTTTTACTTAAAGTCTAGATCATAAGTTTTTGAAAGAAATAAGCTATGTAATCATTCACATCGTTACCTCAGGAATTGTGAAGAGATAATTGGGATGGTGGGGGATGTGGAAAAGAAGGGTGTGTCTCATGATTAGTTTGGTTGTCTGAACACATTATCAGGTGTGAGTACATGTTCTTATATGACTGTATGAAAAATGTAAGCTCGGTTGTTAATACCAGACCCCAAAGAGAGGAAGTCTTTGTATTATAAAGCAAACTTACAGGTTTGGTATGATCAGAATGTTTTGTATAGTTTGAAATATGTTTTTACAACCTAAAGTTTTGCCAGGAGGCTTTAGAAAGCAATACAGAATGATAAGAATTTGGTTGGGGCTATCTTTATTGAATTGAAGGACTTGAAAGAAAATGTGTGTCCCTGTCTATTTATGTGTCTGTCCTAGTTAAAGATTTTCGGTAGAGAATGTCACTCAGCTTTCTCTGTATAATCTCGTACTTTTGAGTAGAAGCTAGAAATAATTAAAAATACAAGATACATCCTGTGTCTTTGAAGTTATTGTAAAATGACTGCATACAGATGGCTTAAGAGATACATAGTTTGGGGACGCCTGGGGGGCTCAGTGGCTGAGCATCTGCTTTTGGCCCAGGGCATGATCCTGGGATCTGGGATCGAGTCCCACATCAGGCTGCTTTCGGGGAGGGGAGCCTGCTTCTTCCTCTGCCTATGTCTCTGCCTCTCTCTGTGTGTCTCTCATGAATAAATAAACAAAATCTTTAAAAAAGAGAGAGAGATACGTAGTTGGGCTATATTTGAGGTATGTTGCCTGGCCGACTATGAGTTTATAACTAGCGATTACTAGCTTGTTTATATTATGTGAAATTATTATGTATTTGCAATTCCAGAGTAGAATGGGTGATCTAAAACTCTAGGGGAAATGTGTAAATCTGGATGTGACTGGTGGTGGTCAGGATTTTTTTCTAGATGATTATGCAGCTTCTATAATATTGACCACAATACAGCTAGTTGCATTCAGTTTCCTGAATTCTTGAGAAAACTGAGGATTTTCTTCTTATTTATTTAATGGGCAGCAGAGCATAGCTCATTGAGTGATAGTAAAGTGATAGTAGCAAGCTCCCGAAGAGGGAAGGGACCCAAAATGGTTGCTGGAAATTTAATAATTTTATTGAAAAGATGTAGAAAAACACGTCCTAGGAACTAGTTGAAAAGACCTCTTTTAGGGTTCCTTACCACAAGAAACCTAGAGTCTTTGGGCGGGGGGAGCCCACAATTTTTTGAAGGCTATAAATGTGTGGATTTAAAAAATACTGACATACTCTTTTGAACAGTTCCCTGCAAAAACTTTTGTGTGGTACTTCAAATAGTATTCAATTTGAATGCAAGGTTGTTAAAATCTAGTAAGTAGTAAGGAACTGTAGGTTATTTTTAACTGGCAAGGAGAACAAACAAAGTCAAGGTAATTAGAGCTTGTTTTAGTAACAGCTGGTTGATTGCAGAACTCTGAAAACCCACTCAAAAGTATATCAAATATAAAAAAGGTTTATTTTAAATAGTAGGCAGTCTTATGAATATTCAAGGTCAGGAAATAGAGCCTGGCTAGGCCTCATGTAATTGTAACCTTTTGGTATTTAAGATGATACTCTCTTACCTATGCTTCTCTTTGTGCAGTACAGACTCGTTTTTCTCTTTTCACTGACGTTTTTTGCTCACGTTCCCTGCATAATTTTGGTTTGCAAACAGCAATGACTTTTCACCATGCTTGCCCTGGTCCCAACTTTCTACTTGACCTTTCTTCTCAGATCCTCTTCACATTCTGTAACAAAAGCCTGGTTATTGACTGTACAGTAGATTGACTTCTCTGGGTCAGGTTTTCATTCCTGGCAAATTATCATTGGTCCAGGGTAGAGTTAATGGTTGGCGGTGAGGAAACAAAGTCTGCCTTGGCCTATGCTTTCTGGAAGGAAATCTTTCAGAAAAGATGTTATTGGGTAATGTATAGGCTGTCAGAAGATGCTCATCATAGACCATTTGGTGTTTCAGGTACAATTGTATTCTTGACCAGTTTTCTATAAAATGAATAGAAGTGGCACAGCTATTATACTAATCATCCATGATATTTAATTTCTTTTTTTTTTAATTTTTATTTATTTATGATAGTCACACAGAGAGAGAGAGAGAGGCAGAGACATAGGCAGAGGGAGAAGCAGGCTCCATGCACCGGGAGCCCGACGCGGGACTCGATCCCGGGTCCCCAGGATCGCGCCCTGGGCCAAAGGCAGGCCCTAAACCACTGCGCCACCCAGGGATCCCCATGATATTTAATTTCTGCATAGTATTCCATTTTATGGATGTGTCATCGTTTATCTATTGAAGGACATCTTGATTGTTTCCAGATTTTGGTGATTATGAATAAAATTGCTACAAACATTTGTGTGCAGGTTTTGTGTAGACGTAGGTTTTATTTTATTTTATTTTTTTAAGATTTTATTTATTTATTCATGAGAGAAGCAGAGACATAGGCAGAGGGAGAAGCAGGCTCCACGCAGGGAGCCTGATGTGGGACTCGATCCCGGGTCTCTAGGATCAGGCCCTGGGCCAAAGGCAGTGCTAAACCGCTGAGCCACTGGGGCTGCCCTTTTTTTTTTTTTTTTTTTTTCTTTTAAATATTTTATTTATTCATGAGACAGAGAGAGAGGCAGAGATATAGGCTGAGAGAGAAGCAGGCTCCATACAGAAGCCCAGTGTGGGACCCAATCCTGGGACTCCAGGATCATGCCCTGGGCTGAAGGCAGGCGCTAAACCGCTGAGCCACCCAGGACATCCCCTGGACATAGGTTTTCAAATCAGTTTGGAATGTACCTAGATTTGTACTTACTAGATCTTATGGTAAGAGTATGTTTAGTCTTCTGAGAAACTGCTAAACTGTCTTCCAGAGTAGCTGTACCATTTCGTATTCCCATTAGTAATTAATGAGAGTTCTGTTGCTCTGTATCTATCCTCAGCAGAATTTGGTATTGCCAGGGTTTTGGATTTTAACCCATCTAATTGGAGTGTGGTGGCCCTGCTGTATTTTTAATGCATACATAAGCAGAGACCTTTTTGATGAATGTAAATGTAAGTGAAATAATTTTAAAAGTTTTGACTTTTAAAAGGTTTCTTAAGGATAATGTTGATAATTATTAAAACAAAGATTTTTTGCATAATTAATTCCCTTGTTATAGATCTTTTCAAAGCTCTTTCAGAAGTGAAGCTTTCATTAGAAGAATAGTGAGGTGTTTTATCATGGAATAAGAAATTTCTCAGTAATCTATTCACCTGCTTTTTTAGTTACAGTATATAATATACCTTATTAAAATTTATTTGACCTAAAAGATTAAAAAAAGTGATAACTGTTTTTTTTGATATTAGAATTATAGGGACTTCATTTCTTTTCATGATTTACATTTTCTGTTATGTAACTAGAAAATATTAAAAAGCCAAACATACGAAATTTATTCTTTTAAAGATAAATTAAGGGATTTAAAAACCTCCCCACCTCCACATTAAGGAATTTAAAAAGAACCTCCCCACCTCCAGATCTTCATTTTCTGTTGTGCTAAGGAGGGAAGAGCAAAAGCATCATGCAATCTGTACATTAGAGAGAACACTGCAGAGACTTTGTTAAAAGTCTCTTTACTATTCTCTCTTTATACTGAACAGTAACACTAGAGATAAACCACAGTGGTTCCTCAATCTCAGCCCACTCATATATATACTAAGAAAAAGTAATTCTACATAGCTGAGAAGCAGGATTTAAAGATAGGTATCTGTTTTTTTTTCTTTTTAAAGGTGTAGAATAGGAGTGGAGAATAAGTTTTATTTCTCTTGATTCTAATAAAATTTAAGTATTAATTATATTAGTTAAGATTTGGTTGTCACAAATTCATTCTGTGGTTGGGATTTGAAACTATACTCCTCTAGGGGCTCCTGGGTGGCTCAGTTGGTTAAGCATCTGCCTTTAGCTCATGTTGTGGTCCCGGTGTTCTGGGATTGAGCCCCATGTCAGGCTCTCTGCTCAGTGGGGAGTCTGCTTCTCCCTCTCCCTCTCCCTCTCCCTCTCCCTCTGCCTGCTGCTCCCCCTGCTTGTGCTCTTTCTCTCAAATAAATCAAATCTATTTTTTAAAAAAGTATAACTACTCTAAATGCAAGTGAAAATGAGCTTCTAGTTTAAGAGAGATGTCAGTTATACCAACATTTCTCTGGAGATGGAAGAGTTATTCCTCCATGCTATTACGTTAGGGATTTTGTGTTTAGTACTAAAGTCCAGTAAGCTAACAATAGCTAGATGATGTTTTAATGATTTACTGAAGGCAAAATGTGCCAGCTATAACCCAAAGAAGTGATAAAATTAAAGATCATCAAACACTTTAAATAGTTTATATAAGGGCACAGTCTGTAAATACTGATTTTCTTGGCAGGGAAAATTTTTCTCTTAGCTATGAAAAATAAATGATGTTTCTATTTTTAATATGCAGGCTAATTTTTTCTAACCAGATTGTACTTTGCCTTTAGAATTTTTTCAGTCAAAGCCATGTAAGTAAAAATTTCTCAAAGTTTGTAGTTCAAATAAATTGTGTATACAATTTAAACAGAGGCAAAGACATTGTTAATTTTTTTTTTTAAACCAGAAAACAACATAGGGATGTGTTTACGTGTGAAGAGAGTAAGAACTCGTACTATCAAATACTTACGAAATTTTTTGAGATGTTCCTAGACCTCAGAGCATTTACATTCAAAAGCAAACAGATAGTCAGCAAAGTTAGTGATCCAGGGAAGGGGTGTAGAACATAAGAGGATGTTGACTTGCCTGTTCTCACATAACTTTACTAGAAATATTACTTCTGGTACATGGGGCATACTGTTTGTTCTCTTGATTTATGAAGATTTAAACATTCAGCTCGCAATTTTTTTGAATTGTATTGCAGTTATACATTATTTTTGCCCCTCAGTTGTTACTAGTTAATTTCATTCAGCTTAACTGTGAGTAGCAATTTCTTTTCTAATATTGGTAATTCCTAGTGAATCTTTTAGTTCATTGTAGGATTGATATAGCATAATGATTCTCAAATGTGACTGCGCATCAGAATCACTTAGAATGTTTTAAAAATATATGAATGCCTAGCTTTCCCCTAGAGATTCTGATTTAAATAGTCTGTGGAACCTCATTTATCTATCTCTATTTTAAACCTCTCTAAGTTATTTTAATATTCAGTCAGGTTTGGAAACCATTACTGTATATAGAATAGTTTTTTAGAACGCATCCAAAGCATCTATCTAATGCTAAGACTAATTTTTTTTTTAAATGATTCCACTTAAAGGAAATTTCAGATTGGTTTTCGTTAAAACATTTTTGTAATAAACTAATTAGGGGAAAAACTTCTTAACTTTCTGCCTCTTTAAAGTGAGCACTAATCCTTAATTTGGAATCTGATAACCTGTATTCTGATTAGTAAGCAGAACTCCCATTATAAATCTATAGCAATAATAAAAGATGCTTATATTGTTTATAGGCCATTAGATGGCCCAGACTTTTATTTATTTTATTTTTTAATATATTTTTAAAACATTTTATTTATTCATGAGAGACACACAGAGAGAGGCAGAGACAGAGAGAGAGGGAGAAGCAGGCGCCCTGCAGGGAGCCTGATGCGGGACTCCATCCTGGGACCCCAGGATCACGCCCTGAGTCAAAGGCAGATGCTCAACCACTGAGCCACCCAGGCCCCTCAGATGACCCAAAATTTTATTTTATTTATTTTTAATTTTAATTTAATTTTATTTATTTTTAAGATTTTATTTATTTATTCATGAGAGACCAGAGAGTAAGAGAGGCAGAGAGAGACATAGGCAGAGGGAGAGGGAGAAGCAGGCTCCATGCAGGCAGCCCGACGTGGGACTCGATCCCCAGTCTCCAGGTTCACGCCCTGAGTTGAAGGCGGCACCAAACCGCTGAGCCACCCGGGCTGCCCTGATGACCCAAAATTTTATTTTATTTTATTTTATTTATTTATTTTTTAAGATTTTTTATTTATTTATTCATAGAGACACAGAGAGAATGAGAGGCAGAGACACAGGCAAAGGTAGAAGCAGGCTCCATGCAGAGAGCCCGACGTGGGACTCAATCCAGGATCTCCAGGATCACGCCCTGGGCTGCAGGCGGCACTAAACCGCTGCGCCACCGGGGCTGCCCTGACCCAAAATTTTAAAGAGCGAATTCAAATAGCAGATGTGAGAAGTGGTTTTATAGAAATACATTGTACTTTAATCATATTTTTATAAATTTGGTCACATATTTTGAAGAATAATAAGGATTTGGAAATAGATAACAGTTTTCTTCATATATGTAAGTCTTTAGTGAAAGCTAACAAATACATTTCATAATAGCAATTTAAATTTTTTGATTAATGATTTTTAACTTTATTAAAGATAACATGTAGAATAATTCTTAGTTTAGAATCAGTTAAAACATTTTTTAAAAACCTGTTTCTAAGAATTTTAAGTGATCTAATTCATCTTTGAGATAGATTTGTGTGAGTTGATGTTTATTAATTTAGCAAGTGTCTGTTGAGTCTTTCATGCTAGTGGAATGCTGGTTGCTGGAGATACATGAACAGATAGGTCACCTACTTTAAATGTGGTGTGATATATGTAATTATTGCAAAGTAATCAATTTTTTTTGTGTCCATTACTCTCAGATTTATTTATTTTTCTAGATTTCCTTTTGCCAGAAGAGAGAAATACGAAATGTTAGTTGTCATCACCACTTGAAGGTCAAAGTGAAATGATAAGTGATAGGGATCCCTGGGTGGTGCAGCGGTTTGGCGCCTGCCTTTGGCCCGGGGCGCGATCCTGGAGACCCGGGATCGAGTCCCACGTCGGGCTCCCGGTGCATGGAGCCTGCTTCTCCCTCTGCCTGTGTCTCTGCCTCTCTCTCTCTCTCTGTGTGACTATCATAAATAAAAAAATAAACATTTAAAAAAAAAAAAAAAAAAAAGAAATGATAAGTGATAAACACTTATGAAATATTAATTAAGCTGGTAAGAAAAAGTGTTTACCATGATCATCAAGGTTGTGTGTCATCGTTTGTCACTGGCCCCCCCTCCCCCATTCAGAGTCTAATGGAAAAACAAAAGTCTCAAATCTTATATAAACTAGCATTTTGGTTAAATTCATTGTGAGAGTTTGAGAAAAATAATTTATAGTGTCAGATACTTTATTGAATAAATTTTCATTAGTTTTGAATATGATCTTTTAAAGCTTTTTATGTTTTATAATTTATTATAGACTCAATATTCTGCCTCCATAGTGTAAACTATAACAGGAGGCTAAAAATGTAAATGACTGTTTGTTTTTTTTTTTTAAGATTTTATTTATTTATTCATTAGAGACCGAGACAGAGGAAGAGAGAGGCAGAGACATAGGCAGAGGGAGAAGCAGACTCCATGCAGGGAACCCAATGTGAGACTCAGTCCCCGGACTCCAGGATCACAACCTGGGCCAAAGGCAGAAGCTTAACTGCCGAGCCACCCAGGCATCCCATGACTGGTTCTTTTTGAGAATCTTGGATAGTTTACATTTTGTTCAGATATTTTATAAGTGTTTTGCAGTCTTATTAAGATTTTATTTATGGGGATCCCTGGGTGGCTCAGTGGTTTAGCGCCTGCCTTTGGCCCAGGGCGTGATCCTGGAGTCCCAGGATCGATTTCCACATCGGGCTTCCTGCAGTAATTTGCACCTATGTTCAGAGTCCCAGGTTTAACTAAGTAATTTAAAACTACCTTAAAGATAGAGTGAAAAAATTACAGTAGCTTGTTAATCATGCTCGTAATCATGTAAAGAATATAATGATGTGTAAGACCTGCATCTATTTCAACTTACTAAGGTTGTTTTGTTTTGTTTTCTTTTGGTGCGAAATGGTTTCATTAAAGCAAGGGACAGGACCCATCAGCAGAAGGGGCTGCTGCTCCCTGCTGCTGTCTTGTTAAGTGTTCTTTAGGGTAGGTGAAATTCTAGTTGGTCACTGGCACAGTAATTTAGGGTTCCTAAGTATTTTAGTGCTAAAGTAGTTACCTTTGCTTAAAGCTGGTGCTGCAGTACTAATGATGATCCTTTAAAATAATTTTAATCAGCCGACTTGCAGTCTGGGCTCCTGTTCCTTTGCTCTGACTTAATTCAGTTCAGCAAACATCTATTGAATACTTATTATAAGCTTGGCCTAGTCTTAGACACCATATATTATAGAGATGAGTAAGATTTGGTTTGGTGCCTTTTCCCAGGGTATTCAGGGAAACACATTTTAAACTACTATTCCATTTCCATCCCTGTTTGTATTTTAGTTATACAAGTCTTGCTTTGGGTTCTCTGAACTATTTTGCTCCTTTTCAGCATCAGACTTTTTTCTTATGTCTACAGTGTCTCATTTATTTAATATCTTGAGAACGTTTTATAAAGCTGTTATTTTTCTGTAACACTTGATGTGGTTGCAGTGTTTTTGCGTCTTTTGTTTTCTGCCCTAGTCGTTGGTGCAGAATAGATAGGCAGTTGGTAATTAGAAAATAAATACACAAAAGAATGCACGGTGTTTTATTCCCTTAACAGCTCTAATTTTTCTACGTTTGCCCTCATCTGTCCTTGTCTCCTTTTTTTTAAAAGACTTATTTATTTTAGAGAAGGAGAGAGAGCTTGTGTGTATGAGCAGGAGAGGAAGAAAGAGTCCCAAGCAGATTCCACACTGACATGGGGTACAGTCTCACAACCCGGAGCTCAAAACCTGAGCTGAAACCAAGAGTTGACCTCCCAGCCAACTGTGCCACTGTCTCCTTTTCTTATCTGGCTTAGATTCCCTGATCTTTAAGGGCGTAGCTTTCTTGCCAGCATTTTTTTCTTCCCCTCTCCCATTGCTTTTCCTTTGTTCCTACTGAAGAGAAATCACATACTTTTGCATATTGGTACTACTATAAATTCATGATTTCTAGTTAGAGAGTGGGGCCTCTCAAGTGGCCTGTACCTGCAATATTTCCCTAATCAGTTTTTCTTTGTGACTATTTAAAATCTTTTTAACTCTCATTAAGCCACGAAGCCCTCACTCCTCAGGTATGACCTTGCTTTCTGCTGCACAAGAAAATAAAAGGCAGTTAAGGAGAACTACCTCTGTCAACTCTTTGCCCCACATATTTATCTGCATCCATACTCCTACTATGTGAGTGTAAGTGTAGCCTATGATTATGCTCTTGGGACTTAGAGAGGCTTAGTTGGGTTTAGATTTACCACTTGAAACCTTGGGCAAGTTACTTAACCTCCTCGAAGTTTTGTTTCCTCATTTATAAAAAGAGAATAATATTTATAGTCTGCTACCAGTTATAAAGAGCTTAGCATAATATAAGTAGCAAATTTTCTATTCAAAATGATGATGGTGATGATGATAATCTGAAATGGAGGGATCTCTTTTTCCTACCTGAGGCTAAGCCTTCCACCACTGAGTTGAGCCCCATCCCCTCTTAACTTTCTTTTAGGAACCTTGCTCTATTTGTTATTACTCTTATTTTTCAGAATCAACCTTTCTAGTGGGCATTTAAACATGTTTCATTCTTTCCTGATTTAAAAGCCATGTTCTCATACCCTATACTTTTTTCAACTGTTCTATTTACTTTCTCCCCTTCATAGCTAAACTTTTTGAATAAGTTGCCAGGCTCCAGGTACCTGAATAGACTCTGAAAAGAGAAAACTGGTAATTTCTGTTATAGAAGCCTGACTGTATTTTCAGGATTATTGGTAAAACCATTATGCAAAAGAAAATGCCCTTTAGAACACGTTAGAAATTACACTTTGGAGTGCCAGGGTAGCTTAGTTGGTTAAGCATCTGCCTTCAGCTCAGGCTGTATGATCCTGGGGTCCTGGGATCAAGCCCCGTGTTGGGCTCCCTGCTCCGTGGGAGGTCTGCTTCTCTCTCTCCCTTTGCCCCTCCCTCCCCCCTTTCGTGCTTTCTCTCTCAAATAAATAGATAAAATCTTGGGAAAAAAAAAAGAAATTGCACTTTCAGGAGGTTAAATATACATTGAGAAAATACACAGTGAAGACTTTTTGGAAAGGGGCAGACGTTTTTGTACAATTGTTTGAGGCTATCAGAATTCCTCTTAAATATGAATGATACATATTTTAGTTAAAATATTGCATACTCTGTTTATGGTCCATTCAAGAAAAAAAATTTTTTTTCTCTTCTGTTGCATTCTGTTGCTGAATTGTATTGTACTAGTAGGTGAATAGGAAGAGTTGTTAAATAGGCTATTTTTATTACTCTTCTCCTATTTAAAAATAAGGCAAGAAATTAAGGCTACAGTTAAGTTTTGGGTCATTTCTGAATTTTAGATACAGGCTAATTTTCCCAGTATATACAGTCTAAGCTCAATGTTACACATAAATTAGTATATGTAAATAAACTATTATGGAAGGAAATATGGCAAGAATCTACCAGTACTTCACCTTTCCAAGTTTTGATTATGTCATCTATAATGTGGTACTAATACCACTATTTCAGAGGGTTTTTGATCAAGAATAAATATGATCATATTTGTGAACATAATTAATTTATACTCTAAATATTTGTAGAAAGAGTAACAAGTAAGGTCACAATAGCTGTACAAAGACTCAAGTCAATAGAAATACAAGTATAATGAGATTATAAGGTAGTACTGTTAATATAAAAAGTACAAATATTTTTATTCTAGATTTTAAAATTGTCTATAAATCCAATTGTTAGCAGATGCTTATACACCTAAAAAACAACTTTTACGGGCAGCCCCGGTGGCCCAGCAGTTTAGCACCGCCTCCAGCCGGGGGTGTGATCCTGGAGACCCGGGATCAAGTCCCACGTCGGGCTCCCTGCATGGAGCCTGCTTCTCCCTCTGCCTGTGTCTCTGCCTCTCTCTCTCTCTCTCTCTCTCTGACACACACACACACAACAATTACTCTAACAATTATATAACAATATTTATTAGACCAAAGTATTTACAGCACATTGTACTTAAATAAGTGGTAAAAGTTTTTTTTTTTTTTAAGATTTTATTTATTCATAACAGAGGGAGGGAGGGAGGGGGAGAGAGAGAGAGAGAGAGAGAGAGAGAGAGAGAGAGAGAGAGAGAACACACACGCTGAAGGAACTACTGTCCTTAACCTTTTCCTCCCTCAGCCTCCTCATCAGAATGTATTTTGGGGGAGTATATAGCTATGCCAGGCATAATGGTATGTATTTTAATGTTATTCCTGTGCTGAAGCACCAAAGTTAAACGACTAGAATTGTGCTTACTTAATGACTTAAGATGGGTAACCATAGTAGGTCTGGAGAATTACATTTATTTGACAAAGATTTTACATTTGAAATGCTCTGGCAGTTACCATTTTTAAGCAGAATAGGGGTAATATCTAAAAAGATATTTTGAACAGATGTTCATATTGAACAGAGCTAGCAGCTGAGAATTATTTATAAATCAGTGAGTTCTAGAACCATTAGAGTGATTGTTCAATGTGATAAAGTTTAGCCAAGAATAAATGACAGTAACTTTGCTAACGTAAAAATTTTTTTAATGTAATTAGATGGGATCTCTTAATTCTTTTATTTCAACTTACATACATACCTCAGCTACTTTCCCTTTTGCTACTCCAAGACGGGAAAGCAATAGTGGCTACAGGGAAGATTGCAAGATTGATTGGTTAATTTAAAATTTTATTTATTTATTTTATTTTATTTTATTTTATTTTTTTATTTATTTATTTTAAATAGGTAGGGGGGATCCCTGGGTGGCGCAGCGGTTTGGCGCCTGCCTTTGGCCCAGGGCGCGATCCTGGAGACCCGGGATCGAATCCCACGTTGGGCTCCCGGTGCATGGAGCCTGCTTCTCCCTCTGCCTATGTCTCTGCCTCTCTCTCTCTCTCACTGTGTGCCTATCATAAATAAATAAAATTAAAAAAAAATTTTTTTTTAAAATAAATAGGTAGGGGACGGGGAGAGATCCTGAAGGGGCAGGAGGAACAGAGGGAGAGAGGGAAAGAGTGCCTCAAGAAGACCAGCGTGGATCAAAATGCAGGGTTTGATCTCATGACCCTGAGATCACCACCAGAGCCAAAACCAAGAGTCAGACACTTACCCGACTGTGCATGCCATTCTGGTACCCCTGAAAGACTTATTTTAATTTTTATTTTATTTTAGACCCTTGATTTTGGCTCAGGTCATCATCTCAGGATCCTGAGATGGAGCTTGTGGAGCCTGTGGAGCCGATTCTTTAACCACTGTCCTTTTCCCCCCTCCCACCACACCTGCTCATTCACAGGTGCAAGCTCTCTCTCTCTTAAAGTCGTGGGGCACCTGGGTGGCTCAGTGGTTGAGTGTCTGCCTTTGGCACAGGTTGTGATCCTGGGGTCTTGGAATCGAGTCCCACTTGGGGCTCCCCAAGGGGAGCCTACTTCTATCTCTGCCTGTGTCTCTGCCTCTCTCTCTGTTTCATGAATAAATAATTTTTTTTTAGAAAATAATATTTTAAAGAACAGTTTTAGATTTACAGAAAAATCAAGAATATGTTGCAGAATTCTCTTATACCCCCTACCCCATTTCCCCTGTTTTTAATGATATATTTATTACAATTAATGAATCAATATTAATACATTATTATTATCTAAAATCTACACTTTAGTTTTTACCCAGTGTCTTTTTTTCTGTCCTGAAATCCCATCTAGCATACCAATTAGATTTAATTTTCATGTCGTCTTAGGCTTCTCTTGCCTATGGCAGTTTCTCAGACTTTCCTTGTTGATGACCTGGTCAGTTTTGAGCGGTATTGGTCACATATTAATAGATTTTTCTTTATTGGAATTTGATGTTTTCCTCATGATTAGGCTGGGGTTGAAGGTTTGGGGAGGACAAACACAGAGGTAAAATGTCATTTTTATCACATCATACCACAGGTATATCCTATTAATATGATTTAGTGCTATTGATGTTGATGGGATCACTTGGCTGAGGTAGTATTTGTCAGGTTTCTCCACTGTATTCTTTTTTCCTCATCCTTTCCGTACTGTTGTTTTGAAGTCCCTCTGCACAGCACAAACTTAAAGGAGTGTGGGAGTTAGGCTCTCTCTCCTTGAGGGCAGAGAGTATCTACATAAATAATTTTGAATTCTACTTGGGAGATTTTTCTTTCATCATCAATTATTTTTATCAGTATGGACTCAAATATTTTTATACTTTGGGTTATAATTTAGTACTACTTTATTTTGTTGCTCAAATTGTTCTAGCTTTGGCCTTTGGGAACCTTTCTTTTGGCTCATCAATGCGGTATATTTTGAGGAGGAAGGTGTGTGTATGTGTGTGTGCCATGTGTATGTTTGTGTTTGAGCACTTTCTTACTTTCTGGTACTTCAAAATACTGCAGACTCTTCTTACATATTTCCTACCTCAGTCCTAGAATTATTACTGGAGAATGCCGTTAGAAACCATCAGTAGGTAGGTGCCGTGTGTATTCGTTGCTGCTGGGGTGTGTTAATGCTTTTATTTAACTGTCTCAGCTGATAGAATAAGAAAATATATACGTGTATACTAACCTGTGTATATACACGTATCCATAAGTAATATTTCTATGTATAATCATCTGCACCTTTACTAAGCTAAACATGAATTCATATTTTGACTCTACCTCTAATCCCTTATATTACCACTGGATCATTCGAGTTCCTCCCCTTGCTTATCTGTAAATTCCCAGTCCAGCACTGGCAAACTTGGCCATCCATCACCCATTTATTTGTTTAATTCCAATAAATATGTAACAGTATTAGACTTGTTAACTCTCATCTCCATGGGAAATAGCTACATCAATTAGAATATAGTGCTTCTGTGCAATTCCTTTTGCCTTTACTCTTAAGAGATGCCACTCACTTCCAAAGTTACCTAGGTTGAGACCTTTTCCTTCTTACCCCTCAGTGAGATTTATAATACAGTTAGATCTTGTGTTTGTGTTCCTTACTAGGATCCCCTGACCTTCTAAATGATTTTTTAAAGTTTGCATACCTTAAAGTTCACTTTTTGTCCTTTAAAATTTTACGGGTTTTGAGACATGAATAATGTATGGATCCAAGATTACAGGATCATAAAGAATAATTTCATTGGTATAAAAAAAATCACCTTTGTGTCATGTTCAACCCTCCTCCCTTCCCCCGAACTTCTGATCTTTTTACTGCCTTTATAGTTTTATCTTTTAAAAAATGTCATATAATTGGGATCATAATATATAGCCTCTTCAGACTGAAGAGGTTTAATTTTTAAATACTCTTTTCTAGTATCCATAGAAACTTTGTCTTGGAATGACCTTGATGGAAGTCTCATTCAGATTTCCACCTGTATAATACCTCTACAGTATCCTTTGATGGTGGTCATTCAGTAGCTATCTGAACTTAACTAGTGACCAAGAACTCACTACTTTCTGAAGTCTTTGCTTGTATTGAGGCTTAGATTCTTCCCTAGAACTTCTGATCAGTGATGTGAGTTTGACTTTGAAATTCGTCTCTTCCCTTTTCTAAATAGGATGAAGACAGTTTTAATGTGTTCTCTTGGATCATCTACATTTCTTTAACTTTCCTGCTTTTCAGAACCCTAGCTGGTTAACAATTTCTGAGTATACTTCAGTGTTCAGAATGTAATCTTGTACATCAGCTTTCTTTTGCCATTTTCTCGAGTTTATCTTACACATTGCAGCCATATTAGCCTTCCAAATGCAAAGGTTTCCTTATATCATTATTCAAAACTTGCAGCTGCTCCCTATTGCATTAGAGTAGTATTTCTTTACGAAGGCATGTTTCAGAATTATCTGTGTAGTTTTGTTTTTAAATATAGATCATCAAGCTGTATCTCCCAGGAATTCTGGAAATGGAAAGTGATTTTAGAGACTCTGTTTTGTAGAAGAGGAGATTAAAGGTCTAATAAGCTAATCTATTTGATCTCGGTCACAGCTTGTCTGAACAGGACTAGAACCCATATTTCTTAGCCCTTAGTTGGATCTACAGTTCTTTCATTTAAAAATTTTTAAATTTAATTAATTTATTCATGAGAGACAGATTGAGAGAGAGAGGCAGGCTCCATGCCAGGAGCCCGATGCGGGACTCAATCCCGGGACTCTAGGATCATGCCCTGGGCCGAAGGCAGGTGCCAAACTGCTGAGCCACCCAGGGATCCCCACATTTAAAAATTTTTATTTTGTGTTCTCAACTTGCCCTTTTTTTTTTCTCTAGATTATCACTGTTATCTTGACGTGCGTCACACTTAACCTGCCTTTGTGCTTTTCATTGCACTGTTTATTCTACCTGGAATATCTTAATCTTTTTTTCTATTGAAATACACAAATTTTCAGTGTTTACTTGATTTTTACATCTTCTATCAAATATAGTTTGAGTCTCCTGGGAATGATCATTTTGTTTATAACATACTTAGGCATTTATCATGGTTGGTCAGATTTAACGTATGTTTTTCTCTTGTATATTAACCATTATAATTTTTGTCAAGTTTAGGAATTAACTTGGAATCTTTTTTTTTTTTTAATTAACTTTTATTGGTGTTCAATTTACCAACATACAGAAAAACACCCAGTGCTCATCCCGTCAAGTGTCCACCTCAGTGCCCGTCACCCATTCCCCTCCAACACCCATCCTCCTCCCCTTCCACCACCCCTAGTTCGTTTCCCCGAGTTAGGAGTCTTTATGTTCTGTCTCCCTTCCTGATATTTCCCAACATTTCTTTTCCCTTCCTTTATATTCCCTTTCACTATCATTCATATTCTCCAAATGAATGAGAACATACACTGTTTGTCCTTCTCCTATTGACTTATTTCACTCAGCATAATACCCTCCAGTTCCAACCACGTTGAAGCAAATGGTGGGTATTTGTCGTTTCTAATGGCTGAGGAATATTCCATTGTATACATAAACCACATCTTCTTTATCCATTCATCTTTCGATGGACACCGAGGCTCCTTCCACAGTTTGGCTATTGTGGCCATTGCTGATAGAAACATCGGGGTGCAGGTGTCCCGACGTTTCATTGCATCTGAATCTTTGGGGTAAATCCCCAACAGTGCAATTGCTGGGTCGTAGGGCAGGTCTATTTTTAACTCTTTGAGGGACCTCCACACAGTTTTCCAGAGTGGCTGCACCAGTTCACATTCCCACCAACAGTGCAAGAGGGTTCCCTTTTCTCCGCATCCTCTCCAACATTTGTTGTTTCCTGCCTTGTTAATTTTCCCCATTCTCACTGGTGTGAGGTGGTATCTCATTGTGGTTTTGATTTGTATTTCCCTGATGGCAAGTGATGCAGAGCATTTTCTCATGTGCTTGTTGGCCATGTCCATGTCTTCCTCTGTGAGATTTCTCTTCATGTCTTTTGCCCATTTCATGATTGGATTGTTTGTTTCTTTGGTGTTGAGTTTAATAAGTTCTTTATAGATTTTGGAAACTAGCCCTTTATCTGATATGTCATTTGCAAATATCTTCTCCCATTCTGTAGGTTGTCTTTTAGTTTTGTTGACTGTATCCTTTGCTGTGCAAAAGCTTCTTATCTTGATGAAGTCCCAATAGTTCATTTTTGCTTTTGTTTCTTTTGCCTTTGTGGATGTATCTTGCAAGAAGTTACTGTGGCCAAGTTCAAAAAGGGTGTTGCCTGTGTTCTCCTTGGAATCTTATAAGCTTTCTTGTTTTTCAGTATTTAAGCAACTACCAATATACACATGCACACTGTATAACTTAAATTGTAATGATCAAGATGTAGGATTGCACGTTGATTTTACTTGTATCCTTCAGAATGGCTGACATAGTGCTATATATACAGTGAGCATACTTGGTAAGTGTTTGAATGAATTCCTACAAGTTTAAGCTAATGTGTATTTTTGAGCAGCTGCTTCACACAACATCATAACTGAACCTTAGGATCGGTTGGGAGGCTCACAATTTTCTGCCTGTTAAGGCAAGTTCATGCTATCCTGTACTTATTTGGCTGTTTCATAGTTTAATACCATATTTTTTGTTTATGTGGTTAAATTTCATCTTGTCTGGTATTCTAGCTTGCTTGTTATTTTTTACCCTGATTTTTTTCATCTACAGTATTTGCTATCCTTCTCAACTTCATGTCATCCACAAACTTGATAAGTATGCCTTTCATCTATCCCTCTAAGTCTTTACGTGTGGAAAAGCACCAAGACTGTATGTATCTTTAGCATACCTAAAAAACTCACAAGAACACACATACTATTATAGCATTGTTTTTATACAGTTGTTTAATTGCTGAAAAGTCATCCAAATAATTATCCAGTTATTCATATTTTCTTTTGTGTTTTTTTTTCATCTTTATGAGCACTTTCTGTCTCTTGAATCTTAATATGCTATGGGACAGTACAAGAAATAGAAAAATGGCCTTCCTCTCAAGGATCTCACAATATAATAAATGAGATAAGGTATACTTAAAAACTAGTAGTATATGTGCACCTAAGAATTCTTGCCTTCAGGAAATACACTATTTGTTCTGACCTACAGCCAGAATGGCCAGTTTCTTCATAAACCATAGCTATTATATTTCACGGAATTTCATTTTGGAAGTAACATCTGTGAGGGAAAAGCCATTAATGTATCATGAGTAGACGTTGTGAGGTACGGAGAACTTATCTCTTAGATCTTTTTAAATAACCTTCTTCTCTGAGAGCACTTTGCATACTTGTTGCTATGGGCAGAGCTGATAAACCCAGGTCTCAGGATTCTCTATGAAGAAAACAATGAATTATATTATGTATATAATAGTAAGTGAGTCCATTTCTAACTCAGAAAGAATGTGAAATAATGAGTGACCAGAATTTATTTTTGTATTTTTATTTTAATTCCAGTGTAGTTAACATAAAGTGTTATATTAGTTTCAGGTGATTCAACAATTCTGTACATTATTCTGTGCTCATCACAACAAGTGCCCTCCTTAGTCCCCATCACCTATTTCATGCATCTACCCACCACCCACCTCCCCTCTGGTAACCATTAGTTCATTCTCTATAATTATGAGTCTGTTTCTTGGTTTGTCTGTCTCTTTTTATTCCTTTGCTCGTTTGTTTTGTTTCTTAAATTCCACATGATTGAAATCATATGGTATTTGTCTTTCTCTGACTGACTTATTTCACTCAGCATTATACAGTGAGAGGCCAAAATTGAACAAATGTCTTCTATTTCTAGAAAGTTTCTTTTGAAAAAAGCTTTTGCAATTACTTATGTGGTCCATTCTTCTTATTTTGTAGCTGAGGGAGCCCAGGCCCAAGGTTTAATGACTTGAATAAGGTCCTACACGTCATTGCTGATAGAGCTGGGACTTGAACCAGGACTCCTCTGTGAATCTTAAATACAGCTCTAAAATTAGAAGTGTTCTCTCTGTAACATTTTCTTCCTAGGAAACTTTCCCTTTTAAAAAAAAATGCAGTATCTCATGCATATAGTAGTAATGAAATATTTACATGCAGATATGGAGTCACTATGAAATCAAAAAGGCAGTAATTGTTTAACCACAATCCAGGTTAAGATATACATCATGGATAGTACTCCAGAAGTCCTCTGTAAATAGTTCCTTAGTTACAGTCCCTTATTTTTCTTGGAGATAATCACTATCTCATTTTTGTGAAAAATTTCTTTGCCATTTAAAAAAAATTATTTATTTATTCATGAGAGAGACAGAGAGGCAGAGACACAGGCAGAGGGAGAAGCAGGCTCCATGCAGGGAGCTTGACGTGGGACTCGATCCCGGGTCTCCAGGATCAGGCCCTGGACCGGAGGTGGTGCTAAACTGCTGAGCCACTCGGGCCGCCCTTCTTTGCCATTTTAAAAGGTTTTACCACTTATGTGTGTGTCCCTAAATAATAAAGTTTAGTTTTGGAACCACAGTGCACATCCTCTTTTGTGATATATTTGTGATTCATCTGTGTTGGTACACATAGATACACTTTGTTCATTTTCATTGCTGTGTAATATTCCATGGTGTGTGTGTGTGTGTGTGTGTGTGTGTGTGTGTATACACACACACACACACCCCATAGTTATCTATTTTGCTTAGATGGTTTTGGATTATCATAAGTAAGTCTGTTATAAGAAGTTACCCCTGTGTATATTCAAGTTTCTTGTGGTTACATACCTGCCTATGGGATGTCTGGGTCTTGGGGTTTGTGCACCTTCAGCCTTACTAGTTAATTATGAACTGCTGAGATATACTAGTCGGTTCTAAGAGGGCTCTCTACTTCCTTTTCACACTTACTCCTAGGATGTAGCCCTTCAGGATCCAAGACCAAAGCTTAAGGCTTGTTTCCCAGAGCCTCTACCTTCAGTAGGCTTAGACTCCCAATTTTGATCTTATATCATTTTAAGCTATCAGGAACACTGCTCAGCTTCCTCTTCTGGATCAATAAATGGCTCCAGGGCAAAAGTGCCCCCAGACAGGTTTTGACTTTCTAGTTTTTGTCTCATGGATCTTAATTGGTACCACCTCATGATTCTGTTAGCTCTTTGTGACTCTTAAGAGCTTTTAAATATTATTTTTTCCAGTTTGTCTTCAATGAAGAGGTTTCTTCTGAATTTGCCCAGTCTGCATTTTCTGAAAGAGGAAATTTGTCCCCATAGAGCTTTAGCTTTAATTATTTAAAATTTTTGAATTTGCTTAGTTTTTGAAGTAGCTTAATGATTTATTGTAGTTTCTCTTCCCTGTATCTGTTTTCAAGCTTGTTTTTTATTCTATGTCTTGCTTTCTTGTGTGCTTGGTAAGTTTTAAATGTGAGCTCTTTACTTTTTTTTAGAGAATTCTTTATGGGTTATCTTTGAGGCATAGGATGAATATGTATTCTTTCAGAGAAAATTGCATTTGCTTTTGTTGGTAACTTGGTGGGGAATGGGTGTGGGTGCATCAGTCCAGAAGCACTGCTTTAAACTGTAGCCATGGTTTTGGTTCTTTAAGGCTACCCAGATAACATGATTTGGACTGTCTTGTGTTAACAGCTTTTTATAGTTGAAATTTTTATCTGCTCTTTTTCTTAGTCCCACAACAACTCTTCTATGGGATAGGAGGGGGAAAGGTAGAGAAGTCTGAGGAAAGAGCATCTCCTGTTTGACTACATACTTCAATGGCTTCCTCTTCTGTTTCCAAGGGAAGTACAGAAAATTGAGCCCAGACTGACTTGGTCCAGTATCTGCCATCAAGGCAAAAGCAGTTTTGTGTTCCATTTGACTCTCACAGTTTATGACTTCACTTAGATTTTATCCTATTAGTAAAAAGTCTCAGTATCTTACCAGTTTTTCCATGATTTTTTCTTGTCTTGTTTCAATATTTTTAGTTATTTTCAATACAGGATTGATATACCTGGAAAGATATATTATCAGAAGCTGAGGTATTAGTTTCTGTCTTAACACAGAATATCACAAAAGACTTTTTGATAATCTTCTAATAACTTTTAGATTTTCATAGTGAGAGGTCATTTATGAATTACTGAAGTTTTGGTGTTCTATAGTTTCTTTTTTTTTTTAAAGATTCTTTTTTTAAAAATTATTTATTTATTTATTTATGATAGTCACGGGGGGGGGGCAGAGGGAGAAGCAGGCCCCATGCACTGGGAGCCCGACGTGGGATTTGATCCCGGGTCTCCAGGATCGCACCCTGGGCCAAAGGCAGGCGCTAAACCGCTGCGCCATTCAGGGATCCCTGTTCTATGGTTTCAGTGTTTGAAACCCTGAGTCATGACGGAAGAAAAAGTATCATACTGCTTTTGTTTTACTAAATTGATAATTTAAAAATATGTATGTTTGCTCATATCAAAGTAATTTCTGTTCAATCATGTATATATTGAGCTCAATATTTTACAGAAGAGTAGAAATACCATACATAATTGAAATGATGGTATAGAGTAAATCGAAGCATTTTGCCCCAAAGTGTTTTACACGGTAAATTGTTAGGATGGGATTTTTGTTTGTAATTGCCTTATTGTTACTCCTGAGAACTGATTCACTTTATATAATTATCATGTTGAAATGATACCCAGTATATGTCTTGCTCTTTTTTCTCTTACTCCTGCTCTCCAGTGCATGCATGTGTGCATTTGTACATGTGTGCACACATGTGAAAACATATTGGTTAGCATATAGGTTTTCCCATACTCCTTTCCCTTTTCTTTTTACAGAATATTAAATGAATACATCTGGTTTTTTATTTTTAAATCTTTTTGTTTATTTTTAATTAATTAATTTATTTATTTGAGAGAGGAAGAGTGGGAGGAGAGGCACAGAGAAAGGAAAAGGGAGGATCCATGGTGAGCATGGAGCCTGACACAGGGCTCAGTCTCACCCCTGCGATCATGACCTGAGCCAAATCAAGAATGGATGCTTACCTGAGGATCCACCAGGTGCCCCCGAGTACATTTTTGTGTCACCTTACTTCCTCTAGTTTTTTTCAGCATTGTTTAAATTCAGGGTTCATGGGGATAATCAAGCTATTCTTTTTCAGTAGCAAAGTGTAATGCATTGCTTTTTCATTACTCAGTTTTTATTTAGGAAATTATAAAAGTTAAAAAAGCTAGAAGAACAGTATGGTAAACTTCTGTATCCCCTTCAGCTAAATTCATCATTTGTTAACAACATTTCATAATATTCTCCCTCTCTCCCTTTGCCCTCATCTTTCCCATCCCATATACGTTTTTCTTTTTGCTGAGACATTTAAAAGTATATTGTATATTAAAAGACATCGCCCGTATACTTTAGTATATGTCTCTTATTTTATTTTTTAAGATTTATTTATTTATTTATTTATGAGAGAGAGAGAGAGAGAGGCAGAGACACAGGAGGAGGGAGAAGCAGGCTCCATGCTGGGAGCCTGACATGGGGACTCGATCCCAGGACTCCAGGATCGTGCCCTGGGCCAAAGGCAGGTGCTAAACCACTGAGCCACCCAGGGATCCCCAGTATATGTCTCTTAAAAACAAGAATATTCTCTTGCATAACCTTCAGTACCTTTATTATACCCCAGTAGTCTAGCATTGATACAGTAAAATGGTCTAATCCACAATCTGTATTTACATTTTTTCCATCTATACCCAGAAATGTCCCCCAAAATGTTCATTTCTCCCCCTGTGGGACCTAATTCATGATTATATGTTATGCTTGGTTGTCATGTCTCTGTATCTTTAATCTAGAGCAAGGTCTAACAGACTTTTTCTTAAGGGATCAGATGGTAAATATTTTCAGCTTGGGGGAATCAACTGCACTTTGCAACTACTTCACTTTGTCATTGTAGTTAGAAAGCAGCCATAGACATTATGTAAATAGATGTGTACAGCTATGTTCTAATAATGCTTTATTTATAGAGGAGTGCCTGGGTGGCTCAAGTTAGTTGTGTCTGATGACTCTTGATTTTGGCTCATGTCATGGTCTCAGGGTTGTGAAATTGAGCTCCACACTAGGTGTGGAGCCTGCTTAAGATTCTTTCTTTCTGGGATCCCTGGGTGGCACAGCGGTTTAGTGCCTGTCTTTGGCCCAGGGCGCGATCCTGGAGACCCGGGATCGAATCCCACGTCGGGCTCCCGGTGCATGGAGCCTGCTTCTCCCTCTGCCTGTGTCTCTGCCTCTCTCTCTCTCTCTCTCTCTCTCTCTCTCTCTCTCTGTGACTATCATAAATAAATAAAAAGTATTTAAAAAAAAAAAAAGATTCTTTCCTTCCTCACTTCCATCTCAAAAAAAAAAAAATCAAGAAACAAAAACCACTTTCTTTATAGAAACTGACTAAAGGTTGTAGACCTCTGGTCTAGAATAGTTTGTTCTGTTTTTTAATTTTTATTTTTTAGTAGGCCCAGTGTGGAGCCCATGGTGGGGCCTGAACCCATGACTCCCCAGATCAAGACCTTAGCTGAGATGGAGTTGGATGCTCAACCAACTGGGCCACCCGGGTGCCACTAGAATAGTTGTGTTTTTGTTTTAAGATTGATTTATTTATTTTAGAGAAAGAGAGCAGGAGGTAGGGGCAGAGGGAAAGAGGGAGAGAGTCTTAAACAGACTCTGCACAGCATAGGGCATAATCTCACGACCCAGAGATCATGACCTGAGCTGAAATCAAGAGTTAGATGCTTAATTGGCCACCCAGAAGCCCCTATAGGAATATTTCACATTCACAGATGTGAACAAAGAATTCAAGAGGTCTTAGACAATGAAAGGTTGTGAAAATAACTTAGATGTAGAATTGAAGAGTATTTATATCTTAGTCAAATATAATTTCATAATATAAATCTCAACGAGTCTTACTGTTGAAGACATGAGACCATGAAATTAACAATTCTTTGCCACAGGTAAGCCTACTATTTGTAGCCATAGATTTAACATTAGAAATAGATAACAAATAATTTTTGATAGATTTAATACAGAGTTGTCCTTGTGGGAATGCTGTAAATATACTTGCATCCACATAAAATTATATACATTTAAGAAAATCATTCTACAGATTACTTGGTTGAGTGAGTAGCAAAAGTGTGAAAGTAGCATGTTCTGCTGGAATTAAAGAGTTGCAGTATTTTTAGTGCTTGAATTTCCTTAAATATCTGTATGAACATCTGTGGTGATTGGGTGCTGTACTGCCATCTTTTATTGGTTTGACTGAGACCGCTATTTTTTCATATTGTGCCTTTATCACGATTCTGGTTTGACCCTTTATAGCCTGTAAAAGTCTATTTCCTTTTCTGTATAGCTTGTATATTAAATAAAAATTGAGACAATATCCTATTGGAGGTTTTAATTTCTTGGGTAAATATTCTCAGAGTCTTAATCATTCCTCACATCATATCTCTACAGTAAATGGCTGGTATGATCTTGACAAATTACTTAATCTGTGCCTTGGTTTCCTTATTTGTAAAATAGTGATAATGGTACCTATCTTGTAAATTTATGTGTTGTTATACTTAAAATACAATGTCTGGCTTATAGTATACATTCAGTAAATATTAGATACTATTGTTATTTCTGCTTACATACTTTGTCGTCCACCTTATCTCTTCATGAACCCGTTTGTCTCTCTTAAAGCAGAGCTGAACACAGTAGCAGGTGTGATCTGACCAGCCTAGGAAGAGTACAGTTGTTATTTCCTCCATTAATTTGAATTAAAGTTGAAATTTTCTTTTTTTAATTCATCGTGGAGAATTTGAAACATACAAAAAAGTAGACAGACTGCTATGATGGACCTCACATACCTAATCTCTATCCCCAGTAACATGGCCAATCCTGTCCATTTGCTTCCATACAGTTTTCTCCTTCTCTGGTGTAATTGTAGCTCCCCTGTTATACATAAGGTCCATGCCTGATTGGCTTTGGTAATTATTAGAGCTTTTAGGATCATACCTTGTTCTCTTGTAAACAGTTACCAAATTAATGAGCAAATGAATCTTGCCTTGACTGATATTTGGATCAGTTTCTAGTAGTTTGCTTTTGGAGGTGAAGTGGATGGGTAGGTGGGATCGAAAATAGATTTGTTTGTATCGTACTGCTTTTTTTTAGGTGTCACCTAGTTTTTTATTATTCCTTCCATTTCTGCATAGGAATATATGTGGTAATCTAACTGGTAAAATCTCTGAGTACTCTAGAAAATAATTCAAATTAGCTAGTCGAGAAGACTTGAGTTTACTATTTTCTTATAGTGTTTTCACTCATTCTGGACTTTGTTTTACTAGTATTTATTTTAGGACTTTAATTCAGTAATCATTTTATTTTGATTAAAGAGAAGCAAATAGAGTTTGAAGAGTTATACTTTGTCATCTCTGTTGGAATAATTGAAGTACAAATTGTAAAAATTGTTACAAGGTATTGGTTTCAGAGAGAGGCCCTTCTTCCCAGCGTCAGTAATTGACTATAGCACTTTTTTCAAGCTTGTGTTTACTTTTTCCAAAACTCTGTTCTTACTTGTTCGTTATTAATTGTTACTGTGCTTTCAGCACTTTGCTGAAAGTTTAATAGACTCATAGTCATTTTTATGTTGATGATACAGAAGTATTTAACTCTTGCTTAAAACAGAGATCAGTCATAGTATAGAGACACCATGACAAGTCTTTGGTTATTCACTAGTGGGGAAGAGGTTCTGGAGGTAAAGTATGGCAGTTAAGAGTACTGTAGAGAGTTTGGATAGGTTCTAGAACTCGGCTCACTACCATCACACTAAGGCTGAGCCTCGGGGAGCCTGCCTCACGAAAACAGCCAGTATGGGCAGGGTTTGTATGCTCCATACACTTAACAGCAAATGGGGGCCTCACGGAAGTGAGTTTAGACTTAATCCAGGAGTGACTTAGTTTGGTTCTTGCTTTCCAATTCAGTTCTGACTTTGAAATGAAGTATCTCTAGCTTGAGAGGAGTCTTACCCCCTTCAGTGTTATTAGTTCTTACTTTAATGTTTATCATAAACATTTCAAGAACAAGAGTAAGTATGTTTTAGGCAGGGGGCTAGAGAAGTATCCTGATAAAGAATGCTACGTTGCAATTACGCCATGGCTGTGAACCTCAAAATTGTGTTGTCTTACCTTTGAGATTTCTGCTGGTTTGCTGACTTTTGAACTTAAAAGATTCACTATACTTTTTGATTGTGCAAGACATCGATCTATTCATTTGTTCATTCAGAAATATTTATTGATCATCTCTATGCTGGGAAGTGTGCTGCACACGGGATGAACAAAACAATGAACTTCTCAGATGTGTTTGCCTTTATGGAGTTTACAGTCTAATTGGAAATGGAGTAAAATTTATTTGAAGCCATAAAGAAAAATTTTGTTTTACTTATACGACCTAACCACTTATTTTGAAGCCAAGTTGGAATGAGTTGTTTTTTACTCTTTTTGCAAAGTGTATTTGAACAGTCAGGACTTTGGAGCTAACATATTCTCATATGTGTATTGGTATTTGAAAATAAGACATTAGGCAGGACAATCTGAACAAAAAAGAGAGAAGAGATAGGAAGAGAATTAACTAGTATACATGTACCCTAGTGAGATTTCAGGATAATGACAGATAGTAGGTTTGTGTGGGTAAAAGTATTATGTTGTGCTAAACAGACCTTTGCAGGTAGGGAGTAAGTATCTTTAAGGCCGTTCTTCTTTAAGGATGTTCAATACTTAAGAATTGCTTGGAAAGTAAGCTTCCTGTAGAATGGAAGTATAATAGAGAATGAGAGCCATGACACCTAAAATCATGTCTTAATTATTTGGCAGTTTGCTGTAACTCTGAGCAAGAAAATGTGCCTCGGATTCCTTATTCCAACAGAATACAAAAGAGGGACTGAATTTGCTGATCCCTCCTAGTGCTAAAACCTTTTGTTTTATTTTTTTATTTAGCAGTTTCTTAATGACTTTGTTGGAAAGTCAAGATGCCTTCTTATTTTCTGTACTTGTTCAGGTTCAAGAATTAAAAACTTAAGATGGGGAAATAAGGCTTTGCTTTCTCTAACTGATATTTTCTGACTAGGTACTTCGTAACTCAGGAAGACCTCATTTATTCCCAGTAATATGTTTTACTAAACTCTTTCAGGTAACTTTATAAAGACTGTGTGGCTTAATAGTAGATCATGGCTTGAACTCAGTTTTTATTTATTGTTGTTACTAGAAAATTTTAGTGAGGTATTTTTCTTTGTCTCTGTAGTTATCAGAGACTGTTACAGACGATTGCTGTACTCGAGGCTCAACGTTCTCAAGCAGTCCAGGACCTTGAAAGTTTAGGCAAACACCAGAAAGAAGCACTAAAAAATCCCATTGGATTTGTGGAGAAACTCCAGAAGAAGGTATATATTGAGTACTTTTTAAGATTTATTGAGATATATTTGGTAATAACTTGATTTATTCTTTTAATATGGATATATACTTTTTTAAGTCTTTAATTTTTTTCCACTTCTACAACTAACTATCATGCCCCTACCCCCACCTCAACACACAAAATATACTCCAATGAAAATAGGTGGGAGCTCTAATTGGATATTTATTTTAGGAATTTGATGTTCCATTCACTAGCCATTTTTAGGATCTTTTCCTGTTACCTTTCCATCTTAGGTTAAAAGGAAAAGAGGGTTTTCCTTCTTCTTTGACAAGTTCAGGATTAGTAAAGCAAAAAAGAAAAAGTACTTCAGGATTTATTAACTAGTTTAGTTTTGAGGTACTTTTGTAACTCTCCACATAGTGCCTGTAGAGTATACCAACTTTAGTATAGTTATTAGTTACCAGTTTTTAATGAGTCACAAAAGTGTTCTACCAAGGTTGAAACGAACAGCCCTGCAGACTTTTTTCATTTAGTTGTATTATTATTTGGGTTTTTCTAGCCATATTATTTACTTGGCAGTCATTACTTTTCTCTCCATGCTCTAGGACATTGAATATCATAATGAATATAGAACTTATATATTAATTTTTTAAAACTCCTAAACTTTATGGATCCTATTCTTTGTACAGTGAGTTCACCTAGGTGTTTATTGATTCTGCATTGCCATTATTAATCATTTCTCTCTTTTTTTGTATATTTTTTTATTGGAGTTTGATTTGCCAGCATATAGAATAACACCCAGTGCTCATCCCGTCAAGTGCCCCCTCAGTGCCCGTCACCCGACTCACCCCATCCCCCCGGCCCACCTCCCCTTATTAAACATTTCTATTGCAAAAAGATATAGTACTTATAGTGGTTACTTACAACTGATTCAACTAAAACAGATGGCTATAGAAAAGTAAATATTAGTAAAAAAATTATTAACCTTGATCTTGCTTTATTCATGTTCCCTAGTAGTCAGAAAGATGCATTGAGGCTTATTTACTAGATTTGTATGTAGTTGGTTATTTGCCAGTTTTCCATTTCCAGGTTTAGTTTAGAACTGAATTTCTGGGATCCCTGGGTGGCACAGCGGTTTGGCGCCTGCCTTTGGCCCAGGGCGCGATCCTGGAGACCCGGGGTCGAATCCCACATCAGGCTCCCGGTGCATGGAGCCTGCTTCTTCCTCCGCCTGTGTCTCTGCCTCTCTCTCTCTCTCTCTCTGTGACTATCATAAATAAAAAAAAAAAAAAAAAAAGAACTGAATTTCTTTTCACTTTATCTCAGTAATAGAGATGTGATATTGACCATCTTAACAATTTTTAATCAAAATGCACAAAATTACATTAAATCCAGATACTTAGTAATCATGAAAAATTTAGATTCCTTGGAAAGAAATTTTTCTCCTGGATTTAATTTAGAAGTTTGAGTTTTCTGTGTGTGTGTGTGTGTGTGTGTGTGTGTGTGTGTGTTATGTATACAGATATTTTGACTTAGCAATGGAGTTGTGTTCTGATAAACGCATTTTAAGTTGAAAATATCATGTCAAAATTTATTTAACATACCTAACCTACTGAACAGCATAGCTTAACCTAATCTGAGGTTCCATAAAGGTTCTCAGAACACTTACATTAGCCTACAGTTGGGCAAAATTATCTAACACAAAGCCTATTTTATAATAAAGTATTGGATATCTCATGTAATTTACTAAATATGACATTGAAAGTTAAAAGGGGATGGTTATATGGGTACAGAATAGCAGTCAGTGTCTAGATTTTTTAGCCTTGTGATCCCATGGCTAACTGGGACCTATGGTTCGCTGTTATTGCCCAGCAGCATGATATTGGACTACTTATCACTGCCTTGGGAAAAATTCAAAATTTGAAGTTGAATAGTTGTAAATTGGGTGCCATCTGTACTTAATTTACCTATTTCTTTAGGTTTACTGTACTAGTTAAGTTGTTAACCTGTGATCTGTTTTAGTGGATATTTAAAAACTCCCAATTGAAATTAAGGAAACTTGTGGTATATATTGGTATATAGAATGCAAGGAACATTTATGGCTTGTAAGCTTCCTTTGATATTACTGTCATTATTTTTAAAGACACTCTATGTGAAAATTGAGCCTTAGATTAATTTGTATTATTATGATGATGGTGATAATGTAATATATCATAAGCAAAATAAAAATTAAGAATTCTCGGTAAACAGTCAAACTGGATTTTGCTTGCCAGTTTGACAGTTTATGACCTGATGTTTTTCTCAACATTTTACTATGGAAAATGTCAAGTACACAGAAGAATTGGAAGTATTGTATAGTTAACACACTCATATTCACCCTTAGATTCTACAATTAAAATTTTGCTATATTTGCTTTATCATGTGTGAATCAATCCTTCATCATTCCATCTTATTTCAAGAATGAATTTTAAAGTTGCAGACATGCACACATTACACCAGAACACTTCAGAATGCATATTACTAACTAAAATTCTTTTTTAAAACATTTTTAAGGTGAGATTTCCATACAGTGAAATTTACAAGTTCTATTTGTACCATTCTGTGAGTTCTGGACAAAAAACATACACCTCTGTAACCCAAATCCCTATCAAAAGATATTGATTATAATCTGGTTTTAATAATTATAACAACTAATGACTTCTCTAAAAGGGGTTGGTTAAGTAACGGAATTCCAAGTAGATTAAACATGTAGTTTTGATTCTCAGGGTGTCATAATTTTTTGTGTATGTGCTAAAAATTATATTGTGAAAATAATTCATTGTTTTATGAGTAAGTCATGAACATGGGGGTACACTTAAAATGAATTCTATGTGTCAAGCCTCATCTTTTGCAATTGAACACCTTTCATACACTGTTGTTAAAGATAGAAACCTTTCTTTGCTATTTATATTTAAAGTGTATTAGTGATAAAGCTCAGCTTTAGAGTTCTATCTAAAAGTAACGCTTGTCTTATTAGATTCATTCTTCCTCTACTTTGCTATCACTTTACTACTTAATGTTTAGACTGTATTATCTTAAGTTTATTGGCTCTTGGATTCAAACAGTGATTAGAAATGTCCAGTTGATGATAACTTGCTTTTGGAGTCCTCTGAAAATTTGGCTTAGTAGATAATTTTTTGAATTAAATTTAGACTGTCACTTTGTTTTATTTTCTCTCAGGCTGATATAGGACTTCCGTATCCACAGAGAGTTGTTCAGTTGCCGGAGATTGTATGGGACCAATATACCAATAGCCTTGGGAACTTTGAAAGAGAATTTAAAAATCGTAAAAGACATACTAGGAGAGTTAAGTTAGTTTTCGATAAAGGTAAGAAATTAGATGGTAAAAATTTAAATAGAGAAGTATCTGGCAGTCTTGCTTTAATAATCCTATACATGGTCTTCTTTTTAGTAGGTTTACCTGCTAGACCAAAAAGTCCTTTAGATCCTAAGAAGGATGGAGAGTCCCTTTCATATTCTATGTTGCCTTTGAGTGATGGTCCTGAAGGCTCAAACAGTCGTCCTCAGGTAAACAATATAAAGCTTTGGAGCAGGAAAATTTGAACTGTAGACAAAATATTTTAACATTTCCTGGTTTGTATTCTTAAAATTTAAGCAGTATTTTACTGATGATAGTGGGGACATTAACTTTAGAGTTAAGAGAAACTTGGATTGGAATCCCAGCTCTATCGCTTACTAGCTGTGGAATGTCATATGTCATTTATATTAAAGCCTCCAAGGGATGCCTGGGTGGCTCAGTGATTGAGCGTCTGCCTTTGGCTCAGGTTGTGATCTTGGGGTCCAGGGATCGAGTCCTGCATCAGGCTCCCTGTAGGGAGCCTATCTCTCCCTCTGCCTATGTTTCTGTCTGTCTCTCTCTGTGTCTCTCATGAATAAATAAGTAAAATCTTTTTAAAAAGCCTCCAAGGGGATCCCTGGGTGGCTCAATGGTTTGGCGCCTCCCCAGGGCGCGATCCTGGAGACCCGGGATCGAATCCCCACGTCGGGCTCCTGGTGCATGGAGCCTGCTTCTCCCTCTGCCTGTGTCTCTGCCTCTCTCTCTCTCTCTGTGTGACTATCATAAATAAATAAAAAAAAAATTAAAAAAAAAGCCTCCGAGCTGAAGTTTCCTTTCATATGAAATATTAATATTACCTGTGCTGTAGAGTTGTGTGAGGATTAAAGGAGTAGTACATGTAACATGTCCAGTACTGTGTATGACATGTACCCTTTATTCTAAAAATACCAGATTCATGCAGTGTAATTTAACCAGGATTTGACTCCTGGCCTTGCCACTAGTAGTTAGATGAACCTTAATAGACATGTGGGTTCAGAATGGAAAAGTAACATTTCCTTTTCTTTCAAATGAGGTTGCTGTCATCTGTATTACAGGGTTGCTAGGAGTATAAAACCAAATGAAATAAAGGAATGTGAAAACTTGTTGTGAACAATAAAATTATACATTAAATAAGTTTACTTCAATATTTTGAAATTAATAAAAAATTCCACAATATGTATATTACTTAGCTATATCAAATGGTAGTCTTTATTATTTTTGACAAAAGCACTGTTTTATATGCAGATGATAAGAGGACGCCTTTGTGATGATACCAAACCTGAAACATTCAATCAGCTGTGGACTGTGGAAGAACAGGTAATATTTCTAAATTGTGTGTTAAAAAAAAGGCTCAGATTAGAGTCAGTATTAGACACTCTCTATTAATTATGTATTATTTATACAATATAAAATGTATATTGTATATGATCCCTTTTAACCATGAATTTAAAATACTAACTTGATTCTGTATACTTCTTTTTGCACTCTTAAGAATTTTGGATTTTGAGAATATATGAAATCTAGTTTGGGGATGATTTTTAGAGAAGGAATCTGGGTTATGGGAAGGGGATTGAAAAAGATAGTGAAATGGGTGGAATAAAGTGTTTGTAATGCAGCTTTGAGAGAGAAAAACCTAGGGCCAAGTAAAGCAGTGCCTCAAAGTGAATTCTTGTTTTTGTTACGGAGGGGAGCTGACAAAGCCATGCCAGAGTATTCTGTTACAATTTGGCATATGGCTAGGATTGTTCTTAGGTAAGTTTTGAGACAAATCTCTATTTGATATGAGAATTAATCCCATAGCTATAATGAAAAGCTTTAGGAAATCTTCATTTCCAGCATTCAGATTATTCTGCATCTTTACTGTGAGACAGGGACACCTGGATGGCTCAGTGGTTGAGTGTCTGCCTTCAGGTCAGAACATGATCCTGGGATCTGGGATTATCCCACATTGGGCTCCCCACGGGGAGCCTGCTTCTCCTTCTGCCTATGTCTCTGCCTTTCTCTCTATGTCCCTCATGAATAAATAAATCTTAAAAAAAAAAAAAACTGTGGGACAGTTTTAGGGTATAGATAAGAATTTGGAAGACCACCCAAAGAACGGAAAAGTCTCTTTTATGTATTCTATCTAAATCCAAATGACATTTTTGTCAAATCTATAGGGGCAAGCCCAACCATAGTCTACCAAGAAAAAATGGTCAATGGAAATCATTAAGATGTGTAAAGCATAATTAATTAATCAAAAAAATTTTGGTGCTGTATTTTTACTTAAGTGAATAGGAAATCTTTATAAGGTTTTCCGTAGGTTTATTCTCTAATCTCATTTTTCCCTCTAAAGTCTTGAGTTCCTTAGGAGAATTTTTCCTACCATGAGGATTGTTAGTGACCTAACCTCCAAAGTTGGAAGGGAATATTATAGTTTAAAAGGAGGTGCAAATGTATTTATTCATTTATGTAAGTGCATCTGTTTATGAAACTCAATATTAAACTTTTTAAAATTTGGTTTTCGGTTTGTCTTAGAAAAAGCTTGAACAGCTACTCCTGAAATACCCTCCTGAAGAAGTAGAATCTCGACGCTGGCAGAAGATAGCAGATGAATTGGGCAATAGGACAGCAAAACAGGTGATTGAGGAGACAGCCCTGTATTGCTAGCATGTTTTTTTAGTAGTTTTTTAATGAAAGATAATGGCAGCTGACATCAGCAAATCTGTTACATCATATTTACCTACACAGTGCTATAGTATGTGGGTTTTTTTTAATGCTATAAGCATGAGCATTCACTAGTTGAAAATATGTGTTTAGCTTTGGAGTCAAAACACATTTCCTTTATTTTAACGATTTTTTTTGTCCAGGTTTTATTTTTTTATTTTTTTTATTTTTTATTTTTTATATTTTATTTTTATTTTTATTTTTTTGTTCAGGTTTTTAAATATAAGTGTGCTTGTTGGCAGTTTAAAATTACTTCTAGGTTTTCTGATAAATTTTAAATTGTTAGCATCTGTTAAGATACACAGGTATATTTTAATTTAAAAAAAAACCATTCAAAAAAATAAAAAAAACATTCAAGTATTGCATGTCTCGTAATAATGTTAAATGGCTTTTGTGTTTCCTTAGGTTGCCAGCCGAGTGCAGAAATATTTCATAAAACTAACTAAAGCTGGCATTCCAGTCCCAGGAAGAACACCAAACTTATATATATACTCCAAAAAGGTAAAAAGAAAATGGAGAAAGTAAACTTTAGATCTTAAACTTATCAAAGTCAGAATTGGTATATGTAAAAATGCATACATTTATCAGAACAAAATTGTCTTATTTTTAAAATCCAACTTACTATAAGCATTTTGTTATAACGATAGGATTCCGTTGTTGCTGTTCAGTGAAATTGAATGATCTTTGTGTTTGCTATTTTCTTAGGAGAAGGTTAGCTTCTGTGAATGGGTGCTGCTTGAAAGATTTAGATTGAATGTACATCAGAAAGGCCTTTGTGATATTAAAAGTTTTAGAGTGAGTCTTCCATAGACACAATCAATTTCTGTTTTTAGATATGCTACATAAACCCGAAAATAGGAATGTTTATTAAAATATATTATTTAAGCCTCACCACAATTCTAGAAGTGTAGTTTAGTATTATCATTTTTACTTTACTGGTAATAATATTGATAGCTAGCTTTTATTCTTATTAAATGCTCTGGATCAATGCAGCCTTTTTTTGTTCAGGCAGAGAGGGATAAAGAGTGGGTAGGGCAGAGGGAGAGAGGATCCCAAGCAGGCTCTATGCCTGGAACAGAGCCCAATACAGAGCTCGATCCCACGACCCTGAGATCATGACCTGAGCTGAAAGCAAGAGTCGGACACTTAACTGACTGAGCCACCCAGGCGCCCCTGCAGCATTTTTTATAGATGAGGAAACTAGGCCTTGGGAGACCTGACTGGTTTAGTAGATAGAGCATGTGACTTGATCTCAGGATTGTGAGTTGGAGCCCCATGTTAGTATAGAGATTACTTAAAAATACAGTCTTAAAAATAAAAAGCTAAGCCTTAAGGTAAATGGAGTCAGTTGTCCCGTCATAAGTCTGAGAATCATTGACCTCTTGATTCTAATCCCAAGCCTTTTCCACTGTTCTTTGCTGAAAAAGCTGTTACCTCTTTCCTATGTAAACCACTGCATCATATTGTAGCCAATTTTTTGCTTTAATTGCAAAAAATAAAGCACAAAATTGGCCTCTTTCATTTCCTTCGTAAATCATCCTGACATTTCCTCTCCACCATCACTGCCATTCTTCAGATAAGAAGCTAAGAGTATGTATCTGATGCTGTTACCCTTCCTTATTGAAGCTTCCTTATTGTTTTACATAATTTTACATTAAGAATATTACTTGGGGATCCCAGGGTGGCTCAGTGGTTTAGTGCCTACCTTCGGCCGGGGGGCATGATCCTGGAGTCCCAGGATCAAGTCCCACATCGGGCTCCCTGAGTGGAGCCTGCTTCTCCGTCTGCCTGTGTCTCTGCCTCTCTCTCTCTGTGTCTCTCATGAATAAATAAATAAAATCTTTAAAAAATATATTATTTGTAAAGCTCTATGTCTTACAAGTTTTATTTTTAGTCATTTTACCGTGCTTTGGAAGCTTGTTTTGTCAGTTGATTTGAATATTTTTAATATCCTCCACCCCTACTCCTAAATATAGCATTACTTATATCAAATATGTGGAGTTCATCCTATAACTTTGGAATGTTGGTACCTTGATACTTAATTTAACAGCTCTAATTTTCATGGTTAATTTCCAAGTTAACTTTAGGTGTATTGGGTACCTTATATTTTCATAGTTAAGACTAGTAATGATAACAGGAATCCTAAAGAAACCTAAATGTGTTCCCTCCTTTATGTGCACTGAATTTTTTTTTAATTAATTTTTATTGGTGTTCAGTTTACCAACATACAGAAAAACACCCAGTGCTCATCCCGTCAAGTGTCCACCTCAGTGCCCGTCACCCATTCCCCTCCAACACCCGCCCTCCTCCCCTTCCACCACCCCTAGTTCGTTTCCCCGAGTTAGGAGTCTTTATGTTCTGTCTCCCTTCCTGATATTTCCCAACATTTCTTTTCCCTTCCTTTATATTCCCTTTCACTATTATTTATATTCCCCAAATGAATGAGAACATACACTGTTTGTCCTTCTCCGATTGACTTATTTCACTCAGCATAATACCCTCCAGTTCCATCCACGTTGAAGCAAATGGTGGGTATTTGTCATTTCTAATTGCTGAGTAATATTCCATTGTATACATAAACCACATCTTCTTTATCCATTCATCTTTTGATGGACACCGAGGCTCCTTCCACAGTTTGGCTATTGTGGCCATTGCTGATAGAAACATCGGGGTGCAGGTGTCCCGACGTTTCATTGCATCTGAATCTTTGGGGTAAATCCCCAACAGTGTGCACTGAATTTTAAGTTAGCATTTTGACTCTAGAGATGTAGCCCAGCCACAGATAGAGTGATTCCTTGCCACTGTTACCTTGAATCTTTTTTTTTTTTTTTAAGATTTTATTTATTTATTCATGATAGAGAGAGAGAGAGGGGAGGGAGAGAGAGAGAGAGAGGCAGAGATACAGGCCGAGGGAGAAGCAGGCTCCATGCTGGGAGCCTGATGCGGGACTCGACCCCAGGACTCCAGGATCGCGCCCTGGACCAAAGACAGGCGCCAAACCACTGAGCCACCCAGGGATCCCCCGTTGCCTTGAATCTTAAAACAGATGAAATGATGGTTCTGCTTGTAGCTGATATTATCCTTTGTGGCTCTACTGTCTATGAAGAGAGGCAGTCTCTACAGGTGGTTTGAGAGTTAAGGCTTTGGTCCCACACAGGCTTAGTTTGTAATCTTGGTCTTACCACTATCTAGCTGCAGCACCCTGAACAAGAAACTTAACCTCCATCTTTAAATGAGAGGTGATAGTAACTACTTTGTAGGAATGTGGGGATTAAATGACACTGACATACAGTAAGCAGTCCACCAGTGTTAGATAGTATTTTTAGACATTCATCATGTTGTGGAAGTTTGTTTTGTTCTGTTTTTACTTGGTTGTTTATATCTGGCTTACGCTACTTCATCCTCCCTGAACTTCTATGAGAGGACTGTAAGAGGAGTGTTTAGCATTTGAAAAGAGTGTGGTCATTGTGGGGGATCCAAATACAAGCTAGATAGTGTGTGATCCATGGTACTGGTGTTGGGGTATTCCCCCTACATTTTTTTTAATCTAGTTGTGCTTTAAAAATCTAGATAATCTAGAAAAAACACATAAGACTATGCTTGAAGGGTAGAGCCGAAATCCTTTTAATAGATAGAGCTAGAGGAAACAATTGTTATATTTGATTATCTTTGATTCTTTTAATGGTTTTCCATTGTCCCAATTAAAAATTTGTTTTCTCACTTAGTCTTCAACAAGCAGACGACAGCACCCCCTTAATAAGCATCTCTTTAAACCTTCCACTTTCATGACTTCCCATGAACCACCAGTATATATGGATGAAGATGATGACCGATCCTGTTTTCATAGCCACATGAACACTGCTATTGAAGAGGCTTCAGTAAGTTACCTATTTATATAAAAATGTATATACCTATTTATTTATCTATGTATTATATAGATCAGGACACAGAATGAGAGCACCTGAAATTTTATATTACTCTCTTCAGAGAATGTTGGTTTCTCTTAATTAACCAGTCAAATTTATGGGCTTTTTAAAAACAATATATTGTTAAAGCAAAAACAATATATTGTTAAATTGTTGTATATTCAAAAAAAATGTTGTATATTCATAATATATATCACTATGTACATTAACATGTAAAAAAGAAATTTTAAAACATGCAAAGATAGAATAGTGTAATGCATTCTATAGATACTATATTAATAAAATAAAATTTTAAAACATGCAAAAATAGAGTGGTATAATGAACCCACAGGTACCTATCCCCCAACTTCAGTAATTATCAGCTTGTTGCAATCTTATTTTCACCTGTACGTATTACCCACCTCAGCTCCATCCTGGATTATTTTGGAGCAAGTCCCAGACATTACAGAGTATTATTATCATGTTACAAAAAGATAATTCTCTATGCAAATATGCACTCAGTTCACATTCCCCCAGTCAAGAATTGAAATATATTTCCTCCTTCCCTCTCCACCCCCTTTTCTCCTCTTAGAACTTTTTTGTTGAAAAACTGGATTAGAATTTACCACATGTGTATTTTGTTTGCCTCTCCTTGATGTCAATTATTCTATATTTCTGTTCCCTGAATTTTCTGTAAATTGATAAGAGGTCTAGATAATTGACCAGATTCATACTTGTTTCTGTTTTTTTTTTTTTTTTTTTTTTAAGATTTATTTATTTGAGAGAGAGTGCAACACAGGGTATAGGGACAGAGGGGGAGTGAGAGCGAGTCTTAAGCAGACTCCACGCTGGGCATGGAGCCTGACTTTAGGGCTCAATCTTACAACCCTGAGATCACGACCTGAGCCAAAACCAAGAGTCAGACACTTGACGGACTGCACCACCCAGATTTGTTAGGGTGGGCAGGTCTAGTTCATGTGTACTTATATATCAGTGTGATTGTCCTTTTTTTGTTGGTTGGTTAGGTTTTTTTGTTTGTTTGTTTGTTTGTTTTTACATAGTAGCCATTGATTGTTACTGGGATTCATTAATTCATTAGATGTTACAAAATAGTGATTTTTTTTTTCATTTTTTAAATTTATTTGATAGACTGTTCTGTAAAATAACCCCCTCTCCTTCAACTGTTTGATTACCCTAAGGTACATATGAAAAAGGCCGTATAACTGCTTAATTCTTTTTTTTTTTTTTTAAAGATTTTATCTATTTATTTGAGAGAGAGAGCACAAGCAGGGGGGCAAGGATCCTTAGAGGGAGACAGTGAGGCAGATTCTCTGCTAAGCAGGGAGCCTGATGCAGGGCTTGATCTGAGAACTGGTTCTGGGACCATGACCGAAGCCAAAGGTAGACACCCAACTCAGCAACCCAGGCACCCTGATTTTTCTTATTTTTTAAATGATTGAGGGGCACCTTGGTGATGCAGTTGATTAAGCATCAGACTCTTGATCTTAGCTCAGGTTGTAAGCTCAGGGTTGTGAGTTCAAGTCCCATGTAGGCCCAGTGTGGTGCCTACTTAAAAAGAAGAAGTACTGTATTTTGATTTGGAGTTTAAGTGGAAGAACTCTAAAGAAGTGGTAGTCGAGTTGGCAATTGAAGGATGAAAAAATTTAGCCAGATGAGAAGTAGATGAATATATGTAGTAGATTGAATTTAACTTTTGGTTTGATTTATTTTTAAATGAGCACCAGTTTAAATCATTCTGATTATTTTGAAATAGTTATTCAAATGTATATTTATGAAGCCACTAGTGGTAAAATGTATAGATTTCAATTTCTCTTTTCAAAAGAGCAATATCTAGAGAGAATATGACTTCATGTATGTACTTCCATACAGTTTTAAAATCTATACACATTTTAGTCTCTTTCGAAATTAGTCATAGTATTTCCCCTTTATTTAAACTTAAAAAATGATTATAACAAGGAACTCTATTTATGGGTGTTTTGTAAAAATTTTTAATTGTGATAAATACATACATAAAGTTTACCATTTTAATTAGTTTTAAGTGTATAGTTCAGTAGTGTTAAGTGTATTCACATTTTTGTGCAGCTAGTCTCCAGAACTCTTTACTTCTTGGGAAACAAACTCAGAACCATTTAACAGAATCTCCCCATTGCCTCCTCCTTCCAGCCCCTGGCAACTACCAGTTTAACTTTGTCTCTGTGAATTTGGCTACTCCTGTACCTCATATAAGTAGAATCATGAAGGTTTTGTCCTTTCTTGACCAACTTCTAGCACTTAATGTATATTCAGGTTTCATCCATCTTGTAACATGTGTCACTATTTCCTTCCTTTTTAAGGCTGAATGATATTTCATGGTAGGGATATATACTACTTTTTGTTTATTCGTTCATCTGTCAGTGGACACTAGGTTGTTGTGAATAATGCCATGAACATAGGTGTACAAGCATCTCTTCGAGTCCCTGCATTCAGTTCTTTTGGGTATAAACCCAGAAGTGGAATTGCTGGGTCCATGTGTTAATTTCACGTTTAAGTTTTGAGGAAACGCCATACTATTTTCTATAGTGTCCACAACATTTAACATATTTACCAACAGTGCACAAGGGTTTCGGTTTCTCTGCATCCTTGCCAATACTCGTTTTTTTCTGTTTGTTTGTTTGTTTTCTCTTTTGATAGTAGCCATCATGATGGTTGAGGTGATTTAACTTTTCTTAAGTCTTATTGACCAAAGTTAGTAGTATCCTTAGCCCTAAAATGAAAATTAAAGGACTTGGCAGAGTTTTTACTCTGTATTTGCTTAAAAATCTGAACTTAATAAATTTCATCATAAAATTTCTTACTCCATTATTTAGTTAGGTCACATATTTATTAGTGTTAACATATTTACTACATTACTTACATTATCATCCTCCGTGCTAACATAGGAAGGCAATGGCTATAATTTAACATCTCTAGTTCACAAGAATTAGAAATGGGTGAAAGAGAGTGTGAGATAAGGTAGGTGAAGTATGAGATTGTAAGGACTCTTTTGTTAGCTGAAGACTTTGAACTTCATTCTGTAGACAGTCAAGAAGCCATTTGGAGATTTTAAGTCCTGGTGGGGGCCTGAGGAAGGAGTGATAGATACTATAGAGAGGACTGATTCGAACGATTTTAGAAAGTATTAAATACTGACAGATTTCGTTGGATTAGATATAAGATAGTGAAAAATTATGAAAAACTCTTAAATTTAGGCCTTAGGTTGCTGAGTGTGTAAGGAGTTAAATATTTAGAAAACTCTGGGTTCAAATCACGACTTTGCAACTAATTGTGAGACCTTGAGTAAATGTTACAGTATCTGTAAATAGCAGTTTCCTTGACATAAAAGCAACATTGTAGTTAATAGTACCTAACATGAGGAACAGGAGGAATGGAAGGAATTGTCTGCACCGGAATTGATAGAATGTGGATGGGGTCCATGAATTGGAGATGCTTTTAGGAACACTGGAAATTAGTGACCATGGGATCAGTCATGAGGTAGCTAAGGGAAGAAATAGATCATTGATGGCAGAGCACAAATAAATTGGGAGAATAAGTCTGAAGCAGTTAGTGATTTATGTAGCAATTTCATATATTTATGTAGTTTTTAGTATTCATTTTTTGTACTCTCTTCTAAATAATTGTGATTTACTTTATCCTCTCGGGTAAGACAGGAATGTACTGCCTTGGTCATTGGACCACAGAGCAGAGGTTGGAATTTGCTCATGGTTAAGAAAATGTTATATTTACTTGAGGAAGTATGAAAATCTTTCAGAGAAGAGAAGCTTCCTGGAGATCAGTAGAAATAGATTGTAAAGAGTATCTCAAGTAGCCATGAATGTGTTGGGATGGGGTTGAGCCTGCATTAATGTACAGCAGAGGTGGGAGTCATCCCCTGGTACTTTGTTAGATGGTCTACCATAACTCAGTATTACTAGTGAATTCAGAAGTCCTCCAGGGTGCCTGGGTGGCACAGTCAACTAAGTGGCCAACTCTTGGTCTCAGCTCAGGTCGTGATCTCAGGTTTGTGAGATCGAGCCCCGCCGCAGCCTCTGTGCTGTGTGCAGCCTGCTTGAGACTGTCTTTCCCTCTCTCTGTGCCCCTCTACCCCTCAAATACATACATACATACATACATACATACATCTTAAAAAAAAAAGCAGAAGCCCTCCAAAAGTATTAGTCTAAAATATTCGTAAAAGCAGCCACTTATTTTCTGTGAGCCCTATAAGGTGAGGTATCTTACAAGAGAAAAATATTTTGTTAATAGGAAAATATTTTGTGTCAGTATTTCTTACACTTAGTTCATTTTAATTATCAAACATTTTCGTTTTCTCTTTTATTTTTTATTAGGACGAAGAAAGTATTCCTATCATGTATAGGAATTTACCTGAATATAAGGAACTATTACAGTTTAAAAAGTTAAAGAAGCAGAAACTCCAGCAGATGCAAGCTGAAAGTGGATTTGTACAACATGTGGGCTTCAAGGTAAATTCTATCATTTATTCAGTTTTTGAAAGGGTGATAAAAGATTTAAGGTAGTTTCTGAAGCTTTAAAATCCAGACTTCCAGCACACAGATAAAAGTAAGTTTAGCTCTAGTACTGTTCATTTAACTGTAGTGTGCTATAGATACTATGTTAATAGGTTTATGATTCAGTGGAAAGAATACAAACATACAGATATTTTGAGGTAAAATATGAGATTTTTTGTCTATTTCCTTTTCTTACTCCCACTTTTACGGATATATAACTGACAAAAATTATATATATTTAAGGTGTACAAAATTTTCAGGTGCAAAAAGAGCACTTCCCATAGTTAGGTTTTTTATATGTGTGTGGTGAGAACACTTAGGTACTTTTTCAGCAAATTCCAAGTCTACCGTACTATATTACTAATCCCAGGCTGTACATTAGATCTCCAGAACTTATTTCTTTTATAATTGAAAATTTGTATCATTTGACTGACCTCTTCCCATTTCTCCCACCTGTCAACCCCTGACAACCACCACTCTACTCTCTGCTTCTATGAGTTTGAGTTTTTTGTTTTCATATATAAGTGAGATTGTAGGGAAGCCTGGGTGGCGCAGCGGTTTAGCGCCTGCCTTTGGCCCAGGGCGCAATCCTGGAGACCCGGGATCGAATCCCACGTCGGGCTCCCGGTGCATGGAGCCTGCTTCTCCCTCTGCCTATGTCTCTGCCTCTCTCTCTGTGACTATCATAAACAAATAAAAATTAAAAAAAAAAAATAAGTGAGATTGTATAGCACTTGTTCCTTTCTGTTGTTTATTTTACTCAGCATAATGTCCTCTACTTTCTCATCCATGTTGTCACAAATGGCAGGATTTCTTTCTCTTTTGTGGCTGAATAATACTTCATTGTGTGCATGACTTTTTTATTTTATCCTTTCATCCATTGGACCTATTTCTTTGTTGCTGTTCATAGATCAGAAATTTCTTTTCCCCTTCCAGGCTAGTAGAAGTATATCCATTTATTTCACAAAATTTTGAAATACCCATTATTATGTTCCAGGCACTTTGCTTAAGTGCTAAAGATTCACTAGTAAGCAAGATGGACCTAGTTTCTGTCCTTATTCTGTTTTCATCTCATAAGGAATTTAGAGAAGTTAAATTAGTAAAATAGCTGAGTATGACTAGCGAACTGGAGAGTAGTAAGGCTATTCAGATGCCTTGGAGATTTGCTGAGCAGTTTAAACTTTCCTTGAAGTGTTGAAGAACCAAAGAAGTTTAATCAGAGAGTAACATGAAATTTGCATTTCATAAAAATCATTCCTATTACTTAAACTATTAGTATTAATAGTCTTTGGGAAGGCAATGAGTTTAGAGTGGATAATCTCTCACTACTATATTGTTAAATTCTGTAAACAGTAATGTATTCATGTATTATGTATGTAACTGAAAAAAATTAAGTGAAGGAGAAGATCATTCTGGACTTAGTATGGAGAATGGATAAGAAGGTGGGGCTGGAGGCAGGAAGACTGGTTAGACATTCTTTTGGTAATTTAGACAAAAGTTAAGAATGCCCTGGGCTTGACTGGTGGCTGTGGAAATTGAGAGATCAGATTGACAAGTTTGAGAATACTTGGGCCTTTAGAATTGACTGTACTTGGTGAGATTGGAGGAAGTAAAAATGAGACCAGGAACTATGTAAGAGTTGCTGGTAGCGGTATACATATAAACATACTGATATGTGCTGTAACCGATACACAGAAACTTAAAATTATTATACCGCTGAACCTCTTATGGCCATTAGTTAGACTATATTAAATGATTTTTTTTCCTCTTGGTCTTTCCATAACCCTGCTTCTCTCCATTAGAAATTTTCCTAATTGGTATCTCTGGCCTTTCAAGAGGAAACTCTCCACTTCTCAAAATTTTGTTGTAAAACCCAGCTGTGGCTTGTTTACTAATCTGTCAGCCACTCTGGTCGGCCTGATGATCAAAGCAACTAGAAATGAGACTGATTTTCAGAATTGCCCAGGAGAGGCTGCTGGCTACCACGATGCCACCACACTGGGAAGGAGCTAGATCTGCCTTTTCTTTGTGTGATAGGCATTGGTATTAGGATTCTTCAGGCTTTGAAGAGTAATTTGATAAAAGTTTAGAGAGGACTTTGTGTTTACCTGGGTTCACTAACAATAGCTTGTTCAGTAGTTCTGTAATGTATTTGTGTAGTTTTAACTATGGCTTTCAGTCACAGTCATTATACCCTGGTCTGAAGTCCATTTAAAGTAAACAGTTATTAATAATCAATCCAGATTTGCAGGGGATTTACTTAAAATTTAAAAAGTAAAGAGTATGCTTCTCAGGGACCCCTGCCCTGGGTGGCTTGGTGGTTGAGCCTCTGCCCTGCTCAGGGCGTGATCCCAGGATCCGGGATCAAGTCCCACAGCGGGCTTCTTGTAGGGAGCCTGCTTCTCCCTCTGCCTACATCTCTGTGTCTCAAATAAATAAAATAAATAAATAGTCTTTAAAAAAATAATAAACTTAAAAAAAAAGTATACCTCTCAGGAGGAGCACTGAGTCATGTATAGAATTGTTGCATCACTATATTATATGCCTGAAACTAATAGAACAGTGTGTGTTAACTGTACTGGAATTAAAAACTTTAAGAATTTTAAAAAAATTTTTTTTAAACTTTAAGAGTTTTAAAAAAAAATTAAAGCATATTGAAGGTTATCCCTCAGTTATTAGAATGTCTCTCTCACCCACCTGTACTTGTATCTTGAATGGATGGAATTTCTGCTAGGTTGCTAGAAATTGTGTTTAACTGACAAGTTTTTATGTTCTGTCTAGTGCATGGGGAGGGAGGAGAGGATGTTTCTGTGCACATTGTGTGTTTGTGTTTCCCAGCAGGAAGAAAAGGTTTTGTAACAATGTTGTTTAATATTTTTTCTCTCTGAAACTTCCATAGTGTGATAACTGTGGCATAGAACCTATCCAGGGCGTTCGGTGGCACTGCCAGGATTGTCCTCCAGAAATGTCTTTGGATTTCTGTGATTCTTGTTCAGACTGGTAAGTGTTTTCTTCACTGTAGGTGCCACATTTTAACCAGTAAAGAGCTTCTCAGCCACTGGTGAATTTGGTTTCTAAACTACTTAGAAAAGGATCACGTTTGGTGGATTAAACTGTGTTCTAGGCAATTAAGAAATTTTCTTTAATTATATCACATCTTGAGTAACTTTCCATTAGAGATTTTGCTAGATTAATGGATTTAAATAGGTAGAGCTATGAGGAAGTTTTGTAATGTCTACACAAAAATGCATCCAGTGTCATGTAATGATGTGTGTGTGTGTGTTTTCTCTGCAGCCTACATGAAACAGATATTCACAAGGAAGATCACCAATTAGAACCTGTTTATAGGTCAGAGACATTCTTAGACAGAGACTACTGTGTGTCCCAGGGCACCAGTTATAATTACCTTGACCCAAACTACTTTCCAGCAAACAGATGACATGGAAGAGAACATCATATACTAGTCCTCTTCAACACATAGCAATGGTATCATTGTGAATTATGTGCACAGTTTGGAAAGATTCTCTGCTTTCCCTGAATGACACTCACAGCATGACAGCTTCCTGAGTGTTCTCGTCAAGTCCAGCTCTGCACCGTTGTGACTCTAGATCACTGTTCAGCAGCTGAACATTCCTGGTGAGCAAAGGGTTTCCCTGGTGAATTTCTTATCACCACCCTAAAGCCTTTCTGGTGGTGATCTTAAATGGGTGAGATGGAAACGAGAGCACACATTAAAGAGAGAGTAAATTCCAAAGGTTTCAAAGAACTCGGTCATAAATAGGATAATGAGAAGACAAAGTATTTATATTAAAACAGTTTAGTAGCTTTCAGTTTTGTGAAAATAGTTTCGGCACAGAAGCTGACTTCTTAGACAAAGTTTTAACCAATGATGGTATTTGCTTCTAGGATATACACTTTAAAAGAACTCACTGTCCCAGTGGTGGCCGCTGATGGCCTTTAGTAAATCGGAGCTGCTTAACCATATTGATGTCTAATTTCTTTTAACCACAATGAACTGTCCTTATTACCAACAGCGAAGCACTACAGGAGGCAACTGTGGCATTGCTTCCTTAACCAGCTCATGGTGTGTGAATGTTATAAAATTGTCACTCAGATATATTTTTTAAATGTAATGTTATATAAGATGATCATGTGATGTGTACAAACTATGGTGAAAAGTGCCAGTGGTAGTAACTGTGTAAAGTCTCTAATTCACAACATTAATTCCTTTAAAATACACAGCCTTCTGCCTCTGTATTTGGAGTTGTCAGTGCAACTCATCAAAGAAAACTGCCTAATATAAAAATCATATATATGGTAATAATTTCCCTCTTTTGTAGTCTGCACAAGATCCATAAAAGATTGTATTTTTATTACTATTTAAACAAGTGATTAAATTTAGTCTGCGCAGTGAGCAAGAGTTCACATGCATTCTTTTATACTGCTGGATTTTGTTGTGCATCATTTAAAACATTTTGTATGTTTCTTCTTATCTGTGTATACAGTATGTTCTTGAATAATGTTCATTTGTCAGGAGAACTGTGAGAAATAAACTATGTGGATACTGTCTGTTTATATTATAGAATGCTTGTTGTGACTTCCTTTTGGTTAGATTTTGGATTTTTTTTTACTAGTGTTAAAACCAAAAAAAAAAAAATTTTTTTTTTAAGGGGTTGCTTTACCTTTCTGTCCTTTAAAAAGAGTAAGGACTATAGTATTATGGAAATGGGTTGAACGTGAGAAGCTCTCTGAAAAGATGGTTATATTTTTACTCAGTGTGTGCTGAGACACTAAATTAAGTTAGGTTACAAGAACAACACACACCATGGTTAAAGAGGCCACTGTTAATGTCCGGATGGGAAAACTAAGGTTGAAAAATTTTACTCTTATTCTTTTTTTTTTTTTTTTTCTCTTATTCTTTTTTGATGAAAGTAAGCCCCCCTCCACGTTAATTAAGCAGATGGTTTTTGAAGATCACTGTATTCACTGGCAATCATTAACTCTTGAAAGAGATGATATAAATATTCTAAGATTAAGTATTAATACTCAGCTAATTTTTAGAGTTTTTTCCAATTTTAAATCAAGGGAACATTATTTACTAGTTCTTCAGTATGTTGTGAGGTACTAAAATCATACCTTGAATTTTTTTAACTGAAAAAAGTAATATAATTTTAAATATAGAAATATGAAGATTTTAAAGTAATATATTGATTAAAGATTGATGATGTTGATAAAATATATTACATCAGGAATAACAGGAAATGGACTTGAGCTTAACCTCTCACCCTGGAATTAATTAGTTGGGAGAAGAGGGAATCATTAACATTTGGGCATGTTGATATTAAATGTTAAGTGACTATGCCAGGAAATCTACCTTCAACTTGTAGCAAGACAGCTACTTTGAGCAAGACAGAGATAATACTATGATTAGTTTTGGAGAACCATTCAGGTCCATTAAAAAAAATCCCATAAAGTATAAGCTTTGGAAGCTTGGAAGCTTTCGAAGAGGACTGTGTGTGATACAATTCTGATGTAAACAATACACTAAATAAATCCACTTAAATATATTTTTCAAGGGCAGAGATTTTGAGAAACTTAAGTGGCAAAGAGGATTATTTTCTGCTTGAGTAAAGATGTGTTTATTTTGCATTTTTCAGCTCCAAGCATATAGTCTTGGCTTTAAAAGGCTCTAGAGTTAGTAGTAGTAGTAGTAGTAGTAGTAGTAGTAGTAGTAGTAGTAGTAATAGTAGTAGTAGTAGTAATAACGTGTTGTCGTTCTAATTTGCAGACTGCAGGAAGGGGCAAGGCTGTCTTTTGCAAGTAGTCCTTGCATCTCCTACAAAGAAGTATTGGCTTTAAGAGACAACACAGACAGACTTGTTAAAGCATTGTGTATTAAGTGGTATTCAGTAGGTCAACTGTATTTCCTGAGATGTGTTCAGGTTATTTGCTAAGAACTGAAGGAACTTTGACACCTAAAACCACTGCTTTAAGGTTTAGGCAGAGGAAGTTTTGACTGGTGTCATGTGCACTAATAATAATAGCAAATACTAATTAAGTGCTTACTATGTGCCAAGCAAGCATATAGTAGCAGATTTAATTCTCCCAGCTTTAGGAGAAAGGTGTGTTGATTATCCTGTTTTCATATGAGGAGATCTAGCCAGACAGGTTAAATAACTTGCTTAATAAGGTCATAGAGTTAGTAAAGTTTAACCTAGACAGATTGCTCCAGAATCACTACTCACTTTCTGGAGCAAGAATATTCCTCTTTGTGTCAGGCGTCACTAAGGTGGTGGAGGCGGAAGCGTGCAGGGTTGCTTTTCAGTCTTGTTTTTCTGGCGTGGTGTGGTTCCTGGAGTTACAAACCTTCGTACAGGCCCAGGTTCACAGCACAGAATATAGAGGCAGATCTGCAGATGGGGAAATAGTCTGCCTCTGGAGTTACAAAACCACAAGTTCATAGAATTTACATATTCTAATTTGATTTGACATGTAATCGTGAGGCTTTAGGCAAAGCCTCCTGCCTGAGACAGAGTTTCCTTGCTTGCTTGGTGCCTCTCACTTAACAGTATGCCTTATCCAGTCTTCTCCCTTTTTCCCTTTTGTTTAAGTTACCGTACAGAACACAATTATATACTGAGATATGAAGAACTTTTTTTTTTTTAAAGAAAATAGTATTTCACAGGTAGTAAGGATAAATACTCTTTTGTGAAATTCCCTTTTTAGTTGTAACTGTGGCATGCTATAATAACTATTTCTTAATGTGAATAACAGTTTGAAAGCTGTTGTTCTAGGTGTAGTGGATAGAATTGGAAGTCTCCAAATAACAAGTAGGTTTTTTTTTTTTTCTCACGGAGATTATGGAGGTATTGTCTTTTTTAGGCTATGAAATGTTTTTATTTCCTAACCTTATGAAAATACACTTCTGTTGATATGATCCCTCCCCCAAAATATGACTTTTTTTTTTTTTAACTTTTCATGTAGCCGATTAAATGGATTTTTGAGAGTAGTATCACATTTAGCACCATGAGGACAGAGACCATGCATGTCGACCTGTATCCCTATGGCCTGCCTGGCTCTTAGATTTTCAGTAGATATTTATTGGTAGTATGATCAGTGTTTTGATGAGTTAATTTTTTCTCCAGGAAAGTAGGAGACACCACTTAATGTCTGAATGTGTCTGTAAGTGCCTATGGGGGCCCTTAGAGGCCTGCCAGATCTTTCCAGGGCCCTGAGAGGACTGAAGAATTCATCCTATTTTATCTGGAAGATGTAGTTCAACCCTGGGTGGCTGAGAAGATTAGGCTTCTCTCTGGGGTCCCCAGCTAGGCCATGTATCTTGGTTCTCTGCCATGTTTTTAGAGTGAAAGGGCACTAGAGTAGAAATTCTGGGTCCCAGTCCCACTTGCCAGTGAGGCACTCAATAAATAAATGTTGACTAAAAACCACGTTTTATTGAACTGTAGGAACTAGTTAATGATTCAGATGTATTATTAACTGATTTAATCCTCACCACCCCTCTATGAGGGTGCTTATTATGGTGATCTCTACCGTACAGGTGAAGTAACTAAGGTTCAGAGGATTTAAATGTTAGCTCTCAATAATAATGCCATGTGTGGAACTGAGGATATAACGCTTTGGCCTTATAGAGCTTATCGTCTAATATAGAAGAATAGCCATGAACAAGTACATATAAAATATGGTGTAAAGTTAGGCAGAGATAAATGCCATGAAGAAAAAATAACCCCTGAAGAAAAATGATAGAAGAGTGGGGACCTGTCTGTCATTTCAGATGGAATAATAAAAGAATGTCTTGGTGACAAGTGTAAATTTGAAGAGACCTGGACAGAATGAAGGAATTAGCTTGTGAATAACCTGGAGGAAGAGGCAAAAGGAGAGCAAGTGAAGAGCGTGGCTTGTTTAGGCAGCAGTAAGAGGCCAGTGTAGCTTGAGCCAAATGAGCAAGAGGAGAGTGTAGTTGATGGGGTGATACGGGGTGCGGGGCCAGAGCAGGTGAATGTGGACCATTGTGAAGGAGTTTAGATCCTGTTCTGATGTCTTATTTACATTCACACAAGGGCTTTTGTTAGGCAGATCCCTCTAAGATCCTTTCCTGCTTTTGAAATCTTGTGACTTTTAAGGTAGCGATGTCATTTCACACTACCCACATCAGTAACGAGTTTTAGCAGTCTATTGCATCTCTGGATACTCTTTAGGGGCAAAGCCATCTACTCCCAGCTGTTTTTTCTTTTCTTTTTCTTTTTCCTTCCCCTGTGGGCTGCCCTACTATCTCATTTCCCTTACTCAAGCTGTTAGAGCTGTGGTAGGCCTGCAGTGTGTTTGCCAATATGTGGTATGTGTTTAAAGAATGTTAATCCCTACAAAGAGTCATTTTGTGTTTTTGGCATAACTGGTAATTTTCATCTTCTAAGTCTCTTTAATTTGCTGAAATGCTCCTTGTCCCTCCCCCGCCCCACATAGAGAGTGTGACAACTGGGGTGGTAATGAAGTATTTTGACAACTGTGTGAGTTGTAGGAACATGCCCCTTTTTGGTACTAGAGGCATAATTGTAACCAAAGAAGTTTAATTTCTTCTTTAGCAAACACTGACATTTCTGTTTAAGAATGACTGCTAGAGCAAAAGGAAATACAAAAATTACCATGTATCATGAGTACACTGAGAATTCTCTCTGTAATAGCTCAAAACTGATCTCTGGCCAAGATTAAAACCATATGAGCATATCCTAAATCTCAACTATTACTGTGTTTGCTTCTAATTCTGTTTGGAATAAGGCTTCAAGTGCTTTCCAGAATGATGTGAGTTACAAATAAATAGAAAAAGAGTTATGTTGTGTTCCATTTATTTTATTTGTACATATCCATTTCAAAAAAAAATGACTTTAAAAATAACAATTCTGTCCCATAATTGGATCCTTATCAACACAACCATTGAAGGGGGGGGAAAAAGTCATGCAAACTGAAACTATGGGCTTTTGTAGTGACTGAATGGAAGATGCAGTTATTCCAGTAGAATATATAAGAAGCTCTGTTTTGGCAACTGATAGCACAAAAGAGAACCCAGACTTCACTGGTTTGAAGCAAGGAAAATACAGTTTTACATACAAGGTTTGCACGACCCCGTTAAAGGCCTGGGATCTGTTCAACACCAGGGACTGACCTGCCTCTCCTACCCTCATCAGTTTGGTTACTGTTACTTTATGTCTTACTTGCTCGACAGTAATAATAAGTAAATGGGTGATCAAGTCAAATCAAAACTAAGTTGACATTAGTCTGGTGGATGCAGTAAGAAATCACCTCATGCTTTCAGTTACTTTTGGTCCTTAGTGTTCATGTGCAGTTGCTGAAATGCACCACCAGGTACTGAAGGGATTAGGTTAGACAGTTTATCCAATTTGTTTTCTTAGCCATTATGACAGTATTCCAAGTAGCCAGCTTCCTAAAAATGAGTGGACAAGTGTCATTGGCAACTACTCTGAGTTTTACTGTCTTGGAAAAAGCTATACAACTTCACATTGTATTATTTCTTATCAAGTTTTCACATTTAATCAAATTTATCAACAGTTCTCAACCAACCCAGTGTCTCTGGCTCCGAGCTACTGCTAGTGGATGAGACTTGAGGACATAGCCACTAGAGGCGATGCCCAGGCCTGCCCCTCCTATTAAGGCCCTTCAGGCAACAGCATGTAAATCTCGGGGTGAGAAAGGAGAATGTGATGGGGAATTGGGTGCTCACCCCCTGTTTGCTAGAAACCAAACGGTCAGACTCCCAAGTCCTGCGGTCACAGCTGACACAGACTGGCACTGCACTGCTGTTCACATACTAGCAGCTCTGAGGCACAACCTATAGGATAGATAAGTGTGCGTGCTGGGGGCGGACAGCTGTCTGAATTAGGGAGAAAAGGTTGGAGAATACCAAATACATCATGCATGGTTTCCAGACACCTCTCAGAAAGGTCAAGTTGGGAAGCAAACAGCAACATCAGGATTGGGCCTTGGGGAGGGGGAGGGGGCGCAGAAACGACACAAAAGGGTTAACTTGAAACATATTGTGTTAAGGGATGAACCTTTTCGTATTTTTTCCTGTCTCCACTCTCCTTAACGTACATGCTTTTTTGTCTTCAGAAAATAGAGTCAATAGCTGTGCAGAGTTGAAGAAAAACTTCCTCTGGCGTCCCCTCAGCATTTACCTATATTTAAGAGGGGGAAAAAAAAAGTTAGTCTTTTTTTTTTTTTTTTTTTAAGATATCTATTTATTTAGAGAGTGAGAGCTAGCATAGGGAGGCGAGGGAGAGGAAGAGGGAATCTGAAACCAACTCTGCGCTGAGCACGGAGCCCTACCCTGGCCTTGATCCCACGACCCTGAGATCATGTCCTGAGCTAAAATCAAGAGTCAGAGCCTTTAACCAACTGAGCCACCCCAGGTGCCCCTACAAAGTTAGTCTTAAGAAATGTTTGTAAATATTTGTAAATAAGACTCTAATAATTAAAAAAAAATGACCTGCCTCATAACTTGCTGTGCAAACTTTTAAAATATGAGACCCGAAAACCACAGAGAAAAAAGTGAGTAGTTGTTTAAGTTTGCCTAAATTACAACCTCAATGAGATACCACTACACACCTTTTAGAATGGCCAAAATCCAAAACACGCCACCGAATGCTGGTGAAGTTGTGATGCAGAGGGAGTGCTCATTTTTTGCTGACGGGAATACAGCCACTTTGGAAGACAGTTTGGCACCTTCTTACAAAATTAAACATTCTTAGCCATATAATCCAGGAGTTGCATGTCTTGGTTTATGTCCACGCAAACACTTGCACACGGGTGTTTATAGGGGCTTTATTTATCATCGCCAAACTTAGGAGCAACTAAGATTTCATTACGTGAGTGGATGAACTGTGGTGTCCAGACAATGGAATATTACTTACCACTCAAAGGAAATGAGTTACGAAGCCATGAAAAGACTTGAGGGGAAACTTCAAATTCATATTACTAAGTGAAAAAAGCCCATCTGAGAAGGCTACATACCACATGACACGTGGAAAAAGCAAAACTATGGATACCATAAAAAGAGTTGAGGAGGGGAGAGCGGAATGAATGGGTGACGAAAAGGATTTTTATGGTAGTGAAAATGGTGCCTACTTGTCACGTATTTGTCAAAATCCATCGAGTGTGGACACCGAGTGAACCCTAATCTAACTGGACTTGTGAGAACAATGTGTTTATGTAGGTTCATCGATTGTGATGAACTGTGCTCGTGTGGGACGTTGAGGTGGGGACAAGGGCATGAGAATTCTACTTTATGTTCAATTCTGTGAATTTTTAGATCTCTTAAAAAAACAAAAACTAAGTGCCTTGTTGAGGTAAAGCTGAGGCTCGTGGAAAGACGATACAGTTCAAAGGAGACGTCTGAGTGTTCTGGAGCATTTGGAGCAGGACGGGAATAGGGCCCAGGGGGTGGACTGTAGAGAAGCAAGCAAGCGTCAGTAGGGCCCCCCCACAGCAGAGGCGGCCGGAAGGGAGGGCGTGGGCCTCCTGGGGACGAAGGCACCCTACCCGGTCCTCTGAAAATATCCTAACGTTTTATTGGCTTTCGAGGTGTGTCCCACCACCCCTGGGACAGACAGCCCCAGGACTCCCGGGAGGGGTGGGCCGCCAGCCGCCGGCTGCAACCTATTCAGGCATCATCTCCGCGCTCTCCTTTGCTAGAGTCCAGCTGGGCCTTCTAACCTGCATCTTTCACACGCTGTCCAGGTGATTTGGGGCCACACTCGGAAAAACATGGATTTCTTCCACTCTCGGCTACCTCCGAGCAAACTAGTTTCGATTTCACAACACTAGGGACTTCACAGACCCTGAAGGCAGAATGATTCTCAACCTCCCTCCACCTGGCTGCCCACCCCTCCAAACCCACCACATTTAAACATCCCACAAGGCAGAGCAACAATGTTTCTAGAAGCATTTTGTTTGTAACAGCCCCAAACTGGAAAACGCACTAAAGTCCATCAGCAGTAGATGGATGAGTAAATTGGTGGCCTAGTCGCATGATGGGAGAAACACTCAGCAAGGAGGGTTCATGTCCCAAAGCTGGGGGTGGGGGGAGGAAACAAGTCTCCAAAGGACACACACCCAGGGTGATTCACGTCCTACAAAATCCAAGAATGCGCAAAGCTAAACCGTCGGTTAGGGATGCAGACACGGTTAGGGATGCAGACACGAATGGTAAACTCTAAGGAGAAGCAAGAAGATTATCATAAACGTCAGGATAGTGGCCACTTGGAGGGAGGAGGGAAGAGGTGAGAGCCCGGAAGCTTCTGTCCTCTTCTCCTGCTTCTGGCCCGGGGGGTGGTCACACGGTGTAGGTTTTAGAGTTCTCCAAACTGCACACTGCTCCTGCGTCCCTGTGTGTGACCTACCTCGCGACGTGGAAAACCCCGAAATGGAAAAGAATTTAAGCGGCCCTTCTCCGGTGAATGGGTGGCATCCGGTCCCTCCGGGAGAGTCAGGCTCCCCATCTGGGGGCTTTGCGGTGTGTGGGTCCCTCACAGCACCTTGCTCTATTTACCTCTCCTCTCCCCCCACTTTAAAAAAAAAAAAAAGATTTTATTTGTTCATGAGAGACAGAGAGGCAGAGACCCAGGCAGAGGGAGAAGCAGGGAGGCCGACGCGGGACCCCGGGGTCACGCCGTGAGCCCCCGAGGCGGCCCTCTCCTTCCTTTCCCTTTCAATCAACAAACCTCTCGGGCTGCTAACAGCGCCTCGCGTGCTGGGGACACAAGCTGAACAGGACGGAGGCATCCATCCCGGGAGCTGCAGCCCCGCCACGACGGGGGAGACGCAGAATGAACGGGCATCCGCGCTGGCCTGCGGGAAGTACAGGAGCCCCTTCCCGACGTCGGGAGGGCGGGGAAGCTTCCCCAGGAAACTCCTCGTAGGCGTCCTCACCACCATCTAACATGACAGACTTTACCACTCATGAAGCGTGCTTTTATTTATTTTAAATTATTTTTTATTTTATTATTTATTTATTTATTTATTTAAATATTTAAATAAATATTTAAAATTTATTAAAATAAACTTATTAAAATAAATAAATATTTAAAATTTATTTATTATTATTTTAAATTCTTTATTTTAAATATTTATTTATTTTAAATTATTTTTAAAAATATTTATTTATTCATGATATAGAGAGAGAGAGGCAGAGACACAGGCAGAGGGAGAAGCAGGCTCCATGCAGGGAGCCCGACGTGGGACTCGATCCCGGGACCCCAGGATCAGGTCCTGGGCCAAAGACGGTGCTAAACTGCTGAGCCACCCAGAGAAAAATAATCAAATTATTTTTTGATTAAAAAATAAATATCTTTAATGAAATGTCTTCAGGCCTGCCCTGGCTTCCCGTGGGCCTTTGCTTGCTGGCCCCTTCTTCTCCCCCATCCTGTCCCCAAGCCCTCCAGCCCCTCCCGGACACCTGCTCCCCCCCACCCAGCATCAGTGCCTGTGAACCAGCAGGTAACTGACGCCGCCCTCGGAGCCCCCTGCTGCCATCCCCCTTCCCTGCGGCCAACGGAGGCCCCGTGGGAGCAGTTGGATTCCCAGGGTCACCCGGCTGAGTGCCTGGGGCTGCCCAGAACCCGGCTCCCTGACCCCGTGGTCCCCACACTTGCCCACGACGTGACATTCCGTCCCCAGGGTGAGGCCGCAAATGCTGAGCCCTTGTGGATCGTGGAGAGGCTGTTAGTGATGATAACCGGGGATTACCTAGGGGCTGTTCTTTATTTTTTTTTTTGAAGATTTTATTTATTCATGAGAGACACAGAGGGAGAAGCAGGCTCCTGTGGGGGGAGCCCGATGCGGACCCCGGGATCACGCCCTGAGCTAAAGCCCCCCGGGCGCCCCACCTAAGGGTCTTTAAAGTAGGGCTCCAACCCCAGGTGACGTAAAAGTCAAAGTCGTTGATCAGACAACTGCCAGGGGGGTGAAGGTAAGGCAAAGAGCACTGTGTGACGAGCCACGCTACCTGGTACCACCTCAGGGGAGCTTCATTCATCCCCTGGGGGCCTCAGTTTCCCCCTCTATAAAGGGGCTGATGTCACGCGGGCCGTGGCCGGGCTCAAGCTCCCACGCTCTCTGCCTTCCCAGAGCTGGGCACGTCCGTGGGGATGCAGTGCCCTCCAGGGGCATGGGGCAGCTCCGGTGTTGCCAGGCTGGGGGGGGGGGGGGGGGCGCCGATCCTGATGCCCGAGAGCCTCTCTGGGGAGAGACCCGCGTGTGCAAAGGGAGAGATGGGAAAGCAGGCGGGGTTGTCCGGGACGTGGCCGCTTGGGGAGCACGTGGTGCTTGGGCTGGGGAAGGAGGCCGGGGCTGGAAACCAGGCGGGCTGGGGTCGGCCTGCCGCGGGCATCTCCCATAAATGGGATCGCACTTTATAAAGGTAGTTTTTGGTGCCTTCCCCCCGTCCCACCCCAAGCACCGTATTTTCCAGGCTCGCCCATGGTTTAGTGGCTCCAGTACCTCCTCCCTTCACCTTTGTGGCCCAGGTGACTCGTGACCTTGAACCTGAGAGTCCAGGTGAGCCTTGGAACGCAGGCCCGCCCTCCCTCCCACCCCTTTTCAGCAAGCCTGCCCTCTGCCCTCTGCGGCAACCTGCCCTGCCCTTTTCACCCTGGAAGGAGGGAAGTGTACAGGCACCCCGACCCGGTTCCCTCCCGGGGGGGCGGAGAGGGAGGGTATGATCAGCCGCTCGGTGCTCGGCGCCGCTCACACTGTCCTTGACCTCGGCATGGCAGACACGCAGGTCTGGGTCCCTGTCGGCACATTCCCACACGGAGAATTTTAAGGGAACGTTGAGTGACTTTTGTATTTTCGTGTATCAGTGCGTGACTCAGAGACATGGGGAGGCAACTTGCGAGTCCTCTGGAGCGCAGGAACCTCCGTCGGCCACGCGGGCGCACAGAGCAGCAACAGGGCGCTGGCGTTGACCCCCTAGGAACCCGATCCTAGGGAACCGGGCCGGGCCCGGGGGCTGCTTGTCCTGCGTGAGGGGGACTTCCTCGGCGGTCGTGCAAATCCTGGAATCAGACGTCCTCGAGCTTTCGCTCCGTGGGCAGCGCTCGTGCACTCTCCGTGCCCGAGGCGGTTGGCACAGGCTCCCGGCCGTCCCTCCCCCAGCGCCGCCAGCCCTGGGCCAGCCAAGTCGGAATGGACCAGGTCATCTTAGTGCATTTAACTGAAAGCTAGCTCGTGGGTTGCCTGACTTTTACGGGACCTATCTTTCGCTTCCGGATCCCTGGGGGGAGATCAGCAGTCTGGCCTGCCTCTTAAATGAGTGCCCTCTGCCCTCTGCCCTCTGCCCTCTGCCCTCTGCCCTCTGCCCTCTGCCCTCTGCCCTCTGCCCTCTGCCCTCTGCCCTCTGCCCTCTGCCCTCTGCCCTCTGCCCTCTGCCCTCTGCCCTCTGCCCTCTGCCCTCTGCCCTCTGCCCTCTGCCCTCTGCCCTCTGCCCTCTGCCCTCTGCCCTCTGCCCTCTGCCCTCTGCCCTCTGCCCTCTGCCCTCTGCCCTCTGCCCTCTGCCCTCTGCCCTCTGCCCTCTGCCCTCTGCCCTCTGCCCTCTGCCCTCTGCCCTCTGCCCTCTGCCCTCTGCCCTCTGCCCTCTGCCCTCTGCCCTCTGCCCTCTGCCCTCTGCCCTCTGCCCTCTGCCCTCTGCCCTCTGCCCTCTGCCCTCTGCCCTCTGCCCTCTGCCCTCTGCCCTCTGCCCTCTGCCCTCTGCCCTCTGCCCTCTGCCCTCTGCCCTCTGCCCTCTGCCCTCTGCCCTCTGCCCTCTGCCCTCTGCCCTCTGCCCTCTGCCCCGCCGAACCTGCCCTTGCCCTTGGTGATCAAACCCTGGAAGGAGGGAAAGGGTGTTTAATGCAGGTCCCTACCCCGACCCCGGTTCCCTCCCCGGCTGGGGGCGGAGGAGGGAGAAGGTAAGAGATCAAGGCCGCTCGGCTGCTCGGCTGCCGCTCACACTGTCCTTGACCTCGGCAATGGCAGACACGCAGGTCTCGGGTCCCCCCTGCTCGGCACATTCCCACACGGAGAATATTTTAAGGGAACGTTGAGTGACTTTTGTATTTTCGTGTATCAGTGCGTGACTCAGAGGACATGGGGAAGAGCCAACTTGCCGAGTGCCTCTGGAGCCGCAGGAACCCTCCGTCCGGACCACGCGGCCGTGGCCCACGTTCCATTTCTGTCGGAGCATGCTGCTCCAGCAGGTTTGCTGACGGGGGGAGGGATGAACGAGCGGACTCGGTCCTGCACAGTCTTGCCTCCACCTTGCTCTCCACTCTAGCCACCGCGGCTTGGCACTGTGTATTACGCCAGCGTGACTGGGCGCTTCCACGTGTCATGCCCTTGTCCCCCTCTCTTCCACCTGCCATGAACCATACCCCCCTTTAGGACCCGCTCCAATACCCTCTTTTTCTCTGAAGCCTTTACCTCCCTTTCCAGGGCCCCGGCTCTGGTCTCTCTGGGAGACCAGAACAGTCTGTGCGGCTTACTACTGTGTTTACCGCCTTGCGTGCTGCAGTCCATGGGTCTCCTGCCTCTTGGGGCTCCTGCCATTGAAAGCACCATGCTGGGATGGGATGCCTGAGCGGCTCAGCGGTTGAGCATCTGCCTTTAGTCCAGGGCGTGATCCCGGGGTCCTGGGATCGAGTCCCACATCGGGCTCCCTGCGTGGAGTCTGCTTCTCCCTCTGCCTATGTCTCTGCCTCCCTCTGTGTCTCTCACAGAATAAATAAATAAAACCTTAAAAAAAAAAAAAAAAGAAAAAAGAAAGCACCATGCTTGGACCTTACAGGTGCCCCATAAATCTGCCGCGTCGAGGGCCTCAGCGGACAGAGCGCTCCGCCGCCAGGTCCCCGCGGTGAGTGAGGCGCAGCGAAGCCTGGGGCCCAGGGTGGCGCAGGGGCGACCCGGGCGGGAGCAGAGCAGCCAGAGCAGCCGCTAGGACCAGCCCCAGGGCCCGAGTCCTCCCCGGCCTGCTGCTCTGGGACAGCACCCCCCACAGTGAGCACGACTCCTCGCGACAGGACCACGGGGGAGCAAGACTGTCCTCCGCGATCTGGAGCTCTGTTTCTCATGAATAAATAAATAAAATCTTAAAAAAAGAAAAAAAGAAAAAAAAAGAAAAGAAAAGAAAGAAAAGAAAAGAAAAGAAAAGAAAAGAAAAGAAAAGAGAAAAGAAAAGGACCAGGAAAGCTAGCAGCGATCTTGCTGGCTCGTCTCTAAACCCCACCAGGCCATCCTTTTCTAACTCTAAGTAAAGACCTTGTTACCAAATGAACGACTAGGGAGGTGGGGGTGGGGGGCAACACATCCCAGCCTGGAAGGACTGATCCTGGCACAGGAGGGGAAGCAGAAAAAGCCACGGGAGCAAGTGTGTCTCAGGGTTCCCTGCTCAGCTCGCCTCAGTCTGAGCCCCCACATTGGACAGGAGCCTCCCAGATGCACCCCAGCAGGCCTTCCAGTGCCAGAAAAGGCCCAGTCCTGGGCGCCACCAGTGCTCAAGCACACAAAGTGGGATCACCTGCCCATCCTGGGGGTCGGCGGATTCCCTTCCACTCCACCCTAAATCCAAGGATGTAGCAGGTTACAGTTTCCAAAGAGAGATGAAGCAGCATCTCCCACCCCACATCCTCTTCTGAATATGGCCTTGCTACTCACCCATCAAGAGGCGAAATACACTCTCCTTCTCCTTGACCCTGGGCTGCCCAAGGGACAGTCGTGGCCCCAGCAGCAGGCGGCAGGAGGGATGCCCTGTGGTTTCCTGGCTCCGCCAGAAGACGCCTTGGGATGCCTGCCCTGGTGACCGGGAACAGTGGCTCCCTGGAGGCTCCCATTGGGGGACTACCTCTGAGCCCAGGAACCAAGCAGAAGAAGGCGCAGGCCAACCTGGAGAGGCTGCCCTGGGTGCTCTGCTTGGCAGGTGCAGCCAAGCCAGCCCGGCTTGGGCACCAGATGTGTGGCTGGGGTCAGCCTCTGTGGACACAGTGGCCCTGGCCAGGTGACCCTGGCGCTCTGAGTCACGCCAGCAGAGGCCCCAGATCCTCCAACCCCACCGTGATCTCTCCAAGCCCCTGGAGCACAGGAGCCATGACCACCAAGTCACAGCTGTCAATTTATGCCACTAAGTGTTGGAGGAGTTCGTCACACAGCAGTAGGCAACCAGAACAGAGGATGCATCAACTTAAGAGAACAGGCTTCTGGGGAAAACACAACTACAGAAACAGGCAAAGGGCAGGGCACCGCCGCAGGGATTCAGAAGGCAAGAAGATCTCTGATGCTCATACCACACAGAAACTAGAAAAATTCTAAATATAATTTTTTGACTACTCAACAAGAAATATTTATTGAGCACTTTTTTTTTTTCTTGTGCCAGGCATTGTGTTACACGCTGGGGATGAGCTGCGAACAAGACAGACATAATTCTTCCCACTACAGAATTCAGTTTCCCAGCGACGCTGGGGTGGCTCAGGTCGGTCTCCCCTAGGGAGCCTGCTTCTCCCCCTGCCTATGTCTCTGCCTCTCTCTGTGTCTTTCATGAGTAAATAAATAAAAAATCTTAAAACAACAACAAAAAAGAATTTCCTTCTCTTGGTAGCCACGGAAATGTGCAGAAGTCATTTTAATAAAGCACGACAAATAGAAAGATGGAGAACGAAACGGTGCTCTAAAAGCACACAGGAGAGACGACTAATGTCTGCTATGGCTAGTTTAAGCCATACGTATGTAAGAAGACGTGGTTGCTATGAAGCAAGAACAGACAGTCATGACATGAGAGCAGGCCTGCTGAAAAGGCAACAGCGTGCGAAGGAAAGAATGAACTGGGGCCAACAGAAAATACACAGGAGAGTTCAGATCAGTGGAGATCGGTGCTGGTAGCTAGGGAGCAGGAGCGACAGTGTAAAGACTGAACCAGAAAGGTGCAAATTTGGGGATTTTTCCTAGAAAGTCAAGAGCACAGAAGTGAAAATCATGGAGTGGGTGACAGATACAGAACTGTGCCCTCCAGTGCAGACCTCGCTGCCACATGTTGCTCTTGAGCACAGGGAGTGTGGCCTCTCTGAGCTGAGATGTGCTGTTGGCATGAAAAATGCCCCGGATTTTAAAGACTTGGGAAAATCAGTGTTACCCATTTCTTTCGACTTTTTAAAAATGTGGCTACTAGAAAACTTAAAATTACATATTGGGTTGCATTTATATCTCTTCTGTACAGAGCCAGTATAGAAGGAACAAGGTAAGGGGCGCCTGGGTGGCTCAGTCAGTTATGCATTGGCCTTTGGCTCAGGTCATGATCTCGGGGTCCTGGGATCGAGCCCTGGTTGGCTGGGCTCCCTGCTCAGTGGGGAGCCTGCTTCTCCCTCTCCCTCTGCTCCTTCCCCCTTCTTGTGCTCTCTCTCTCTAATAAATAAATAAAATCTTAAAAATAAAAAAAACAAGGAACAGAGTGAGATCTAAGAATTTTATGTTTTTTGAGGAATTCTGAAGAGAAACAGGAAGAGAAGTACTTAAAAAAATAATCAAAGAACAATTACAGAAAACCCTTCTGAGTTAAAAAAATTAAAAAAAAAAAAAAAAAGAAAGGTGCAAGTCAGTGAAAGCAGACTAATACCTGGAGACAAGCTTTGAAGGACATGAAAACATTGGGGGGAAAGAAAACCAACCAAAAAACCAAAAACAAACCCCAAATCTTTAAAGATCCCAGCTGAAAAGAGTGGGCTTCCCAATGTGTCTCTGTCTTTTCCAACACTAAATGTTTGAAAGCAGCGGAGCAATGTCTTCTGAATGCTGATCGAAAACAGCTATGACCTAAATGTGATACCCGGTGAAGCTGTCACTTGTGTGTAAAGCGACGATAGCAGCATTCTCAGAAACTCACAGAAGAACCCAACTAAAAGTTAGTTGGAGTTATTTTAGTCAACTGAAGGAAGAGTCAAAGTCAAGAATCCAGAATGGATCTTTCAAGGTATAACGGCAATCTGAGCTTCTCCCTCACTTGTGTTAGACTCCAGCCCACCAAGGGGGGTCAAGGGGTGAGGTCTGTCCCTCTGGGGCCTTCTGCTTCCACTCCCTTCCCGGCAGTGCCCGTGGCTGCCTTTCTCCTTCCTTCGCCCTCAGTTCACAGGAAGTCTCCTGCCAGGTTGGATGACTACCCAGAACAACAATGAGTGTTGCTCTATTTCAGAACTTACTAAAAATGGCTAAACTATTTATGAAGTTGGGACACTGCAGCACAAGAATGGCCGAACAAAACCGCCTTCTCCTCTGCAACAGCAAACAGAGTTGCCCCAGAACTTGACTTCCTGCATCTGTGAAATGCGAGTTTATTGAGTCAGTGGCCTCTCTCTCTCTCTTTTAAATTAATTAAGACTAATAAATAACCCAGAGAGAGTTTACCATCTGTCACCAGCCCCCCTTCATCTATGGCCTGGGGCATTTCTGGGCTGATTACACCATGAATAAAGAAGTGTATGACAGGTGGAAAAAACAAAGGTAAGAAAATATACCAAAGACATTCATTAGTAATTTGGGTGGAAGATTCTTATCTTTATACTCGTAAATTTTCTAGTTTGTATCTTTTTCTAGTTGTTACTTTTATACTTGGCAAAGAGTGAAGCTTGAATTATTAATTTATACAATTCTCTATACACCACTTGAGGTAGCTATTTCTGGGGTTTCTCCCACGGAACAAATGAAAAAGTCCCATGGGACCCCACATGCCCCGCCAGAGTTGACAGGACCAGCGACAAGATCTTGAGCAAAAAGCAAGGCTAGTCAGAACATTTCTGTCTGGAATTTGGAGCTGTTCTAAATTCCATGTGGATGTGGAATTTGCAAAGTGGCCATCTTCTGGCTTCTGGGCCAGAGAAAGAAAATTCTGGATGAGAAAAGAAGGCATGTGTGCAAAGCAAGAGGGACTTGGTGGGCCTGCTGGCCTTCCTGGGCCTGCTGTGGGTCGCACAGCCTTATAATTAGGTTTTGTGTTTCGCGTTAGGTCAGCTGGAGGTGATGCCTCTTACCTATAACCAAAGAGCCCTATATTGATTAGGGCTCTGGAGGAAATACCCCAGAACGTGTGTCTCTGAGTGGTAATGAGACCTCATAAGAGCCTAGCTTTCTGTATTTTCTAAAATAATGTTACTTTTATGATTAGAAAATAATATACATATTTTTTTCCCAAGAATCATAGTTACAGGGGCACCTGGGTGGCTCAGTCAGTTAAGCATCTACCTTGGGCTCAGCTCACGATCCTGGGGTCCTGGGACAGAGCCGCCCGCATCAGACTCCCTGCTCAGTGGAGTGTCTACTTCTCCCCCTCCCTCTGCCCCTCCTCCCTGCTCATGTTCTCTGTCTCTCAAATAAATAAATAAATAAATAAATAAATAAATAAATAAATAAATAAATAAAATCTGTAAAAAAAAAAAAAGCAAACAATCATAGCGATGACCTGGAGGATTCCAGGAGATCTTTGTCTGTCCATCCATCTTGGTTTAGGATGATGAAGGGAGAGGTCACACAGTGAAGTCACCCACCCAGATTCACAAAGCTCCTTCACACCACTATGCCTCAGGTGTCCTGGTCCCCACGACAGTGTTTTCTCTGCCAGGGGTCTTTGGCCAGTTATTATGCTTTTTACCCTGAAACACTACATTTCAGTAGAAAAAAAAAAAAAGAATTCTCTCACTCAAGATGCAAAAAAGCTTCCTTCTAGGGGTGGATGGTAGTGAGCTGGCCACACTGCCACGTTGGGAAAGTTTCCGAGGCAGCTGTCCAGACGGGGTAGGAGAGCAGGGCCACGGTTGATTAATGATGTCTGCCCTGAGCACAGGGCGGGAAGAGAGTGGAATGAAGAAGAGTTCTGTTCTAGCGCTTTCTCAGATGCAGAGCAAAGCTGCCTTTATGAGGGAGGGAAGACAGTAGGAAAGTCAGGGGATCCATTTGTACCACATACGCCTCTCTCCCGTGGTTTATAAGAGGTTCTGTTTTGTATAATGATGGCATAAATAGGGCACAAAGATTAAGGTGGGGGCTGTATCCGTTCTGCTTTGCTCTTCTGTTACCTTGTTTGAAATTTCATTGCACATTTTTGGCTAGCTGGCGGCCAGAAGGGCTGCCTGTCACTAGGCAGGGGTGTTAGCTGACTGGGCAGCCCTGAGGCCTGAAGGAAGCGCTTGTGCAGGGTGCTCTCTTCTGGGCTGGGCCATGATGCGGCTCTAACTCCTACTTAAATCTTGCTGAGCTATGGATTTGTCTTGCTTGCATCTTGGGAGTGCACTCACCACCCCGACCGCGTTGTAAGAAAACTCCTTGACCGCTCCAGGGGCCCACCTGGATGGCACACAGGCCTGCCTTGGGCTCAGTAAGCCAACCAGACGGGGAGGAGGTGCTAACAACCCAAGGAGCATCACAGGGACAAGCCACAGACTGTCACTTAGAATCCAGGGGGGGAGATTAAGCTGTTGCAGGAAGATGGGGCAGGAGCCCAGAGGCCAGGGAGCGGAATGGGACAGAGCCTTTCCCTTCCCCAGTGGAAAAAACCCAACCTGCCGCCTTCCCCTGCTCCTCCTGCAGTCCCCACCTCTGTAGCCCAGCTGCTGGCAAACCCTGCCGGGCACCTGCAAGCGGGTCTCACTGCCCTGCACCCAGTCCTCAGAGGGCCCTTGCTGTCTGCGGCAGGGCTGGGGAGGGAGCTCGTCCATCCCGTCCATCCTGTAGGGGCAGAGGCACTTCCCCTGGGAGTTCTGCCGGCTGGAGCCACCCTGCTCCAGAGTCAGGGCCAGGGCCCTCTTGCATGCTTGCTCAGCAGATCCTAAATACTCCCTCACAGGGACCCAGCTGCCAGCATCTCCGACACGCAGGGAGAGCTGACGAGAGGAGTCGAGTGGAACTGGAAACTTCATCTTCCACTCACTTAGGAATCTCTAAGGAGGATTCCAGAACTCAGATTGATCTGAGGGCTCCGTCAGTCCTGTGTCCACATGAGTGTGGGGAACTTAGGCTGGAATGACACCTGACGGAGAGGAAAGGGATTTTTCTGACTCTGCAAGTGGTTAAACACTGAATTACTCAGGGACTTTTTCACCTCTAGGAGTCAAAAGTGGAAGGGATCCCTCCTATCGGGGTGGTTTTCCTATGCGGTCCAGGCTGCGCAGAGGGTGGAAATCGCTAATCTTGTACAGGCTTTTGCTGCTGTGGAGTCTTAAGACCCTGCTCTTACATCATGTCTTTTTTTCTTTTTTCTTTCTTTCTTTTTTTTTTCTTTTTGCCTTGTCTTGAATGTGAGTTTTTGTTTTATGTGGCAACCAGGCGTGCCACAAGGTGCAGCACATGGGTTTCCTCTTGCAGGCCAAGTCCTGTCATTTGCTCAGAGGCCGCAGGACAGAGCGGATTCCGCGATGCCTGCCCTGGACAGGAGACCGTGGCTCTTGGGCCATGACCTTGATGGCCCTGCGTTAAGTCAGGGGCACCTTTCAGACTCCAACTCCCAGGGCTAAGTTCTTGGGATTCTGGGAAAATGGACCACTAACAGGTGTAGAAGCAGAGAATTCATCATCCGTGGCCTCTGCCAAGGAATGGATGATGTAGCTGCCTGGAGACAAGTTTGTTATGTACTGATCGAGGCCTCGAGGCCTCGTCTCCACTGCCTGGGACCCGCAGACAGGAGGGGCTAATGCTCTCCCCCGTGCTTTGGGGCCCAGCCCCCAGGGAGTGCTCTCCCAGCCTAGCCTTCTGGGGTCCATTCCCCAAAGGCTGATGGCCTGAGCACTCTGCCTTCACCCCTGACTGCCTGCCCCTGCCCATCAACCTTGCTTCTGCATCAGGTCCATCTCGATCTGGTCTGTGCCTCCCCCTCCATCCCCAGCCCTTGTCCCTCTTTTCCTGGGCACCTGGCATCCTAGCCGAGCTTAGTTCCTTGTTCCTCCTGACTCTTTCCATCAACTCCCTCTGAGGCTCAGCTTGGTTGTCCACCAGTGGCCTTCCCGAAGCTTTTCCTCCCCCCCCCCCCGCCCCAGACTGGCTAAAGGGCCCCTGGAGCTCACTCTCTGCTCACTTGGACCCCACACAGCCATCAGAGGTTTGTCTACCTCCCCACCCCAAACCTGAAGTTCCAGGAGGCAAGAACCGCATCTAGGATCTGCATCCACACCACTAGGGCAGGGGATGGCCCACCGGAGGGGCTTCATTCATGTTGATTAGGTGAATGGTTGGGCGGGACTGGGACATGGGCTTCCCAAATCCATGAAATTAATGGTGATTCATCAGGGAATCTCATGGGCGATCCTTAGGTTGACGCCGCCTGTTTCCCCACAGCCTCTTCACTGCTGCACTGACCGACCTGTGCTCCTGGCCCTGCGTGCTGCTCTTCCCACTAACAGTTACTGTCAGAAATCCAAGTGCCCGTTATGAACTATGTAAAAAATCTAGAAGTTCAAGTCACTGAACCTCAAATCTAGCAGGGGCTTCTGAGTCATCCTGTTCAGCAAAGGTCTAGAAGGCAGAATTTAGGCCTTATCCATGCCTCCCTCTTTCCCTCCTCCCCCCACCCCCCCATCTCTATTTTGGAAAAAGGAATTGTTTTAAGCAACTATATCAGACTCTGAAAATTCTGTGACTGACTTTCTATGGTCTATATGACGACGGGTATTTAATTTTGATTTATACAAAGGTGAAACTGTGCAGCTGTATGCAGCTCTAATTCCCAGATCCCTTGACCCAAAATTCCCATTTTTCCCTCCCTCTTTTCTGGGAAAAGAAAAGGGTAACTGTCTCATTTTGGAGGAGGGAAATGAAAAGTTTCACCTTATGTAGCTGTGTTTTCGTCTCGTAGTAGGCAATCACGGGGATGGACGCTCGGTAGTAGGTTTCAAGGCGCTTGGCGATGGTGGTGGTGTTGTCTTCCACGGAAGGGCTGCCCTGGCTCCTCTGGAGAAGGCGGTTGGTCATGGTGTCTGCTGAGCAGTCCATACAGATCACCAAGTGCGGGTCTCCAATCTAGGGGTGCGGAGGAGTACAATATGGTCAGAAATTCCACCCCATGATGTTCTGGAGAAACCTGGGACCCCTAGTTCCCTCCTTTCCTGGCCTTCTGGTTCCTCTCAAGGTCCTCAAACTACACTGTGGCAGGGTCGAGCCTGGATTTCACGGCTCCTGTTTTCCACATCAGTGGCTTTCCACGTGCTGCCTCAGCTTTGGTCACCTCACAATGTGTAGGGATCACAGAGTATGCTACCCAGGGCAGTCACAATCTGTCCTCCATACTAAGGGGACATAGCTGTGTGTACGCGTAGGTGTGTCTCCTCTGGGGAACCTCCCCTACCTACTCAGGCAGAGCTGATCACTTCCTTCTTTGTACCGGTTCTATCCTGCACAACCACTAGGAGCCCGGGGTGACCGTGTCTGTGTGATGCGGGGTCAGTGAAGCATAAGGGTTGAATGCTCAGGGCTCGGAGTCAGGCCGCTTAAGGTGTGGTGACTTCTAAGGTGGTCTCCATCAATTCCTGCCCTTGGTGGACTTCAAGGTCTTGCCCCGCTGAGACACAGGGCCCATAGCTCCACCTCCTGGAATCTGAGCTGACCTGTAACCACTTGGATACACAGAATATAATGGAAACGATGCCGTATGCTTTTAGAAGCAAGATCGTAAGAAATTTTACAGTTTGGGCCTGGTCAACTGTCATCGAAGATGTCCGACTCTTCTGACCATGGAGCCAAGAGGAAGAAGCCCAAGCCACGCGGAGAAGCCTCGCAAACAGAGATGCCGGGCCAGCTCTTGACTGTTTTAGACACCCCAACCCCGGGCTCTGGATACGTGCACTAGCCTGAGCCACTCTCTGACTGTATAAAGGCAACTGTACAAAGGACTTCAAGCAAGAACCAGCCAGCCAAGCCCATCAGACCCCAGAGCCTTATCAGAGAAAATAAATTATAATTTTAAGCTACCTGACGCCACCATTAACGGAAAGTATCACTCAACTTCTCTGCAGCCCAATTTTCTTTCTTTCTTTCTTTCTTTTTTTTTTTATAAAGTAGTCTTTGTGCCCAATGTGGGGCTTGAACTCATGCCCCTGAGGCTGAGTCGCATGCTCTACCAGCTGAACCAGTCAGGAGTCCCTAATTTTCTCATTTGTACAATGAGGATGATCACAGATCGCTGTAAGGATTAAGTAAAATGAAATAAAACAATGTAAGCACGTTGCTCGGCACATGGTACTCAGTCGGTATTAACTCCTAGGCCTATTTCTCCTAGGAGGCTGCAATTCGTGCAGGGTTAGGGGGGTACATGATTCCTGGCCCCAAGTCTTGCATGTAGTAGGCCTCACAGGACAGTAAGTTGCTAGGAAGTGTGGATCAAACATTCATCTACCCCCTTTACAGGATGTACTTGAAGGCACACGGTGGAAACAATTCCCCAGGGACGCCGGGGTGGCTCAGTGGTTGAGCACCTCCCTTGGGCCCAGGGCGTGACCCCGGGGTCCCGGGATCGAGTCCCACGTCGGGCTCCCTGCATGGAGCCTGCTTCTCCCTCTGCCTGTGTCTCTGCCTCTCTCTCTGTGTGTCTCTCTCTCTCTGTGTCTCTCATGAATAGATGAATAAAATCTTCAAAAAAGAAAAAGAGAAGATTCTCCAAAATCTGTCAGCGTGAGCTAAACCTCTGGAGTCAGAAGGCGAGAAGCCCGGAGCGGCCCGGAAGGCTGGGTCTGGAGGAAGGTGACGGGCGGCCACCAGCAGAGGGCGGGCTCGGGAGCGGCTGGCTCCGGGGAGCAGGCCTGCGCCGCGACTCCAGCCACTTCCCTCCTCCCGGGAGTCCTGAGGCCACTCTGGGGGCCTGAAGCGACGCCTTCAGGTGCAAACGGAGGGCACGGCCCGAGCAGGAGCAGGTCAGGAGCCCGGCCCAACGCCTCCGGAGGCTGAGGGGCCCAGGGGTGCGGGAGGCCTCAGGCCCGGGCCTGGCCTGCACGGGAAGAAGCCCCCGGCGGTTCTTCACGGGGTCGTAGTTTGAACAGCTGCTCTGTGGAGCCATTTCCCACACGATGGGGTTTGGCCTCCTGCCTCGCCCGCTCCCTCCCGCCTAAACGGACCAGCAGCCAGGCAGTCCCGCCGGAAGTGGCCTGCACCGAGCTCCTAGTCCCCAAGATTCTTTGAGCTCTCGGAATGAAATACTATTTGATCATTTTTCAGAAACACCTTGGTCTAGATTTCCGGCCTTAGGAAGCCCCTCTGGAGGGGCGCCCTGGGGCTGTCGCTTGAGCAGCCGCCTTCGACGCAGGTCATGACCTCAGGGTCCTGGGATCGAGCCCCACTCGGGGCTCCCGGCCCAGGGAGACCCGCCTTCTCCCTCTGTCCCTCTGCCTGCTTGCGCTGTCTCTCCCTTAAGTAAATAAATAAATAAAAATCTTAAAAAAAGAAAAGAAAATAGAAAGAAAGTCCTAGGAGTGGCTCTCTGTGCCAGCTCTGCCGCTTTTTCGTTAGACTGTGGTTAACCTTCAACACCACGTGACCCGAAGGGCACCCTGCCCTCATCGGAGTGAATCAGAGACCTGGGCACCACCCCCTGCCCCCAACATCACCCAGCCGGTGTCCCTGGCATTCTCCCACTGGGAGCTGGGGTCTTCATAGCCTTCGGGTACTCAGGGGACCCCTACTACAGCACAAGGGCCCCGTAGGGGTGGCTGGTGCCGCAAGCAAACAACATTTCAGGAGGCCACCCCTTTAACCCTGTGAGCCCTCTGCGGGGGTGGGGTATTACGGCTCCTCTGGGTAGGAGGAAGTGGAGGCTCAGGGAGGTTAACCCGCCCAAAGCCACGAGGACTAGTTAATGACAGTCCTGAGCCAGCTGTGTGTGGCTCCAAAGCCCGGTGACTTCACCCTCGTGGACTTCTCCCTCAGAATGGGGCTCAGGCCAGATGCCTGCTGGGCCAAACGGGGCCAGGAGGGGAGGGCAAGACCATGGGTAGGGTCAGAGGCCATTGCATTTTGCGGAGGCTGGCCCTGGCCTCCTGCTGGGCTCTAACTGGGAGGAGCACCCAGCCCAGCGTCACCTGTTGGGCTCTAACTGGGAGGAGCACCCAGCCCAGCGGAGAGGGAATGTGGTGAGGGCTCTGCTTAGTGGTTCCAGCAGGTGGAGCGGGAGGAGGAGCTTGCCCTGCTCGCCTCTGACCTCCGCCTTAGTTTTCTTCTGGTTAAGCCGGGGCACCGGTTAGGCCCTGTTTACCAGTGGGCAGGGGCATGCCACCCAGAAAGTCTCTTTTGTTGAGAAGAAGAGCCGTCTTGTTCTTCCTGCGTGCCTCAGTCCCCTCATTTCAAAACGACGCTAACAATAGTTTCTACCTCAATAGGACGATTGCCAGGATAAAATGAGTTAATAGATGTCAAGTGCCTGGCCCCTTTTAAGCACTACATAGATGTGAGCCTGGCAATCTGCTCATCCCTTTGAATTGTAAAAGCCTCTGTTGGTCAGATTGGGGTTTAGGAAGAGCCAGAGGCCCCACCCAGGCTTTTAGCCTAGGACACATGCTCCAGCTGTTTCCTGGCTCCCCTGCACTGGGAGCTAAGGGCTCCTGGTCAACAATACAGAGGCTTGCCTAGTTCCCATTTGCTCTCACCCTGGAGGTACATCCCCTTAGGGCACCTCACTAGAGGAGGGGTATCGGGGTCATCCCCGCATTCTTGAACATACAGCCCTAATCATACTATGACCACCCCGCTGCCACCGTAACTTTTGCCCCCATGCTGACATGACACGGCTCAAAGCTCTACAACAAACTGGACGTCAGATGAAGAGGGCAGAAGATGTCAAGAGGAGAATCCCAAGGTGGTCCCCAAGGCTCCTCACGATTCCAGGCAACTGGATCACACCCACGAGGAAGTCCTCTGGTCAGATTCATAACTTATTATTATTTTTTTTTTTTGCTAAGAGCTCATTCTGAAAAATCAGAATCACTTATTCTGTAGATGGAGGTGTTGCAAGGTAGGTAAGAATTGGCCGAGGGACGGAATGGCACCATTCACACGGCCAGGAAAATTATCTGCATAATCAGGCTAAGGGCACAATTTCAGCTAAGAGCCTCCTGAGAGGGCAAAGCCAAGAGCAAGCGCATGCATTTTGTTTCTGTTAATATCTGTTTAGTTTGGCTGTTGTGGAGCAAAAGGTTGGGTTAAAACAGGAAAGCACTTCAGTTTCACACTAGAGAGCGAGGCTGGGCACGCAGCCCTCCTGGAGATGATGATAACCCTACGAAGGGGAAACAACAGTACCTGCTGAATAGGATTATAAAGATTAATAAAATGACATAGGTAAGGCATCGAGTTCAACTCCCGGCATATTTTAAGGGCTCAAAAAATAACAGTGATTATTCTGTTACTTATGTATTCCGTATGATATTATCTGTATAAAAGAGGGTGGAGCAAAGACTGGAAGGATATACAGCACAATGTTAATACGGCTTACCTCCGGGTGACTTAGTCTTTGTTTTATACTTTCCTGTATTTTTTTTTAAAGATTTTATTTATTTATTTATGAAAGACAGAGAGAGGCAGAGATACAGGCAGAGGAAGAAGCAGGCTCCATGCAGGGAGCCCGATGCAAGACTTGATCCTGGGGCCATGGGGATCACGCCCTGAGCCAATGGCAGACGCTCAACCACCGAGCCACCCAGGTGCCCCTATACTTTTCTGTATTGTCTCATGGCTATATAATTTTTATTTATATAGTCAGAATAAAGGAATAATTATGGAAAAGACTGTAACAATTTATTGAACACCATATATATATAGGCTTGTAAATGTGTCAGGTACTCTTCAAGGACCCCATCCAGTCTTCCCAAGAGGCACTGCTGTAGCCATTTTCAATCTCGGTTTTGTAGAGGAAGAGGCTGACATATGTAAAGTTAAATGACTTGCCAGTGAGTTGTGCAGCAGAGCTTTGATTACGGAACGCGCCTGACGCGTCCCGTTTTTTTTTTTTTTTTTTTAATTAATTTTTATTGGTGTTCAATTTACCAACATACAGAAAAACACCCAGTGCTCATCCCATCAAGTGTCCACCTCAGTGCCCGTCACCCATTCCCCTCCAATACCTGCCCTCCTCCCCTTCCACCACCCCTAGTTCGTTTCCCCGAGTTAGGAGTCTTTATGTTCTGTCTCCCTTCCTGAGAAGGCTAACACCCAGTCACTGTGCCCAGTGGTTTGCAACTGGAGTGAGAAATGGAGATGATGGTCAGAATCCTCAACTCAGGGGCACCTGGGGGGCTCAGTGGTTGAGCATCTGCCTTTGGCTGAGGCCATGATCCCGGAGTCCCAGCATCAAGTCCCCCATCAGGCTCCTCTCAGGGAGCCTGCTTCTCCCTCTGCCTATATGTCTCTGCCTCCCTGTGTCTCTCATGAATAAATAAATAAAATCTTAACAAAAAAAAAGAAACTCCAACTGCGTCTTCATATTCCACACACCAACACATGAGTGTGTGCGCATACACACAGACACACACTGACACCCTTCCCTCCTCCCAATATACCACGTTGGATTCTGAAGGCACAGATCATGAATTCTATGAGGCCTAAACCAGCACTGGGAATAGAAGATAGGATGGCAACGGAGAAATTGCACACAGACATACTCTTAAGCTGTGGACACTAGTTTGAGTGTGGTCTTTGGTGACGTCATGCACAGGAGTCAAGCAAATCCTTACAGACCCTGCATCTCAGAGGACTCAACCAGAGGTATGCAGGGAAGTCAGCCTCACGAACTGAACTGAGTTTTTCTGCAACAGATGGTCCCGTGCCTCAGGCACTTTGGTCTCTGTGACACAGAAAGGCTGGTTAAAACCATTCTCAGGCCTGAATGGGCTTCAAACAGTTGTGGGCCTGATTAGTGTACGAGAAATACTCGCTATGCTTCCAACCTGGCTGGTGGCTCTACATCTCTGGAGAAAATCGGATGTCTGTATTTGTCTTGGCCAAATTTGAAATTAATTACTCGCCTGTAATTTGGAAGGGGCTCTACAAACGATGGGGTCCCTGCAGGGGCATAAATGAATCAAGAGCGGCTCATTCTGTGTATTTGTAGCATCTTTGTTCTTCTGGTCAGTTTTAAAGCAAGTGCTTGCTTTGGAAGGTGAGATGTGTTGCCTTGCATTCGGCCTAAGTAAGGGACATTAGAATCCTCCAAGGTCACAGAAATAGAGATGCCCTTCCTGAATTTCACATGGAATCTCAAGGATCCTGAAGAGGTAAAACAAAGTCAGAGGTCTCACACTTCCTCATTTAAAAACTTATTACAAAGTCGCAGTGATAGAAACAGTGTGGTACTGGCATAAAGACAGACATACAGACCAACGGAATAGAATACAGAGCCCGAAATAAACTCATATATATGTAGTCAAATGATTTTTGACAAGGATGTGAAGACCATACAACTGGGAAAAAACATCTTTTCAACAAATGGGTGTTGGGAAAACCAGATATCCACATGCAAAAGGATGAAACTGGACTCTAACTTTGCACCATATGCAAAAATTGGCCAAGATGAATTAAAGACATGAATGTAAGAACTAAAACGATAAAATCCTTAAAGAAAACGTACGAGAAAAGCTTCACGATATTGGATTTGGCAATGGCTTCTTGGACATGATGTTAAAACACAGGGAACAAAAGCAAAAACAGATCAGACTATATCACAATAAAAAACTTCTGTGCATCGGGGTGCCTGTCTGGCTCAGTCGGTGGAGCATGCGACTCTTGATTTAAAGGTATGAGTTCAAGCCCTATGGTGGGTGTGGAGATCACTAAAAAATAAAATCTTTTTATTTAAAAGACCTTAAAAAAGATCTTTTAGAAAAAAGATCGCACTAGGTTGGATCCATGTATTCAAATTTGTTCACCGGTTGTGTGACTTTCTCCATCTCTTATACTCCACCATGTAAGTGATCTCACAGAAAGTGTTTCTCTTTTCCAACGGAGATAGCAAAAGACCCAGGGGTGTGTTTCATTATCCTGGATTAGGGCATGAGCCCACCGCTGAACCAATCACTGTGGCCAAGGGGAAGATAGGAGGGCATTTAAGATCTTTTATTTAAAAGATCTTAGGGATCCCTGGGTGGCGCAGCGGTTTGGCGCCTGCCTTTGGCCCAGGGCGGGATCCTGGAGACCCGGGATCAAATCCCACATCAGGCTCCCGGTGCATGGAGCCTGTTTCTCCCTCTGCCTGTGTCTCTGCCTCTCTCTCTCTCTCTCTCTCTCTCTGTATGACTATCATAAATAAATAAATAAATAAAATTAAAAAAAAAATAAATAAAAGATCTTAAAAAAATTATTTTTTAAAGATTTTATTTATTTATTCACAAGAGACACAGAGAGGGAGAGGCAGAGACACAGGCAGAGGGAGAAGCGGGCTCCATGCAGGGAGCCCGATGTGAGACTCGGTCCCAGGACCCCAGGATCACACCCTGAGGCAAAGGCAGATGCTCAACCACCGAGCCACCCAGTCATCCCTAAAAAATAAAATCGTAAAAAAAATTCTCTGCATCAAAGGACACAATTGACAGAATGAAAGGCAACATATAGATAGAGAATATATTAGCAAATCATATATGTGATAAGGGTTTAATATCCAGAATATATAAATAACTTCTACAACTCAACAGGAAACCAAACAACCTCATTCAAAAATGGGCAAGGGATGTGAATAGACATTTCTTCTTAAAAGAAGATATATAGGGATCCCTGGGTGGCGCAGTGGTTTAGCGCCTGCCTTTGGCCCAGGACGTGATCCTGGAGACCCGGGATCGAATCCCACGTCGGGCTCCCGGTGCATGGAGCCTGTTTCTCTCTCTGCCTCTCTCTCTCTCTCTCTCTCTCTGTGACTATCAAAATTAAATAAAAATTAAAAAAAAAGAAGATATATAAATGCCCAACAACAGTTGCTCCACATCATTTATCTTTGGGAGAATGCAAACCAAAACCACCATGAAAAGTCACCTCATGCCCATTAGGGTGGTTACTGTCAAAAACCCCCCAAAATAGCAGGTGAAGATGTAGAGAAACTGGAACCCTTGTGCACTGCTGGTGGGAATGTACAATGGCGCAGTGGCTATGGTAGGTGGTGTGTGATAGAATTACCAGATGCTCCAGGAATTTCACGTCTGTACATATACCCGAAGGAGTTGAAAGCAGAGTCCTGGGGAGATATTTGTACAACCACGTTCACAGCATTATTTACAATAGCCGAAGAGTGGAAGCAACCCAAGTAAGTGTTCATGGATGAATGGATAAACAAAATATTATTTAACCTCAAAAGGGAAGGAAATTGTAACACATGCTACAACACGAATGATCCTTGAGGACATGATGCTAAGTGGAGTAGGCCAGCCACAAAAGGACAAATCCATCTAAATCCACATATAAGAGGTGCCTAGAGTAGTCAAACTCAAAGAGACAGAAAGTAGAATGGTGTTTGCCGAGGGCCGAGGGCCGAGGGGAGAGAGAGAGAGACAGGGAACTGTTGTTTAACGGGAGTCGAGTTTCAGTTTTGCAGGAAGAAAAGACTTCTTCAGACTGGTTGCACAACAATATGAACACACTTAACCCTATTGAACTGAGCACTTAAAAGTGGTTAAGATGTTAGCTTTTATGTATTTTATTTATCATGATATTTTTTCAAAAAACTGTAACAATCTTCCCAATTCCATTTTTTGAAAACAGTCATTGATTTATATCAAACTCAAGTCTGAGCTCTTAAAGTGGTTTGTTTTGTGGGAGAAAGCTCATTAGAATACCGGCTGTGCGTGCCCCCCACCCAGAACTGCCTGGAACCACCAGTCACAGGCTCTGCCCCTCCCACCTTGCTGATGGAGGCTCTGGGGCTGAGGAAACGCCCCGGTGGGCTCATCCCACTCTTGCCAACTAGGCCAGACTTTCTTTTCTCTGACTCTGGTTGCTAGCGGGAAATGCAGGGGAAGGTGAGCAATCGGCCTTTGGGTGGTCAGGTACTAGCTTAAGGAAGTTCAATCGAACAGGCTCTGAAGGTCAGACTAACCCCAGGAGACACACAAGTCCCACTCACTTTAATCAACCCTGCCGTGTTAGAGTCGGATGGAGTCGGGACCCCAAATCTTCGTCCTACCAGCAGTTGTCACTTTCCAGCCCCGCGACTGTGGGCAAGTCATGTAATCTCTGTGGGCTGAATCCACCGGCTCTAACAGGAGGAAGAAAATACCTCCTCTCTCTGTCTAAAAGGGTTATTAAAAGTATAAGAAATGAAATACGAAAATGTTTAGAACTAAAGAGACAGCTAGGTAAATTTTAATTCTTGTAAGCTCTGGAGTCTTTGTTTAGTAAGTGGGGACAGTCGTCTCCCGCTTGCTTGGACTTGGGAGATAAATGCGTGTACATCGTGTAGCCCAGGCAGGAGTGAGCCCAGAGCAGGTTCGATCAAGGACAGTTCTGGGGCAGCCCGGGTGGCTCAGCGGTTTAGCGCCACCTTCAGCCCAGGGCCTGATCCTGGAGTCCCGGGATCGAGTCCCATGTCGGGCTCCCTGGATGGAGCCTGCTTCTCCTGCCTGTGTCTCTGACTCTCACTCTCTCTTTCTGTGTCTCTTATGAATAAATAAATAAAATCTTAAAAAAAAGAAAAGGGACAGTTCTGAGGCATTTTACTTACCACAGTTCCCCTGGGATCGGCCCTGCCCCACCTGCTTCACTGGGAGACCAGGGCCTCGGGGAGGTTGGAGCGGGGCGCACATTTGCCTCTGCCTGTCCAGCATCAGTTCCCTTGCCGACTTCTAAGAGCACCCCTATTCTTTCTTGGGTCATTTCCCTTCCCTTCCTCGGCCTGTGTGCATCCGGTACGGTGCTCCCTCCTCCCTCATCTCCAGCCTGGTCTTCCTGGATATGCCATTAAACACCCTCCCATCTTCCCCTTGGCCACACTGATTGGTTCTGTGTGACCTGATTGGTTCTCATGACCTAATCCAGGGTAACGAAACACAACCCTGGGTCTTCTGCTATCCCCGTTGGAAAAGAGAAACCCTTTCTGTGAGATCACTTACATGGTGAAATATAAGCCTGGAATCCAAGAGATGGAGAAAGTCGCACAACTGGTGAACAAATTTGAATACATGGATCCAACCGAGTGCAAACCCCTCCTGGACATTTTAGTTACTTGAGCCAATAAATCCACCACCATCACCTGACCCATCCCCCTCTTTTTTTTTCTTTTTTTTTGGGGGGTCAGTTTGTGTTGAGTTCTTGCTATTTGTGACTGACAGTCTGATTCATGTCTTTAGGAAAGGGATAGACTTTGAATTTATCCCCCAAACTCAACAATGTCCTTCATTTTCCTTCTGGGGAGACCCCCTTGACAACAGCTCACCCTGCGGCCGAACTCTTCCCCTTGCTTCACTTCCTGGGGATAGCCGTCAATCAGGAAGCCCCTGGTGTCACTGAGGCTGGCCCCCATGGCCTCCTTCAGCAGCTCCAGAATGATGCCCTGGAGCAGAGAGAGGGAGTGGTCAGGATCCTCCTGCCCTGAGCTCTTCATAGGACAGCGCTAGCACGTGTGTCCCCCCCCCCCCCCCCCCCGCCCCGTCTCCTCTAGAGGTCCCATTGTGGGAGCAAGAAAGGTTCAGGTGAGATTAACAGCCCACAGCAATATGTCATATTTCATCCATTCATACTCTCACTTTCCCCCACGTTTTATCAGCTGTGAAACTGGTCAGGTATTCTGCGATCAATCATAGTTTAACAGTGTTTTTTTTGTGCTGCTATCGTGACATATGGGCTAGTTTATCAGTGATATTTTACTGGGGTGTCTGAAAATAGCATCTTAGAGTAAATGAAATACAGAGGCTGTATTTCATATGGTAACACTCCATAAATTAGGCATAATGGTAGCTTAAAACCAGGCAACGCATGGTCGAAAATGTGCTTCTCTGTTGATTTTTTTTTTCCAGGAAATATTTTATCAAATTTGACATCCACTGACTTGAGAAGACTCTCAGTAAATATGAAGTAGCATTTTTCTAGCAATGTCACTCTCTCTGTTAAACATTTTGATTTAACCTGTGCTTATGAGAAATAGGAGAGAAGAGATACATGGGATCTTGGGAGTGGATGTAGGAAAAGTGCAACCAGCTGCCAAAATGGGAGGAATCGCCTGTTTGTTCTCTGACTCTCTGGCATCCTCTAATTTTTGGCACAGGCTTGGGGAATACAGCCATCACCCGGAGGGTAAGAAATTATGCCCAGATAAATAGTGAATTCACTCCTCGTGAAGTTTATGCTCTCATGAGAAAGATAGTACACGAACAATGAAATAAAGAATAAATAATCAGCTAGAGAGAATTGCTAGGGACAACATTCAAGCAAGACAGAGAGAATTCTGGAGGTGCTATTTAGATAAGGTGGCCAGGGAGGGCCTCTTTGATAAACTGTGATATTTAAGTAGAAATCTGGATGAAGTAAAGGAGCAAACTATGTGAATATATGAAGGAAGAGCACTCAGGGTGTGGAAACAGCAAGTGCAAAGGCCCTAAGGCAGGAACAGCCGGGCCCATGGGACGACTAGGCCAGTGGCGGGTGTAAATGGTGTTGGAGAGGTGGCTGGCGTCCAGAGCCACGGGAAGGACTCTGGATTTCATTCGAAGCCACTGGAATATATGACACATATGCAGCTATTGTCTTTGGGGGCTTCTTTTTTTCCCCAGCAGCTTAGATTAACGCAATACTCCCAACCATCATCCCCCCACCAAGGAAGCCGCTGTTGCTTACTGAGGGCACCGGGTCTCCACGGTCCATGATGTCTCTGATCAACTTGCTTCTTTCAGATTCTGATGACAGCTCATTACGCAGGAGCTCGCCAGTCGAAAGGTGTGTAAATCCATATTTTTCCACCAGCTTTTCACACTGTGTGCCTTTGCCGGAGCCCGGGCCACCTAGAAAAGTAGTCACGTATCAGACACCTGTCCCAAGTCGCTGCGGTGAGCAAGCCTAAGCACTTCATTCACCAAGCACGGATTGATTAAGTACTCATCCTTTACAGGGAGCTCTGTTAGGAGCTGTGGATACAGTGGAGAAGGGGGTACAGTCCTTGCCCTCAAAGAGCCTGCGGGGGAGCGGGGTGGGCAGTGACTGTAGGTAACTAGTGGGGAGAGTTCACGCTGCTGCAGGGGCACAGGGCAGGGGCGCGTTTGGTAGAGACGAAAGACAAGTTTCCTGGGGAATTGAACACACTCCTGTGCAAAGCACTGACCACGGTGCCTGGTGCACAGTGGGTGCCCAACAAATGCTAGCTGTTAATTTTTAAGGTACGTTGTTTTCATTTTCAAACAGCCCCAAACGTACACAAGAGTTACCAGGACAGAATAAAGAACTTTCTGAAACATCTGGGAATAAGTTGTCAACTCCAGGTCTCGTCACTACAGAGCACTTCGGTTTTATGGCCTCCAGACAAGGAGCCATGTGTATCCTTCTACATAATTACATCCTCAGGACCCACTCAGATTTCAAGGGGTTTTGTCCCCGTCATGGTATTTGACTCTCTCCCTTGCCTTCCCTCCACCCCAAGTTCAACCAGTTGCTAAACTGTAAGATTTTGCATCTGAAAACAACAGCTAACCTTTGTCGGGAGCTTACTCTACCACTCACTGTTGTAAACATTATATATGTATTAACTTAAAATAATCGGGACACCTGGGTACCTCGACGGTTGAGCATCTGCCTTCAGCTCAGGTCTTGATCCCGGGGTCCTGGGATCGAGTCCCACATTGGGCTCCCTGCAAGGAGCCTGCTTCTCCCTCTGCCTGTGTTTCTGCCCCTCTCTCTCTCTCTCTCTGTGTCTCTCATGAATAAATAAATAAAATCTTAAAAAAATGTTTAAATAACCTTAAGAGGCAGGCCCTATTACCCCCATGTTACAGATGGGGAAGCAGGATGACCTCACCTGCCATAGCTGCATGGCTAGTAGGAAGCAGGCCAAGGTTGTGAAGCCTGGGGCTGTGGCTCTCAGATGCATTTCCTTGTCGCTTCCCTGCTAGCCAGGTGCCCCTGTAGTAGGAGCAGGTCCTCCTGCCCTTGGCCTGTGGCGTCACTCTGCCTCGCAGAAGCCAGGGGGCGAGGCTTTGGAGTCCAGCATACCTGCTAGCAGGATGATCTGCCTGAAAAGCACTGACACTTCCCAGCTCCACTGCCTTCAGCGGCTTCCCGCTCCCCACAGGATAAGATCCAAACTCCTCGGAGCGGCACTTCAACCTTCCAGAATCTGGTTTAACCTTTCTGTCTGTTTGTTTCTTATCCTCGTCCAACACTGTCACATCCGGCCACCTACCATCCCTGCCACACGGCATACTTCTCCAGGCCACTGTGCTTTACCTCCCCCAGGTCTTCCTCACCCTGGGAGGCTCTTCCTTCCTCCTCTAACAGCTGAGATCCTCTTCATCTCCTAGGCATCCAGCAAATGCTTGCCCCTCCGCCAGGGATCAGACCTCTCACCCTCACGTCTGTGGGAGTGAGTGGTTTCAACAGCACGTGGGTGCCTGCGGCCTGTCTACCCCTTGGCCTCCAGGTCCCTCGCTAGTATAGCACCCTGCATACAGGAGGTGCTCGATAAGTGCCTGATGAACCGAAGTTTTTCCTGTTAGAGGGAATATTAAAGATTAAAATGCAAAACGTGGAATCCCTGGGTGGCTCAGTGGTTTAGCGCCTGGCTTCGAACCAGGGCCTAATCCTGGAGACCCGGGATCGAGTCCCACATCGGGCTCCCTGCATGGAGCCTGCTTCTCCCTCTGCCTGTGTCTCTGACTCTCTCTCTTTCTGTGTCTCTCATGAATACATAAATGAAATCTTAAAAAAAATGCAAAACGTGATTGAGATGTCAACATGGTAGTGAGGATTGACGACAAATCCTGCAATTGCACTGGTTTGCCTCTCTGCATATCCAAAACCCCTCTCTCAGGAGAACTAGCAACTTCTTCTTGAGGGAAACGTAGCTGCTGTTCCTTGTTAGCAGAAGGGTCTTGCCTTCGCTGTCCTTTGCCTTGGCAGAGAATAAAGGAAAGGTCCGTGGTTTCTCACTTCTCCCCCCCACGGCTGCTGACACCTCAGGGTATTGTCACGGATGGGTGAGATGTAACAGGAAAACCCAATTACAGAGGCTCGCAGGAAGAATGCAGAGGACTCAGGGGGCTGCACTTGCTCTGAGGGACTCATCCCCTAAGATGACAGAAACGGATGGAAAGTATGGGAGCGAGAAAAGGCCACTCAGGCAAGAAGTGCTTCCAGATAAGAAGAGCAAGGACAACAAGGGGCTGAGCTCCTGCAGGAGCCTCCAGGGCTCCCATGGCCGGATTTACCTGGAAACCCTCTTCTTGGGGTGGCTGGCAGCCAGTCATGTGGAAAAGGTATTTTCAGACTCGGCTTACAACGCAAAAACGCTGCGTTCCAGTGACTTTCTTCCTTCAGCATCCCACTAATACGACTATTACAGTTTTTGTTCCTCCAAAATGTTATTTAATAAATTTTGACACAAAAGCAATTAGAAAGCCTCAGCTCAAATTAACAACAGCTGCGTGTTCAACGGCAGCCAGTGCCCCAGTTAGGAACCTTTTGCAGAGCAACAGCTGCAAATTCTCAGCATTCTTTGGCCAAATGGTGCAGGCACAGTGGAATTTTAAGTAATCTACACAATGCCTTGATTCTTCCCAAGGCTCCAAACTGGAGAACAAAACGATTTTTATCACTGCCGAGAAGGCACAAAAACTGCTGGTAGAAATAATGAATTTTCATATAGTGTCACCTGCATGTCTTTGAGGCCTTATGACTTTTACATAAAAAAAATAAAAAATAAAAAAACAACGGGGCCCTAATACCCCTCTGGGATAATTTGTTATAACAGAAAAAAAAACAATCTTTTGAGGTGCCGCATGTTGGAGTAAGTGGGCTGTGTTCCCCCGTGACAAGATGATCACAGCAGACGACGAGCTGTCACATTTGCTGTCATCCCACCGACTTTTTGGTGGATCATCCCTCAAGGCTCCAACCCCCGGGGCCAACCTATCCACAAAAGCGCGTGGGGCCCTTCACGGGGAGTGTGCAATGCGAGATTCCACCTCGAAGGGGTCGTCGACAATTCAAAAGAAAAAAGAGTTGGACTTGATGTGATGAGCACTGGGTGTTACACTATATGTTGGCAAATCGAATGTCAATTAAAAAAAATAATAAAAAATTGAAAATTAAAGAAAAAAGAAAAAAAAAAGTTGAGAAATCTTTATTCTCAACCTTCAATACGACTTAAAAACCCTTCCGAGTGTAGCCTCAGGTGCGATATTGTGCAAGGGGAAGTGCTGGGAACTCTTCCTTCACAGCCCAGGCCGTGTCTGCCCTATGGAGGGAGGCCCTGCAGGACTGGTCATGGGGGGTGGGGGGGTGGGAGTTGTTCTTTGAGGTGGAAACGAAATCAGCTGTGGGGCCTCCACATGCCCGCCTGGACCTCCTCTTCCAGCATGTTCTTTATTTCCCAGGGCATGCTCTCCCAGGAGGCCGCTCCTGGATTCACGGGCAGGGCCTGCAAGGGAAGACCTGCCCCCAAAGCCACTGTTGCTGGGGGGCCTGGCGTCAGGACGGGTGGCAAAGCTGGTGTGGTGGGGCACCTCCCACACTCAGAAAGAAGAGACCAAACAAGGCACCCCGTCAGGTACCTAAGAAGCTGAACCCCCAATCCAAACAAATGCAAGTATGTTAAATTTCTAGCACCTTCTCGTGTTTAAATATTTCAAACAGTAATGGCACGGGGCGGGTTATGATGGCCTTTGTCCACATCTTCCTGTGCCTTGTTCCCTGGAGGGTGCCACCTGGAATTAAGCCTATTAATCCAGCTCCCCACCTGATTAACGTCTGCTGGGCCCCTCGTCGAGCTCCGATGACTGCTAAGCACGGAGAATAAAAGGACTCCAAGGCCTGGTCCTCTCCATAGGGGGTTCACAGGTCATGGGGGGGCCGGCAGGTGAGCCCAGCGAGCAGGGTCTGTAAGCACGATTCCATCAACACGGGGGAATTTCGTGAGGCCGCACCCCGGCCTTCACCGACCAGGGAAGTGTGGGAAAGGAGAGCATTAAGGGTGAGCCTGGTGTCTTTAGTAGGGTGCTTTGAGTGGGAGCGAGCATGGCAGGATGGGGAGGAGGGCAGGATGGGCGCAGGGCAGGTGGACGTGGCAATGAGACCCGGCTCTGTCGTTTCTGAGTTGTGTGGCCACAGGGGAGGGCACGTTTCTCTGAGCCTTAGTTTCCCCATCTGTAAAATGAGGAGACATGAGAACCAACTGTCCGCCTCATTTCACCTGGGACTTGCCTTCCTCCTTGTCTCCCACACCTGACCGGTTGTTGAGCAGCTTTGCAAAGAGCCTATGTTTGAAAAGTCTCTGAAATCTGTCCCTTTTTCCCAAATCTCATTAAAACCTTCCTTTGTCCCATCTCTCTGCCCCCACCTCCCCCCATATCTGATTTAGAAAACTCATGAAGTTTATTTTCTGTGAGGCACAGCAGAGGGGACAGCATTCTCTGGGTTCTAATTGTCACGGGCGGAGTTTTCCAGGCCTGCATTCCCATCCCACCCCAGCCTCGGCATTCCTTAAACCTCTTCAGCACCAACGACCTGCACCACTGACCCACTTTTAGCTCCCTACTGATCCAGCAGCAACTGAGAGTTCCTTAAGGTGTGGGTCTATCCTTTGCACTCTGCTCGTGTTTTTCTCCCCCCTTTTCCCATCCCCTGACCTCACTTCTCAACTTCTTCTCTGTGCTCTCTGTGACCTCCTTGAGGTGATCCATTCCCTTTGGACCACTTACCTCCCTAGCCAGCTGCACACCAGGCCCTTTCGAATAACGGTGAATCCTTTGCTCCCTTTGCATCCTGTTGTGGCTGCCATGAGAACCACCAACTGCTCTCTGCCCAGCCTATTTACTTTATGCGCATCCACTCTGGGTTGCTAAGGATTCCTTGAGGAAGTCAGAAAACCAAGCCAACTGGGTCATGCTATCTTTTTTTTTTTTTTTTTTAAAGATTTTACTTATTTATTCATGAGTGACACAAAGAGAGGCAGGGACATAAACAGAGGGAGAAGCCGGCTCCCCACGGGGAGCCCTGATGTGGGACTTGATCCCAGGACCCCCAGATCAGGCCCTGAGCCAAAGGCAGAGGCTCAACCTCTGAGCCCCCCAGGCGTCCCTGGGGTCATGCTATCTAACTTCATAATAGCTTTTAATGCTTCTGGGTTAATATATTCCTCTTTTGCTGTTACCAAATTGGATGTCCATGGATGGATTCTAATGTTTCCTCATTGTCCTCAAATCTTCCAACATATTCTTCCAACACATTCAAACATATTCTTACTCTTACAAGTATTTTTAATCCTCCTCTTCACTAGGAAGGTGAAGATTCTCTTTTTTCCTCAACATTTTCAAATCACACGGGTCTTCATCTTTTGTCTTCCATCCTTCCTTTCTTTAGTTTGCCAGACTATTATACAACTCTTCAGCTGAAGGCTAATTTCTCTGCTTTGGCGCTCACTTTAGCACCGTGGCATTTTCCTTGACAGCACTTTTCACAGTATAATGACCCTCTCTCTTGTCTCTCTACTGTCTACTTAAGGTCTGTCTTCCACATTAGACTCTGTGGTTCACGAGCACAGGTTATGGGTGTGCTTTGCTCCCTCTGGTGCCCACATGCACCTGAAACACGACAGTCACTTCATAATCGTAGCTGAAATAAATTATTTTTACTTTATTTTGTTATTTTGATTCCAGTGTAATTAGCACACAGTGTTATGTTGGTTTCAGGTGTACAATATAGTGACTCAACACTTCCACACAGGACCCAGGGCCTGTCACTATAAGAGCACTCCTTAGTCCCCATCACCTATCCCACCATCCTCCCCAAGAATAAATTCCTTAATGACGAAAGGATCCTCTCCTCCTTCCTGCCAAAAAAAACGTGCTCTGCTTTCTTGTCCACATTACATGTACTCCTCTCAGCTGGCACCATCTCATCGCTCTTCTGTGTAACAATAGGCCGGTTTCTTCCTAACTCAAAAGAAAATATCTCTACCACTGTCTTCATCCTCTAGTTATTCTTATAGTCTTTCCTATTTTTTCAGTATCCTCAAACTGTCTTGTTTCCATTTCCCTCTCTTGTTATCGAGTCCCTGTCGCCTTGCCAGCCTGTCCTCTCATCACTCTCTGAGGCTGATCTTTTCTAGTTGAAGAGTGATTGCATAATTGTCATCTAATTTAATGATCTTCTTCCAGTCTTTACCATTTTTGACCTTTTAGTGGCATTTAACAACCATCGATGAACATCTTGGAGTTCTCTCTTCCCCTGGACACATAATTTGCCCACATTCTCTTCCTTCCTTTGGCAGGCTGAAGCTCATGGAGAGTAGAAGCTGCTTTATTTGTGTTGTTATCCCCACAGAACCTTGCATGGTGTCACAGGCAACTGTTAAATAGGGTCAATGTCTAGGAATCTTGTGGCCCCACAACACTGACAACTCTTTCCTTTCATGTCAGAGGAACATTGGACCAAAGGACTCAAGTTCCATAACCTGTATCTAATTAGAGGACTCTGGTCAAGCCACTTATCCTCTTTGAGCTTCAATTTATTTATTTATTTATTTATTTATTTATTTATTGTAAACATTGTTTTTTTTTTAAACATTTCTTTTTTTTTTTTAATCTATGATAGTCACAGAGAGAGAGAGAGAGAGAGAGAGAGAGAGAGACAGGCTCCATGCACTGGGAGCCCGACGTGAGATTTGATCCTGGGTCTTCAGGATCGCACCCCGGGCCAAAGGCAGGCGCCAAACTGCTGCACCACCCAGGGATCCCTAGCTTCAATCTCTTTAATTACAAATTAGGGAACAGCACTTTTATATTGTGATACTATTTTAACATCATTAAAGATGGCTAGTCTTCACAGTTACAGGCTTGTGGAGGTACCAAATATCTTTTGGAAATCACACTATCTTATTTTTATATAGCCATCAGAGTTGTTTAAAAATCTACTTGATTTCTACCTCTTGAAATAATTCTTTCTCCCTAAATGAAAATGTGCTCTAAGGTTGGGTTTAGGTTTCTGTGTCTGAATGATTCCTTTCAGAGAAAAGCTATTATTCCATCAGATCATGAACTGACCATGCCCTAGGAATGATCCCCAACCACTGTAGGCCTGTGAGTCATTTTCAACATTCTGTATCTGGGATGAGCTATAGCACCATGCTGAGTTTCAGAAGGCTGTTGCTGAGAACTGACTGTCTGACCGGAAACAACTAAGAAAAATAGATCTTTATCCTCAAAGACATCTCTATTAGTTCTGACATGCACTGCTGCTTCAGGTTATTTGGTGAACAGAATAAAATATGCCAGTGGCAGGGTCAGCTGCAGCTTATGTGGAAAAACTTCACATGTGACCATGAACTTTGATGGCAGGCTCTGTGCCTTATGTATCAGTGTCTGGTGTATAGTGGGCACTCAATAGTTGTTGGATCAGTGAATGAATGAATAAATGGATGGTAAACAACCAGGAGCTTCAGAGAGAGGGAGGTAGCCCAGTACCTGACATTGCAAGTTAGCAGACTTTGGTTCTAGGTCATTCCTGCATTGAAGTAGCTGAGTGATCCTGGGAGAGCTTAGACAATCTCAAAAGAGATTTTGCCTCTTTGGATGCTAGTTTCCTTGTCTGTGAATTGAAGAATCTGGATTGAATTAGTGGTTTTCTCTTTCTCCTTCTCTCTCTCTGTGTTTATGCGTGTGTGTTTTATTACTCTTCCTAAATATTCGAGCTTCCCTTCCATACAGCTCCTCCCTGAGGAAGGATTATTTGTCCCTATTTTTTTTTTTTTAACTTAAGAGTTCTCAAGAGTTTTGGTCAATAAAATGTAGGCAGAAGTGGATGTGTGTCACATTTAGGCAGAGGTTTTTATAACGAATACATGGTTTCCCATGTCTCTTGTCCCTTCACCATGAAACTAGCAATGTTTCAGATAGTAGGGGCTCCATCAGCATGGTTACCAGCATGAAGCCTAGTCAACTGTTGATGAACATGTAGCATTAGTCCAGAACAAGAACAAAAAAAGGAAGAGGAGAAAGAAGAAGAAACATCTTTGTTGTTCTACACTACAGAGATTTTTAGGTGAGTTTGTTACTTCAGCATAACCTAGCTTCTTCTGACCGATACTTTCCCCAACTTGACTGTGTAGCAGAATCACCTAGGGTATTGAAAACATTCCTGAATCAGTAGATCTGTGAACCACTGGGGTTGAAGCCCGGCAAAGTACAGGTTTAGAAAGCTCCCTAGGGAAAGTACACAGATATCTGCATTTTGCTTTGACATATGTAAGGAAAAAAAAAGAAGTATTGATGGCTGGATAAAGGGATGGATAGAAGGACAGATGTGATAAGTTTTAGCAAAATGTTAATGGTAGAAACTAGGTGATGGCTTTCAAGTGTTCACTGTAAAATTCTTTCAGCTTTGCTGAATACTTGAAATATTTTCATAATAAAAAAAGATGATCAGATGATCTTTAAAAAAATTCCCCAGATGATTCTGATAATTAACCCAATTTGGAACTTCTAGATGAGATAATTTTAAAGAATGCAATGTGCTGTGAACTCCCCAGTGTTCACTGCAGGGAGTCTCTGTTGATCTTTCCTTTAATATTTACGGTGTAATAATGCTGAGATAATGGTTCTACTGTGAATGAATACTTGTTATAGTCGTTAACAAAAAATCCTCATCCGTATCAATAGCAGGGTTATCCTCTCTCTTGCAGATGAGGAGGCCTTTTTGTTTTCTCAGCATCAAGCCTGAGAGAATAGAAGGGGGACTGTGGCCTATTTGGTACCAATGAAATGGTTCAGAGACAGACATGTTTGGGAAGTCATTTTAAGCCTTTCAGATAAAGGTGTCTGGTTCATGGTGCTTTGGCTTGATATTTGATTTAATTAAGTATCCGTTTTATCAGGGTTTTTTTTTTTTTTTTTTTTTTTTTTTTTTTTAATGGAGTCACTGCCTTGGTGCATTGTCATGTCCTCTCACTCAAGACCTGAACCTTCCTGGTCTTATCTCTATGCAAGAGCTAGAGCCATTTAATCTTTACAGTAACTATTTAAATAAAGTAAGTGCTATTTGGAACTCTACTGTACAGGTTAAGGATCTGTGTCCAAGGGCCACCTGTGCCTTGGTAACTGCTGAGCTCTTTAGGCTCCCACAGTAAGGCCATTCTGGAAATTAGGTATATGTGCCATTCAGAAATGCACTGCACAGCCGTCAATCAACCAGAAGCCAGGTTTTCATGATGGCCTCCTAGGGCTGCCAGTTGACATCCAGTTAATTAATAATGCTTACACTAAACCCCATCACTGTTTATCTGAAATTTGAATTTAACTAGCTGTCTTGTATTTTCATTTGTTAAAACTAGCAACCCTATCAGCCCCACCGCGTCCTAACCTGGGGACTTTAGGGATATGATTCCATCTCTGTTATGACAACGTGAACAGTCAATGATTTCTGCCATTTACAGAATCTATCATGGGCACAGAAAGACATGTGAAACGTCTAATTAAGAGAAGACTCTGGAATTGGATTCCATGACTTCAGCTCTGACACAGAGACAAGACAAGGAAGGTTCAGGTCTTGGGTGAGAGGAAATGTCATGCACCAAGGCAGTGATTCCTAAATGTTTCTACCACATGATGCTGTGAACTCCTATAGCTCTCAGTACAAACCACTATCCATCCTAAATCCACTTCCATTCCAATCCCATCTCCATCCCAACCATATCCCCATCTAAACCCATCTCCAAGGGCAGCCCAGGTGGCTCAGTGGTTTAGCGCTGCCTTCAGCCCAGGGCCTGATCCTGGAGACCCAAGATCGAGTCCCACGTTGGGCTCCCTGCATGGAGCCGGTTTCTCTCTCTGCCTGTGTCTCTGCCTCTATGTCTCTGTCTCTCTCTGTGTCTCTTGCAGATAGATAAATAAATAAAGATAGATAAGTAGATAAATAAATAAAATCTTAAAAAAAAACTCCATCCCATATCCATCTCTAAACCAAACCCAAATCCATCCCTTTTCTAACCCCATCTCCATTCCATCCCACCCTCATTCTACCCCATATCTGTCTCATCCCATCTCCATCTCAATGCTCCTTCCTTCTCCATCTCAGCCCCACCTCTCTCCCATCCCTCTTCCATCCCACCCCATCTCCATCTCATCTCAGCCCCATCTCTCTTTCATCGTATCCCATTTCCATTTCAGCCCCATCTCCCTGCTAGCCCCATCTCCATCCTAAATCATAATTCATTATTCTAGAGTTTTCTACCTCTTCCAAATTCATCTTATCAAGCCACCTTTTTTCCTATTTTGTAGCCCACTTTATATTATGATCTTAGGTGTGCATTAAATAAATATAGTAGATAATTTACAAACTTAGCCTCTCCTTTCTATGTTTTCCTTCTTGTAAAGAAAATAGTTTTCTCTCGAGTGTCAAAGAAATATATGCTCCTTACTGAAGACTTAAGTAAATCAGAAAAGTAAAAAGAAGAAAAACTTCCCATAATCCTACTTCCCAAAGGTAATTGCCAGAAATACATTTTGTTTTACTTCTTTGCAACTTTTTTTTTACACATGGTCTGGTTTGGTTTTCACTGGGAATCTGTGCTGACATTTATCCTCTTTGGGCTTATGTATTCTTGTCTGAAAATAAGCTTGTCGGACTAGATAAATTTCAAGGTCATTTCCAGCACTACCAACTCTATATTTTTGTCTTTGTCAGAGAACTTAGAGAATATTTGTACTTGCAGTCTATTTATGTACTGTAAAAGGAAGTGAGGATATTTAAGACCGGTAGGGACATTTGTGGTGGATGTTGGTTGGATTACATCTGGGGTTTTGTGTTCAATTTTGGGCCATACCACAGAAATTAGAAGTCTTATATGCTATGATTGGAATATAAAATTGGTACAATCTTTCAGAAGGGCACTCTGGTATATGTCAAAAGTCTTAAAAGTTTTTTTATGTCAGTGGATTTATCATAAGGAAAAAAAATCACTGTTTAGTTACATAGACATTCATTACAGAATTTTTAATGAAAGCAAAAAATTGGTGAAAAATGCATGACAATAGGAATAAACTGAATAAAATATAGCAATTCAAAGAAATAGTGTGCAGTCATTAAAATGACATATTGAAAGAGAACAGATGCCAACAAATACATACAGTATGATTCTATTTCTATAAAGTTAAAAAATATCAACGGTATTCCTTGCCGGGGGGAGTGAATAGGAGGGGGCACAAGGAAGCTTCTGGGATGTTGGTCATGTTCAACTTCTTGATCTGCATGTTGGTAAGATGAATGTGTCCGGTTAGGGAAAATTTATCAAGCTAAACACTCATGATTTGAGTGCTTTTCTGTTTTTCTATTTCAGTTCAATTGCAAGAAAACCTCAAAGACATGACATAGTATATTCAGGGTTACAATCTTGGAAAGGCCTCTAAGATATTTTGTTAAGTATAATAAGTGGGATTTAAAGTTGCATGATCTCATTTTGAGGAAAAATGTGTATTTAAAAATATATACATAGAAAAATTAAGAGCTATAAATCAAAAATCAAAATCTTAATAGTATTCATCCCTAAGCCTTGGGATTTTGGGTGATTTGTTGTTGCTGGTACCTGTTTTCTAGGATGAAGATGTATTATTTTTAAAAAGAAAAAAGTCCTTAAATTAAAAAAAGAATCTTATAGTCTGTTTTAGGAGAGATTTTGGCTGCATTTGGACACATGTCTAAAGAGAAATAAGGGAATGGGAAATGATAAAAGTAGAGCAAATTCATCAAGGGCAGTTTTTCCGTTCTGGTGCTTCCTTGCCTGTTCACCAGTCCTGGACTCACCCTTGATCAACATCACATTATTTCTCAGCATCCAGGGTTTCCATGATTTTGTCCATCTCCTGTTCCTGGGCCATGAAGGGCATATTCCTATTCCTCTAATTTGTTACTTACTTAAACTCTCCCTTTTTAGGAAGTCTTTTCTCCTCAGCCGTCTCTCAAGTGTAGGGGATCCCTTCCTTCCATTCTCTGAGGCTCTCCTTGGCTCTCAGCCTCCCCAGGAAGGGGCTCCCAACCTTGGAGCCACTGTGCTTTCTTTGTCTTCCCATCCTTGCTAATGCTCACTGAATAGTTTCTGTCAGTTAACTCTACACTGTCCTGTATTAGTTCTAAAGTTTTTTTTCCTTTTTAAGATTTTATCCATTTACTCATGAGAGACACACACACACACACACACAGAGAGAGAGAGAGAGAGAGAGAGAAACAGGCAGAGGGAGAAGCAGGCTCTACGCAGGGAGCCCGATGCGGGACTTGATCCTGGGACTCAATCCCAGGACTCTAGGATCAGGCCCTGGGCCGAAGGCAGGCACCAAACCGCTGAGCCACCCAGGGATCCCCTAGTTTTAAAGTTTTCATAAACATCCATTCTTGCTTCATCAAATAGATTATAAGCTCCTTGAGGGATGGGAACATTAAAAAAAATTAGGAGAGCCTAGCTGGCTCAGTCAGTTAAGTGTCTGCCTTCAGCCTCAGGTCACAAGCCCCATGTCAGGCTCCCTGCTCAGGGGAGAGCCTGCTTCTCCCTCTCCCTCTGCCACTCTCCCTGCTTGTGCTCTCTCTCCCTCTCTACCAAATAAGTAAATAAAATCTTTCAAAAAATTAAAAAAATTCTCCTTTTCTTGCTCTCCTATCTTCAATGACAGTTTAACATTATATCAACTCTAGTCTACATTCCCTTCTTTGAATGATGGAATCAGTACCATCAAGGTCAATAATTTGCAGCTATTTGTTCTGTATTTTGCTTCCTGGCATCCATGGCCAGTTACATAGTGCTGGATGGGAACTCGATTCCGTTATAGAAACCACATGCAACTTCACTCAGCAAAATTCACCAAAGGCATGAACTTTCTGATTTTCCTTGGGAAGGGGCCAGGAAGACTTTATAAAGATTCCATATTGATCTTTCGGATCCCATCCAGAGGAAAAGTCTTAGTTACGGTTGGTTCTTAAGAATGACCAACCCCTGTAGTTTTACTTGAGACTTCTGCTCGTGTCATTATGACTCTGAGAAGGTCATAATTGATAGAAAACAAATTAATATATTTACTTCTGTCAATGAAGTCTTTATATCTTCCATTCCATTTTAATTCATTATTTGTAAAGATATGTATTAAATGCCTACTAAGTGGCAGATATCCTGATACATGCTAAAGAAAGGATGGGGGAAAAGAAAAAGAAAGAGTATGGTCTTTGTTTTCTAGGAGATTTAGTAAAAACTACTCTCTAATCAATGGCCATCATTGCCTTGAAGCAAGCAGTCAGTGGAAGGAGGCTCCCAGAGTAGAGTCTAGGTTGGGCCCAGCCAGGTTTGTCACTACTTAATATTCTCCTTTCTCAACAAATGTTGGAAGGAGGGGCCATCTCAGAGCCTGTCTCAGCAGCTCTGCCCAGACCAAGTTGAGGATTTCCAAGAAAAATAAGTCTGTGTTCTGCTTGCTGCTCTGTCCGTGCCAACTCTCCACGCACTTACTGTAAGAGTAGTGTGTGCAGGAAAATAAGTAATGGACCAAAGAAGTTCCTTCCACTTTAAATTGAGGTCATTTGGCTGCTGTGGATGGGCAGGTGTGTGGTACTGACACGGTGATCCACTTTCCTCAAAGCATCGTAGAGCCACGAGGAACACAACCTTCAGAGTCAGTGCCCCAGACAATATGGCAAAATAAATCAACTGGGTCACAGGACTATGTCCTGTTAACACAAAATAACTGCACTCACTTACAAGAGGAGAGAGTCTTTCATTGCCTTGACTACCTGAGGGTTGGTTTAAATATGTTTCATTTACAATTAAAAAGATGCTCTGAGACTCTTAGTTCTGGAGTCTGGAGCAAAATGAGAGGGAAATACTTTGGGAATGTTACATTTGGGGAGGCCAAAATAGTTAGTGGCCCCTTAATCACTGGCTTGTTACTCTGCTTTAGTCCTCAAGGCTAAACCCGGCCTCCTACAATAAAATCTGTGTCGTGTTGTAAACAACTGCAGTAATGTGTCTGCGAGGGGGAAACGGCAGCCAAAAGGCAGGTATAAACCCAGGGCTTAAGAAGATACTTTCCCACTTCAACTTCCATGATCCCAGGGACCCCAGATGCTCCAGGTAAAACACCATGGAACAGATTAGTCCCGTAGGGAGTACTTACTTTTCACAAATGACACCAGAAACAGATGAGCTTACCCAACCTTTTAACCTGTCATGGCTCCCCCATCCTGTAGGTGTCCTTACCTTTTTCCAATTCACTCCCGATCTCGTCCTAGCCTCCCCTTTATCAGGATCCTCTCCTTCTCATTGGCTGTCTCCCCTCACTCACCACATAATAATTGTAATAATAGTTAATGGTTTTGAATATATATTGGGATTGCTATGACATGTGTTATCTCATTTCATCTTCATATCAATGCTATGACCCAGATAAAATCATTACTTCCACATTACAGGTGAGAAAAATGAGGAAGAGTGGGTATAAGGATGTTGCCCAAGGTCAACTGGCCAGGACAGAGGAGAGCTGGCATGTGAACTCAAGTAGGTCATGCTCTTAACTAGATTTCGTGCTTCTTCTCTCTCTCTCATTTTTTTTAAGATTATTTATTTTAGAGAGAGAGAGAGATTGAGAGAGCACAGGGGGGAGGGATAGAGGCAGAGGGAGCTGGTGAGAGAGAATCTCAAGCAGGCTCCATGCGCAACGAGGAGCACGATGTGGGGCTGGATCCCACCGCTCTGAGATCATGACCTGAGCCGAAATCAAGAGTTGGATGAGTAACTGACTGAGCCACCCAGCCGCCCCTGCACTACCTCTCTCTTTGCACAAATGTGCTTGACTCTCATTTCCACTTTTGACCTTCTTTCCCTTTAGATCCTGCCCCTAAGTCGGCCTCTCCCAGAGCCGAGTGTAGTCTGTACGCATCCTCATTTCCTTTCCTACCAAGCGCCCCTCAGCCAGCTGGCTCTACTCCTTTCTGTCCCACTGGTACTACTCTCACCAAAGGCATCAGTAATTCTGCGGTTGCCAAACCCAACAGACAATTCTCATTACGTTTTATTTAACCTTGCCCACATGGAAACTCTCTCCTCCCTGGCCTTCGAGGACACCATTTTCTCTTGATATTCTGCTTTCCTCTCTGTCTTCTCCTCGGGCTCTGGCATGGGTGTTTCCTAGACTCTAGGTCTCAGGCTTCCTCCAGCCTCACTGTCCCTAAGCTCCCTGGGTGACCCCCGCACACGTGGGGTTTCACCGCCATTGATATCCTGGTGAATTCCGTGTCCGTGACTACAGCCAGGACTTGTTATTCTGGATCCTGGATTTCAAAAGCCTCTTGTTTAGTGGATATTACCTGATGGATGTCCCACAAACATCTCAGTCTTTAAATGCTAAAAACTAAACTTGGGGGGAATCCCTGGGTGGCTCAGCGGTTTAGCGCCAGCCTTCAGCCCAGGGCATGATCCTGGGGTCCCAGGATTGAGTCCCATGTTGGGCTTCCTGCATGGAGCCTGCTTCTCCCTCTGCCTGTGTCTCTGCCTCTCTCTCTCTGTCTCTCATAAATAAATAAATAACATCTTAAAAAAAATAAAACTAAACTCTTCATCACTCTCTCAAAACCCATTTCTTCGCCACATGCCTTATCTCCTCGAATGACATCTCTGTTCACCTGGTCATCCAAACTGGCCACTTGTGAGTCATGCTCATTCCTCTCATTCACCCAAACACAGTGGATCTTTATGTCCTATTGATTCCTGAAATCTTTTGGATCTGTTTCCTCTTTTCCACTTCAGTTGCCTTCTTGTTCCTCACCTGTATGACCATCCAACCATCTGATTTCCTGGCTGGCCTCCTGCTGCAGCCTAGGCTCCCTCTCACTGCTTCCAGAGTCCGCTTTCTGAAACCCAAATCTGGCGACAAGTGACAGCGTAAAAGCCTTGGCAGCTCCCCGTTGCTGCAGGCTGAAGTTTATATTTGTTAGCCTGGTGTTCTCAGCCTTTCATGCCCTGGACCCTGCATCTGTCTCCAGCTTTGCCTCTCACCACTTCCCACCCCCTCACCCCCGAGCCTCTCACACGCTTGTTCCCTCTCCTTGCCATGGATCCACGCCAACTTTCTTCCCACTTAAAACACGACCAATTCCTTTTCTTTCTTAGGACTCAGCTGACTCCCCCCTCCACTCCCACATGCCCACTTCAGTCTTTCTCTCTATTACCCACGCCGCTGCCATTAAATGTGCCAAGCTGTGTGAGTTATTTGCTCTCTCCCTACACCATGAGCTCCTTGAGCCCTTTCATCTTTGTAAGATTAGGCCTATCACTTTGCTGATATATGGTAGAAACTCAAGAAATGTATCAAATGAATTGATGAAAGTCACCCCAAGGAACATACAGGGAGAATTTAATAGCAGCGAGAAAATATTTTTATCCTTAGGGAGTTACACAGCCCCCCTGAAGTCTGTATATCCCCTGGCCTAGGCTATTTTTTTCCATCCACCTTGAAACTAAGCCATTGTTTGAAATCAATATGTGGTCAAAGTACTCTATCTAACCCACAAAGAAAATCTCAGAAGCACCAGGTTCCTTCAGATGTACCCAACATCACATTCTCAAACACTTGCTCATTGTTGCCCTTGGCTCTTTGAAATACTTTAGGTATTTTTTTAAAAAAGATACCTGTGTTATGCCTTCTTACTAATAGATGCAGAATGTGTATTCCAAAATCAATGAGTTTTGAGTGGGTTGGGGGTATGGTGGGGTGGGGTTTGGGACAGTTCAGATTCATTTATGGCTTCAAATTGTTTCCTGTTTTGAAGTTATTATGGAATTCCAAAGAATTGGCAAAAACGTGGCTGAGGCAGAGGTCTATTTCACTTATATTCATTTGATGTCTTATTATTTTGTCTTTGCTTTCAGACATCAATAGCTAGGGATATAGGAATAAAGTCAAATAGAAAATTGGGTTATTTATTCACATAGTTACAGCAAACTCTTCGCCCACTCACTTCATCCCATAATCTCTCCTTACGACGTATCTATAGACAGTTTTAGAGCATGGCTTTGAAGTCTGGGAAGGTGGGATATAAGTCCCAGTTCTGTCACTTATTAACTATGGAACCTTGGGAAAGCTCCTTAACCTGAGCCTGTATTTCTTCATCTGTAACGTGGGAAAGAACATCAGTACTGATGATTGGTGTGAGAGATAAATAAGATAATATGTAAAAGGGGAGCACAGTATCTAGAACATAAATCATCAGCATATGTTAGTTTTAATAGTATTATTAGGTAATTAAAATAAATATTTGGGAGGCAGAAGATGAGGACTTTGACTTATTCAATTGCCTTTACATTTTACTGTGTCTGTGTAGCCCATGTTTCCGATTAAGACAATAGTTAGCACTGTGTCAACTCATTGGCTGCCCAAATTTGGAGTGGACAGAAAACAAATATTATTTTGCCATTTTAAAAGAAATCCAGAGAGGCTAAGGGATTGGCCAAAGGACACACAGAGGTTAGATATAAACAAGATTTTGAGTGTTCTCTTATTTTCAGTGCCGGGTCCTTCTAGACGTTGATCATTCTTAATGGGTCTCAGAGCAAGCTAAAGAAGCTTTCAGAGACGTGGCCTTGGCTGAGTGAACAGACTAACTAAATCTTCATCAGGTGACTCTCTTGGTAAGTTAATGGTGCTTCCAAAAAGATTTTAAGACATGAACAGGGGGACAATGAGTATGATGGCGTTAGGTCCCCAAACCCTTTAACTTGGTAAAACTCATTCACTTGTGTGCTTTACTTTTTAGCAGTGGTTTGCCCTCCTGGATGACTCAATTGACTCAGCAACCTTCCTTTCTTGAGGAAATAACTTAAAAAAAATATGGAAAAAACCCTGTGCTTCTGCCAAATCATGCAGTGTTCCAAGGACTATTTAATGTCTTTTCAAACCTCAGAGTTCTCTAAGCATAGTAAGCCCTTGATAACATTTTATTAATTTGGTCTGATAAATGGAGAAAGCGTTTTTTGTTTTAGTTCGATGTGACTTGAGCCTTTTTGCACCGAAAAGGTTTATGTAAATTAAGTAGGTTCAGTGTCAGCACACAATGCCTGCATTTCCCCAACATTAGAAAGATGTCCTGGTGGTGGGTAAATGCATTTGAGGCTATCTTGGAAAGTGGGCCAATGTCTCTCTTCCTTTACTCTCCCATCCTGAATGGCCTGGACTTTGAAAATACAGATGTTGGGCTGGGAGAGTGCCAAGAGGGTCCTTCATAACTGTCTGCCTTCATGGCGAAGGAGCAGAGGCAGTTGTGTGTCTGTGTCCAGGGCAGAGGCGATGTTTCAGGTAGGGCAGGCCACAGGTTTGGCAGTAAGATGGAAACACATTTCTTTATGTGAACCCAGTCTAGCTGATGAGCTACTGGTTTTCATTTTAGAGTAGAAACTCAAGTCTAGTCTGAGTTTTCTTAGTCTAATCCAATAATTTCTGATAACCGTGATAGTCCATTTTCTGCTATAAACTGAATTTTGGCACCTCCTCCAAATCCATATATTAACTCCAAAAGCCCAATGTGATGGTATTAGGGTGTGGGGCTTTGGAAGGTGATTAGGTCATGAGGGTGGAGCCCAATGATTAATGATTAGGAGGCCTCAGAGAGCTTTTTAAAAGAGGCCTCAGAGAGCTCTTTCATCCCTTCCACCAAGTAAGGTTACAGGGAAAAGATAGCTGTCTCTGAATCAGGTGGTAGGTCTCCCTCAGCCATCAAACCCTCCAGTATCTTGATCTTGGACTTCCCAGCCTCCAGAACGGTGAGAAATGAGTTTTTGCTGTTTATAAGCCACCCAGGCTATGGTATTTTGTTATAGCAGCCTGACAGGACTAATTCAAGCTCAAAGTTCAGTCTCCATGACAGGGCTATGCTCCCACCTGGAGGGTTTTCTTCACTCTTCCTCCAGTCCTGTTTTTTCCAGCGCTATTCATCCCTGAGGTCTGTCCCCTCCACCTCCATCTAGCTCCCCGCCACTGCCCCCACTCCCTCCATCTCCTGTGGGTCCTCCTGATGCATTCCTCTTTGCTCACCTTTGACTGGTACCCAGGCTTTCCTTTCAGGCATCCCTCATGCCAGTGAGTACAAGAAACATTCAGAACTTTTCCAGGCCCATAGCAGCTCAGAAAAATGCACTAATAAAGCGCTGATACCTTGCTCACAATTGTGAGGCTATTTGCTTTTTTAAAAATTTATTCAGGGATCCCTGGGTGGCGCAGCGGTTTCGCGCCTGCCTTTGGCCCAGGGCGCGATCCTGGAGACCCGGAATCGAATTCCACGTCGGGCTCCCGGTGCATGGAGCCTGCTTCTCCCTCTGCCTGTGTCTCTGCCTCTCTCTCTCTCTCTCTGACTATCATAAACAAATAAAAAAAAATTAAAAAAAAATTTATTCATGAGAGACGGAGAGAGAGAGAGAGAGAGAGAGAGAGAGAGAGAGAGAGAGAGGTATAGACACAGGCAGAGACACAGGCAGAGGGAGAAGCAGGCTCCATGCAGGGAGCCCGATGTGGGACTGGATCCTGGGTCTCCAGGATCACTCCCTGGACTAAACCGTTGAGCCACCAGGGCTGCCCGAGGCTATTTGCTTTTGAAAGGACAAGTGAAAATAAGGCACAAGGGACTATTTTATCCAAGATTTCCCAAATGCTAAGTATAGGGTTTCATTCACTTGCTTAACATACCCCCTACCTCAATTAATCCTAGAGTGGTAGTTCTCAACGTGTGGCCCACAGACACTGGAGATAGGGTGGGTTCCTCTATTTTTTTCTTTCTTTTTAAAAAAGTTTAATTCCAGTACAGTTAACATACCATGTTATATTAGTTTCAGGTGAACAATATAGTGATTCAACACTTCCATGCATCACCCAGTGCTCATCACAGCACGTGCCCTCTTTAATCGCCATCACCTAGTTCATCCAGAGGGTGGATGACCCTCTGGTAACCATCAGTTTGTTCTCTATAGTTAAAGAGTCTGTTTCCTGGTTTGCCTGTCTCTTTTTTTCCCCTTTGATAGTTTTTTTTTGTTTCTTAAATTCCACACATGAGTGAAATCATATGGCATTTGTTTTTCTCTGACTGACTTATATTGCTCAGCATGATACTCTCTAGCTCCATTCATGTTGTAGTAAATGGCAAGATTTCATTCTTTTGTGTGGCTGAATAATATTCTATGGCGTGTGTGTGTGTGTGTGTGTGTGTGTGTATACGTGTATATATACACACTACATCTTCTTTATCCATTCATCTATTGATGGACACTTGGGCTGCTTCCATAATTTGGCCACTATACATAATGCTGTAATAAACATAGGGGTGCACGTAACTCTTTGACTTAGTATTTGAAAGATTTATTTAGGGACCTCTGGGTGGCCCAGAAGTTGAGTGTCTGCCTTTGGGTTCCCGGCGTGACCCCCGGAGTTCTGGGATCGAGTCCCGCATTGGGCTTCCTGCATGGAGCCTGCTTCTCCCTCTGCCTATGTCTCTGCCTCTCTCTCTCTGTGTCTCTCATGAACAAATAAATAAAATCTTTAACAACAAAAAATGATTTATTTTTTTGAGAAAGGAAGAGAGAGAGAAGGAGTAGGGAAGGCAGAGAAAGAGAATCTCAAGCAGACTCAGTGCTGAGTATGGATCCCAAAGTGAGAGGCTTGATCTCAAGACCCCACGATCACGACCTGAACTGAAACCAAGAGGCAGGTGCTCAACCAACTGTGTCACTCAGGTGTCCTGTGTTTTTGTATTTTTGGGCGGGCCCCTATTTTCATTACAACACTTAGAGGTTATTGCCTTTCACTAATAGTACAGAAGCAATTGTCATAAAACCACAGTGTGAATCAAGACAGCTGCATCCAATTCTACTCAATGTGTTCATCACCATGAAGTCATAGTAAAACAAAAAGAAGAAAAATGGCAGCGTTACTTATGAATGCCCTTGCTGAAGCAGTATAAAAGATTAATTTTATTTAATTTCAGCCCTGAAGCATACGTCATTTTAAAATTTTTGTGTGAAGTATGCACAAGGAGCTTTAGCACACCCAGGTTAACGGTTTTCTCGAGGAAAAATGCTATGTGATTGTTTGAGTTGCTTAACTAGTTGCTTTTTCTACCTAACACCATTCGTACCTTCTGAAAGATGGGCTAACAGATAAACTATGGATTTTCAAACTTGAATATCTAGCATTTTCTTAAAAAAGAAATAAAGTAAGCCCATCACTTCAAAGACAACTGGCAGCATTTGTTGCCAGTGATAAAATCCAAGCTTTCAAGCCCCAGATCCATCACCTACTAGCAAATTATTTAACTCTCTAACATCTGACCTGAAAAGCCAGGATGGGGATGGTCCTTACCGCAGAGGGTGGATACAAGCATTAAATAAAATAACATTATTTATGCAGTGTTTAGTGTGTGTTACGTGCTCAATGAATGCTGGTTTCTATTACAACTACCTCAAATTAAAACAGCCATCTTTGTTTTTCATTTTTAATTTAATCAAATATGTGCATCAGTGAAAAATGTTTAATCTGGGCCCCAAGTAAATATTCCCTAAAATCAAATTAATTCACAGTTCTTTGATAACAGGGCAGCAATGAAATGACATCAAGGCTATAGTGAAACAATAGCAGGCATTAAAATACTGAGTTTTAGGGGCACCTGGGTGGCTCAGTCGATTAAGAGTCTGCCTTGGGCTCAGGTCTTGATCCCAGGGTCCTGGGATAGGGCCCCATGTCACACACCTGGCTCAGTGAGGAGTCTGTTTCTCCCTCTGTCTCTCCCTGTGCCCCTCCTCCTGCTTGTGCTCTCTCTCTCTCAAATAAATAAAATCTTAAAAAAAATCTTGAGCTTTAAGCAAAAATTCTCATTTCTACAGTTTTCTCCAAGGAAATAAATTAAGGACTAGTTTGCACTGGGTTAAAAATACACAGAATAACACGGAATATTGTAAAAGTGCCTCCCGAAGCTTACTACTTAAAAGCAGTTTATCAGTACTAATGCTGAGATACACAAAGCCATCTGTGTCCCTGACATCCTGAAAGTTACAGTCACAGAATGATGTCCTGACCATAATGCCATTAGTATCACACCTCATCTGTAAAGTCAGATGATTTTCCAAATTGAAGCACTTCTATCAAGGCTCTGGATAGGAATTAATGGGAATTCAGGTTATGCCGCACTTTGGGCATAGGCAGGCTATGAAAAGCACAGAAGGGAAAAAGAAGCCAAAATAGGTTGGGTAATAGCAAGATAACGATCAAGAGATTTAAAAGAGAGAAAAGAGAGAGAGAGAGAGAGAGAGAGAGAGAGAGAAGGGAAAGAAATGTACCAGAAAAGGTTGTGAAAACTGTAGGAGCCTGTTAGTGGGACATAATGAGGCTCTTTAAAGGACATTTTTACACTATTCAAATAATTTTCCATTTTCAGCAATGAGTGAGCCCCAGTCTTGGATATTAGCACAGTCCTTATGTCTGGTGTGTGAACTACCAAAGGCCAGAGAACCCTTTTCAATCCTTTTGATCCCTGGCCCGATCCTGTGAGATCCCTTCTCTGTCCCATATCTATCCCGTGGAAAGTATTTCTCTATGAACAGCTACTGAGCCGCCTTATTCATGAACAAAGAGGTAATATTCACACCACATCCAAAGGGCTAACGAGATCCATCCTTGCCACTTTTCCTTTCGGTCCAGACACTACACTTCCTGGAACATGTTTTCCACTCAGACGGTGGTCAGTGCTATTAACCGCGAATTAAGACTACCTTGCCAATGAGCAAGAAATTGCACTGGCTTTGGGGGAGTGGGGTAAGCTGGTGTTGCTGTTCTTGGGGCGAGGGGAGCAGCGACAATGGAGTCGGGAGGGTGTGATTAGGCTCATAATTAATCTGAAAACAGTCCTGCCAGAAGCAGCTAGAAGCAGCCGCAACCTGCCTGTCAGTTCCAGTCCAAGGATTCCACTTGCTATTTCGGTTGTTATGGAAACTGACCACACTGCTTCCTAAAGAATTCATTATCCCAACAAATATTTGTTTTTCTAAGTCATAGTGGGGTATCTAAATGGGTGATGCAGACACCAGCGATGGAGGAGCACACAGGAGAAGGCTAGCGATTAGAGAAGACTCACGGGGAGCTAGACCCCACCTGACCTGGAGGCCTCATTAGCCAGAGGGGAAGACATTTCAAGTGACAGGACTGGTGAAAGTGAGGGGAGTTCAAGAGATAATGACAATGCAGGTGGGGCTGGAGCGGGAAACGGGATGGCCCATGGAGGCCAGTGGGGAGAACCCTTTGAGGGTTGGTCTAAGGGCTTTGCAACTTTGTGCAGACAAAAGGGAACTCGGATACTTTAAAGCACAGGGACAATGCTTTAGGAATATTGATTTTTAGCTTCAGGCTCACAGCCAAGGATGGCAACCTGGTTTCTGGCGGATGCCATAACGCCATGTGCCTTGGTAGAGGTCAAGACAGTAATTTGAAAAGTGAAAAGTTCGACCATCGTCTTATACAGGCAACATCACACTTGTTCCACTGAAATCAATGGGCTCCTGTTTTATTAGGACTCATCAAAACTGCTGTGGGTGTGTCTATGACACGCTGAGTATTTTTACGAGCTTCAAATTGACCTGCAATAATACAGCCCCCAAATACTCCTCTGCCATCTGTCAAGGAAGTGTTTAGAACTAAGGCCTTAATTTTCAAGCAGAGTCCAGTAAGCACCCTAGAAGAACAATCCTTTTTCCTCATATCGCACTGGTTTTGTACCTTCTACTGCCCAAACAGTAAGTGGAGATCTTTACTAGAATAGTTACTGGCCAATAAGTTAAAATACAGGAGAGTTTGGTTAATATAAGAAAAACCTTTATTGGGAGCAACAGTTCTTGGAGCGTAGTGTGTGGACCTTTGCGGGGAGTGGGGGTTCTCAAGCTTTGTCTGATGCCAAAGATTTTATATCATGTTATTTGACTTTGTGAAGGGCACAGGTTTTAGTCACCGGCGAGCCAAGGTCTTCAGTTTTACGGAGACAGAAGTGATATTTGAAACCACATTTCAAAATTTAACTGTGAGCGCTAAACGGGCTAAATCTGAAATAATATTATTGTTAGAGAAAATAACTGCCACAAAACATGCTCTACTATTTTTAGAAGCTTTTTTGTTTTGGAATCACATTATTAAAAACACAGATTTCCATGCGATAATAAAGGCTCATTCTTTGGATCCTGAACCTCGGGTTTAAAAAGTCTCTCCTCTTCCTAATTTGGCCCCTGAGATAAAAGCTGAACAGAAAGCGTAATCCATTGAGTGTGGCCCGGATGCCAAGGAGAGTGATTCAAGTTCATGTGGAAAGGGGACTTTCCTTTGCTATTTCGGCGAGGATTTTCTTTTCAGTTAAGGAGTAGAAATAACTTATTTAACTTTCTAAAAAGAATGTAGAAAGTAGCACAAGACTTCAGTCATTTCCATGGTTAAGGTCAACAAGAGGCAAGCAGGTCAGAAGCAAGACTTGGGTTGGGCTCCAGAACTCTCCCTGTTGTCTTTGGTGGGAACCCTTCCTCCTCTCCCCTCTGTTAATCCCTCTGGTGCCCCAGTACCCCCCACCTCCGTCCCCCTCTGTCACTTCTCTGTCTAAACATCACTTCTGTAGGGAGTTGTTCTGTTTTAGCTCTTTGTTTCCTTCCTAAATGTGTGATAATAATTCAATGATTTCTTCTTTCCACCAAGGACGGAAGCTCCGTGATCCCTGCTCATGGCCCAGCATGGGTCCAGTACTCAGTAGGTACTGGGTGGATGACTGAGTGTGGGAGACAGTCTGGGGGAAACTACCCCCACAACGGGGTGGTGCAGTGGAGAGAGCCTTGGGATGGGGAAGTGCAGCCCTGGTCTGCTCTCTGCCACCACTTGGATGAATGACCTTCATCACACCTCTTAAATTCTCTGGGGCTCAGTTTCCTCATCGGACGAGGGAAATTTAGTGAGACATTTCCAAGGCAACATCCCGACTTTAGGGTACAAGATTCTCAGTTTATCCAATTATATTTCCTGGGTGCTGGTAACCCTTCTTTTTTTCCTACTCATTGAGGATGTGTGCGCCTTTTCATTATTCCTGACATTTTTCGAAAAGTGCACAGGTAGGTGTATTAACTTGTCTACAGACTTGAATAATTAGAGGGAAAAGTACTAAGTTTTGGGAGGTGCTCTGGCAATATTTTGTGCTATTCTGTGCAAGGATAACTGTTGCTCAAATAGTTCCGCTGGTTTCCATAGGGAAAACTGGTCATCCGGCTCTCGTGCTCATTAGCTATGTGACCCTGGACCAGTTCCTCAACCTTCCTGAGTCTCAGTTTCATCTGTGTAATAGATATGTAATAGGGATAGATCACCAACCTATAGGATCGTGGAAGGATTAAATGAGATGATCTGAAACACAGTAGGTGCTAAGAAAATGCTGGTGAACTCCAAGTGAACTTCATCCCACACTTTACCAGTGACTTTCATAGTATGAGGCATCAAATAAGGGAAATTGTTTTTGTCATTAGCTAAAAGGAATGCAGGGTATGGTTACCGAAGTACATTTGCATATGTGGTTGCTGATGCATTTAGTGTAGGGAGCAGGGGCTCATTGCTCAAACAGAAAATGTGTGCTAGATTCTGATGTCCGAGGTCGTCATACTTATGGGATTATAATGTATTTTATTATGGTAGAGCTAACCTGAGGCGTCTGACACTCCTTAGAGGCCTACTCTGTCTATGCTGTAAGGATACAAAGCCGTATAAAACTGCATAAACAAAGGCAACAATCCAGAAGCCTTGGGGGTATTATCCTAACTAATAAAGGGGACAAGACGTCAAAGCAAAGGGAGAAATGAAGTCTTTTTTCACTACCAAGTTGTTTATTATTAGCAGTTGCATTAGAAAACTTGAGGGCTGTTACTCACCAATCATGAAAATAATTTTACACTTTCTCAAATCTTCCATGAAACCTTTAAAGTAAGAATAATTTAAGTTACTGGCAAGAAAAACTTAAAACCCTGATAATTACTCATGTTGTATAAAAACCAAAATCTTGTAGTTTTATTTGGGAACAAGCTCAAGTTGAGTAAATGTGATAATAGGTCATAATTAATAGGCACCAATGACCATTTCAGCCTTATTTCCAGACCCAGGTAACATATTTTCATTTTAACGCAAACAATCAATTTTAGGTGGTAAAACTGATGAAGCCATTAACCAGCATGGATTACAAAGAAAGATAATTTTTAAAATTGTTTAAAAATGTTCTTAAGTATCTTGGTTTTGCATTACTTTACATTTTGTTTTCCCTTAACATTTGGTGATCTCTTACTACAGAGGGGTTAAAGCACAAATGGGGAGTCTGGAAGACAATATTTTAAATACAGTTCCTATTTACAGAAAATAATACTATTTTCCACTTAAGGTAGTGATATAAAAGTTCCTTCTAAAATAAATGTATATGTAAATAATAACAGTGAACCAATGTAGAGAAAAATATTAATAATCCCTAGTATAGGTTGTATACATATAGAGATGAAGCAAACGTCACAAAGATGGTGAGAGTGAGGACTGGATTTTGGGAACTGCTACTTTATTTGCTTTTTTTATTTTCCCAAGTTTTTAATTTAAATTCCAGTTAGTTAACATGCAGTAATATTCGTTTCAGGTGTAGAATTTAGTGATTCATCACTTACATACAATGCCCAGTGCTCATCACCTAGCAAGTGGCCTCCTTAATCCCCATCACCCATTTCACTCATCTCCCCCCACCTCCCTTCTGGTAGCCATCAGTTTGTTCTCTATAGTGAAGAGTCTGTTTCTGGGTGTGTCTCTCTTTTTCTATCCCCCCATGTTTGTTTTGTTTCTTAAATTCCACATACAAGTGAAGTCCTATGGTATTTGCCTTTCTCTGACTTATTTCATTTAGCATTATACTCTCTAGCTCCGTCCATGTCATGGCAAATGGCAAGATTTCATTCTTTTTGATGGCTGAGGAATATTCCATTGTGTGTGTGTGTGAGTGTGTGTATCTTCCTCAATCCATTCACCAGTCACTGGACATTTGAGTTTTTTTCCATAATTTGGCTATAGTTGATAATGCTGCTATAAACATTGGGGTGTGTGTACCCCTTTGAGTTTGTATTTCTGTATCCTTTGGGTGAATATCTAGTAGTGCAATTGCTGGGTCATAGGGTAGCTCTATTTTTAAGTTTCTGATGAACCTCCTTACTATTTTCCAGAGTGGCTGCGCCAGTTTCCATTATCACCAGCAGTGTAAGAGGGGGAACTACTATTTCAAAGCGAGGGAATGATTAGGAATTTTTGGCAAAGTGCAAAACCCTCCAGAGTTTATGGAGCTCTGAAAGATTTCCGATTGTCATGGGTAGTAGGTGGCCATGAAGGATGGGTAGACAATAGCTATATTTTTGGTCCTGTTCTCAACTGACTAGACCTAGGTCAGTGAGTTTCTCTTCTTGGGCTTCAGTTTCTCCATCTGTAAAGGTGTTGGATCCAGTGACCTTATTGTCTCTTTTGATTCAAATACCTGTGGTTCCTGCAAATGAATGGACCACAGGAGGAAATAGTCCCATTTGTTTCTTGACCAAGATGCAATTATTGTTGCATGTTTAAGGTATCTTTTTTTCTTTTAAGAGAGTGGGGAAGGGCAGAGAGAGAGGGAGTGAGAGAATCTTAAGCAAGCTCCACTCCCAGTGTGGAGCCAGAGATCCAGAGATCATGACCTAGGCGGAAATCAAGAGTCCAACATTTAATCGACTGAGCCACCCAGGTGCCCTGCATGTTTAAGATCTCTAAAAACCAAAATTCTAAGAGACCTTGGGTAAGAGGAAGTTTACTTGAGAAGATATCCATGCCCCAAGCTTGTATTGGGAATGACTCTGTGAGCCCAGGGTCTCTGGCCTCAGAAAGTGCCAATGGTTACTGCTTGAGCCTGGAAGCAGGGGATCCTCAAACTAAAATAAAAAAAAGTGGTTAGAGTGAGGGCCTGAGAGGACAGAAGAAACAGCAGTCCTACCCAAGAATGTTTCAGAGAAGAGCAGAAACAAAAATTCCCCCTGGCTTTAAGGCCACAGGGCTTTAGTCGAGGACATTAGGCTACCTACACAGCTGTGCCAGGGCAGGGTCACAGAGTTTGGGGGCAGGCCACCAGCACAGAAGTAGGTTAGTTCAGGATGCTCTCAAGTTCCTAGAGGGAATCTGCACAAGCCAGTAACCTAGAGGCCATCCCGACCAAATGGTGAAAAACTGAAGCAGCAGGCTCTAGGAGGCTCAGAGGATGTCCCCAGGTTCAAGTCCATCCTTGGACTGGCTAATTTCTGAAAAGCTCAGTTTACTACCCACAGAGGTGGGGGTAGGGAGGGGGGTGGTGGGCTGAGTCCACAAAGAACTTCAGAAGAGTTTTTCTGATGTGCTTAGGCAAAGGCCAGGCAAAGAGTTTCAACCAGGGGAGGTGGATGGGTGTGCAGCGCTGTGAACTGTGGCTAACAAGAACTAACACTTGAAGTCAAGTTTTTAGAGCACCGTACAGGGACCAACAAAATAGATCTGAGACTAGATGCTTCCCGCACCTGGACGGATCTGACTGCAGATGGAGTAACTGAAGATAATTTTGAATGCTGTATTATTCTTGCTAACCCCCATGCTAAGGGACATGCTTCTCAAACTGCAATATACACTGAATGGACAATAATGTATTAGGATGTGGGATACCAGGACTTTTCACTTCAAGAAAATATGCATGAGGTTTTAAAGATTCTACAGTTTGAAGGTGTTTGGTGCTTTTGTTAGGTCCCTGGGCCCCTGAGCATTTCCGCCCCTGGGCTGTGGAGCAGCCCCCTTAGTGGTGAGACCCAGGGCCGGAGGGGGGCAGACTGGATGGAGCCAGCCCTGAGTTCCCAGGCTAGCTGGAGCTCTGGGCTCTTTTCCCGGTTCTGGAAGCAGCTGCTTTTGCTCATCCTATGGGTATGAGTTGACTAAAATGACAGATGGAACGCGGTTTACCGGGAGAGATAGTACGAGGTTTTTATTTCCCATCTTGGTGACAAAATTGCAGTTTTTACACTTAAAATGAACTGCTAGGACTCTGACTTCCACTTCATGTTTTATGTAGATGGTAAGTACTTTTGAAAGCTAGCTCACTCCTCTGACAGTAATCACACTTGCTTTTCAGTAGAATTGGGATGCCTCATTGATACACACGATGCCACCTTCTTGCCGGGAATCCACTCTTAGCTGAGGGAAAGACCCAATTCCAGAGAGAGAATGGGACATGAAGAATTGGATTGGGAGCAAGAAGGGAAGAAGACAGGGAAGCTACGATCAGAGGAAAGATTTGAATTTGGGGTTTTTGGAGACATCTGGTTTTCAGAATGAGGAATGACATCTTTTGTTCTTTCTAATCAAAGAGATGCTGCAGTCTCTTTATGGAATAGTCCAGAGTGACTGGAAAAATCCCATGTTATCTGGAACTTTCTATTAAAAGCATATACACTGGTGCTTATTACTTGTGGTCCAGATGGCCATTTCATGTTTTGTAGACTTCCAGCTTCCTTTTTTGAAGCTGAGCAATGATTTTATTTTAATTCCCATATACTAGTTTGTTTCCCATATGTCAGTTTCAGGTGTATCATATAGTGACTCAAGAATTCTATATGGAGCTGAGCAACTTTTAATGTATTTGCAATCTAGGAAAGTGTCTGTGGTTATTATTAGGTACTGTTGTACCTATGACGAAACATTTATAGGGTATAAGCTAAGGTTATAGAGAGTTTGTAATGATATGGCAACGTGCTTGTGTTACGATACACATAAAGAACGGAGATAATATTTACATATACACACGTACTCTCAACTGTGTAAAAATAGGCATATAGCAAACACATGAAATAAAGTACCCTAGAATGTTAACCATGATTATTTAGAGGTCGTAAGGTTTTAGATGGCTCTTATTTCCTACCTCAAAAAAATTTCCACAATGAACACATGTTAATCTTATAACCAGGAAAGAGGGAAACTTTATTAGGCAATCAGTCAATCCCTACCCAGTTGGGACCGGGTTGATTATTTGCACTTGGCTCATGTTTATGTGCCTTTCCCCCATGAATCACCATGATGTCATTTGGCGACTGAGATTTTCATATACTGCTACAGCCATTATCATCAGATGGCACTTTATCTATCACCTCAGGCTCATGGATCAGCGTAGGATTAGAGGGTTATTTGGAAAGCCAGATCACTTACGTGTATGTGCTCACAGTCAATACGAACATATTTTCATGAACCATAATTACAGCAACATTTATTACCGAGTGGAAACGTTAGAAGGTACTTTACTTGGGCAATCATGAACCTTATCTCTTTTGGGCCATCTCAAATTCACATAATTTTATCTATTTTCAGTTCTGCGTGTAGCTAGTTAAGGCTGGATGTTTTAGTTGTTGCAAGGCTTTTAACATGACAACAGTTACAAAGCAGGATAATTTGGGTGTTTCTTAGGTTGCCATGTGGCAGATTAGGAACTACTATAAGGTAACAGATTTTTGAATTCCGATAAATTTGAAGAATGTTAAAGTTAGCCAGCTGCCTGTCCTGTAGGACTGGTGGGAGTCTTGCTATGCTGTTACGTGTGCCTCTTCCAAAGGGGATTGGGTGTTCAGTGTTCCCCAAACTTATTTTACCAGAACATTCTATTTTTGATGAGCACATCAAGGGTCATGTTCTCTGGGTAGTCAGGATAGGTATCTCTAAGTAAAGTGTTCCTTTGGTTCTTTGTGTGGACCAAGGGCGGGAAAGACCCAGAGAGCTCCAGTCTGAACCATGTAGCCTGGCTAAGGGAAAAGTGCATGCTATCGGGAGTTTATGTCTCTTCAGTTGGTGTTTAATAAAAAAGACATGCTCGAAGGTACTAAAACACAACTTTGGTCTGATCAGTAAAGGAAACTCACCTCCCATGGTGTCCTCTCCAAATACATTTAACTGGTCATCACCCTGTACATAAAAAATCAAAATATTAGATAACAGGACTAACAGGTATTGTGCTAAATTTCTCACCAACGTACACTGACATACCTAACCTGCCGAACAACCCTCTGAAGGAAGCACTATTACTATCCACTTTTAAGAGATGAAGAAATTGGGGATCCCTGGGTGGCTCAGTGGTTTGGCGCCAGCCTTTGGCCCAGGGCGTGATCCTGGAGTCCCGGGATCCAGTCCCGTGTCAGGCTCCTGGCACGGAGCCTGCTTCTCCCTCTGTCTGTGTCTCTGCCTCTCTCTCTCTCTATTTCTATCATGAATAAATAAATAAAATCTTAAAAAAAAAGAGATGAAGAAACTGAGAGTTTGAGAAGTTGCCCAAGATCATGTAGCGGTGAGGGACAAAGCTCAGATCCTACTGTTGTTGCTGTACCGCTTGGTACCATATTGCACCTCGACTTCCTGGTGCATGACCTCTCTGTGATCAGAAAGGCGGATCTGAAGAAGACAACACTCTTCGGTACCCAAAGCTCACTGATGGGTGTAGTCACAGCGGTTTTACCAACAACTCCATGGTTTAAAGCTGGATGTGGCACCCTTTCTGCAGAGGGCCAGATAGGAAGTATTTGCAGCATTGGGAGTCCCATGGTTAATCACTGGCCAATCCCAAGAACTAAAGTATGAAACAAGGGAAATCGGAATGACCAGCTTTGGCTGATGCCTGCATTTAAATTCTTTTTATTTTATTTTTTTTAATCAAGCAGCTGCTGCATTTTCCTTACAGAAGAACCAGTGGTAGTTGGGGGGAAAAATCTAGGATGAAAATTTATAAAAAGACATCTGGTGAGAGTTCTACTTTCTACTTAGGTCTCCATCCATCTCATTTTCCCACTCCCTCATTCCTTATAGGTAACCAGTCATAGAAGTTTTCTTCACATCTTTTCCCAGATACACAAAAAGCAACTTTCAGATACCTCTGGATACATCTGAATATAAATATTTAATCTTGTTATCTCCATTTCATGCACAGAAAGAAGCGCACTTCTATTACATGAACACGTGTGTTCATAATACTCATAGTGATCTGTAATGATATTGTTCTTCCTCTTGCTTTTTCACTTATCGATGTACCCTGGAGGACTTCCCACGACCCATACAGAATGCAGAATGTTCTCGGTTGTACAGTATTCTATCGCAGGGAAGGTTCCACAGTTGTTTTTGACTCATCTTTTATTGACAGACCGCTGAGTTGTTTCCAATCTTGGATTATTTTGGAAAAAGTAGCAGAGCGATTAAGCTCGGGGAAAGGTCATTTCATACACATACACCTGCAGGATAAATTCCCGGAGAAGGGGCTGTGTCGTGTGGTCTTAGAGGAAATGTATTTATGACTGATAGATTTTGCCCAACTGCTCTCGGTGGAGGTTGTGCCATTTTGTGGGGACAGCCTGTGGCTCACACTTCACCCCAGCCTCTTGCTTCTGATTTGCTTTGATGTAGGAGTCCGTCAAATGAGGTTGCCTGGCTGCATTAATGCTCCCTTGAGGTAACTGCTGTGAGAGGAGTTGTTTGAAAACAGAGCCTTGCCATCCCTTTTTAGAACATACGCCTTCAGGGCAACCTTACTGCTTGTCTTCTTCGATTTGCCTGTGTATCCAGAGCTATTCCAGGTGAGAGGAGAGTTTTTAATGGAGTGGTCATTCAGGGACACATTTACATGAATTAACTTCCTTCCATGAATAGGAAAAATGTCAATTATGCCTCAGTGAGCCTACCCTTACTTCTGTTTTTGGCCTAACTGCATTTCAGAGCTGGGAGTTATAGAGATCATCTTATCCAACCCTGCCATCCCCCTCTCCCATTTTACAGATGAGGAAATTGATGGTTACAGAGGTCATTTGAGGGGCCCATGGCCATGTCATCATGTCTTTAGTGAAGTCAGAGTTAGGATGAGAACTGCATCTCCTACCACACAGCATGGCTCCTAGAGCTTTACTCCCATTCAGCTCAGCGGCCACCACTACCTGGCTGGTGCACCCATCCCTCTGCTGTTGCTAAGGGCTCACGGAAGTCTGGCTCTGCCCTCAAAGTGGGATGACTCTTTGTCATGTTGTGCCCTAGTATTCCCCTCGAGATTAGCCTGAAGCAAATATCCAGCTGGGATCCCACCCTTGCTCACAAGGACCCCTGTGCCCTACCCTGCATCTCTCCCCCTCTCCTAAGAGCACTCCCTAATACCCCACTTGCAGAGAAGCCCCCTTTCAGGTTTTGCTTCCAGGGAAGCCCACCTGGGACAGGGATCTTGTGAAGCAGTTATATGTTTGCCTAGGATGCAGCTACATAGAGGCTCAGTAGCCTTTGTGGGAAAAGCACTGTTGGAATCAGATTCTGCTTGTTGCTTGTCAAAGAGCCACAGAACATACCCAGGTAGTGTTAGGCAGTTCTCTCCCTTGATTTTTAATATTACTGTTGAATTATCAGACTTACACCCGTCTTGCAGGCTAAACTGCATCAGATGCTTTTTTTTTTTTTAGTTTGTTTATTTATTTATTTATTCATGAGAGACACACAGAGAGAGAAAGGCACAGACACAGGGAGACGCAGGCTCCATGGAGAGAGCCTACGTGGGACTCGATCCCGGGCCTCTAGGATCACACCCTAGGCTGAAAGCAGCGCTGAACCCCTGAGCCACCTGGGCTGCCCCATCAGATACTTCTTATATTTGGCTGTCATGATTTAGGAGACTGATGAAGGGTAATCTGAATTCATAGAACAACACACCGTGTTATAAAGGGGCCTATCTTACCTCTATTTGGCTTCTTGAGTCTGACTTCTTCTTACCCTAGTTCTTATTTATAGCCTTCGTCTAGTCTGTTTGTCCAAATGCTTCAAATGAGCCCCAGATTCTTGCTATGAAAACACTGATAGTGAACAGATTTTTGGAGCCGAGTGCAGCCAGGAATGGGGCACATTGCATTCACTGGCATGACAGCCCAGGTAAATGGGAGGTTTGACTGGGGGGTGTTATCTTCCAGTGATGTTCCTATAAACCTCACGATTCCTCTGTGACTCTTTTTTTTTTTAAGAGTTTATTTATTTATTCATGAGAGACAGAAAGAGAGAAACAGAGAGAGTCACAGGCAGAGGGAGAAGCAGGCTCCATACAGGGAGCCCAATGCCGGACTAGATCCAGGGACCCTGGGATCATGACCTGAGCTGAAGGCAGACGCTCAGCCACTTAGCCACCCAGGAGCCCCTCCTATGTGACTCTTTTGCAAATAAACTTCATCTGGCATCTTAAACGTGCACATGCACACACGCACACACGCACACACACACACAACACCAACCACTAATGTAAGGCAAACACTTCTGGTTTTGGTGAAAAAGATGCCACACAGACCCTGGAGGCCCTACGTCTTCTCTTTCTTTTCAAAATCCTAGGTGTGTTCTGCTTGAAAGGCATTGCTTCAGGATGTCAGTTCTATAAGAAGCAAAATGCTCTATAAGCTTATTTGAGAAATACCTGGTAAGGTGCTTCTCTGCCCGGGCACTGGAGCCGCCTCTTGGGGGAGGCACACCTGGAGACACACACCCCGTTAACTACCAAGCTCGGGGCCCACGCGCTTCCTTCTGTTACACAAGCCTCTCACCGTGTGCGCTCCGTCTAGGCCGCCTCCTGTCACCTGCGGGTCTGAATGGGGAGGCTGGGCTTTGTGGGTACAAAGGTGACTCTCCCAGTATTACACTGTTTTGGGGCACACAGCACGGAATGCCAAATCTGAACAAACGGACCGAAATAGTGCTAATCTTGGCACAGATTATTATGTAAGTGTCAATTATGAATCACACCTGTGGAGCCAAGACGCAGCCTTGCGATGATGCGATTACTGTTGGGGAAGATGGGGAAAGCTGCAGCAGAACCACTCACTCGCGGAAACAAGTTCAGGGGCGCCTGGGGGGCTCCGTGGCTGAGCGTCTGCCTTGGGCTCAGGCCGTGATCCTGGGGTCCCGGGATCGAGTCCCGCATCGGGCTCCCTGCATGGAGTCTGCTTCTCCCTCTGCCTGTGTTTCTGCCCCCCACCCCCTCTCATAAAGAAATAAAATCTAAAAAAAAGAAGGAAAGAAAAGTTCAGGTCGCCACCTCTTCTCTCTCAGTTAGCACCTTGCTAACTGAAGGGGAGAAGTCAAGCACCTGTTGGAGCACACAGCTAGGACCTCTCAAGATAGGATCTGTGGCTTTATGGGAAACTGGATTTTGGACTATGGATTCGTTTTGGTCTAGATCTCTCATTCTCCACTCAAGCCCCAAAGCGATTTGCATTCAATTTAATTTCCCTGCATGGATGTGTAGGTAAGGAGCTGCTTTTGCAAGCCTAAGGTCCTGGGATTATTGGTTGGAAGAGCAGCTAGTTGGTGTGTGTATGTGTTTTCCTTTAGGGTCAGAGCTCCTATTATCACCGCCTCGGGATACGGATGTCTGTCACCCTCAATAGAGCAACACAGCCTCCCAAGTGGGGTCACCTGTCCTAACAAATTACATCCTTCAGTCTGCTTTGATCGCAGCACGCTGCATGCTCCTGGGTGCAGGACCAGTTCTGGGGGGCATTGTCACAAGCAGATCAGGTCATACCAGGAAGCTGGCACTGAAAGAGGGCCTTCCAGCTCTGGAAGGGTTTCTGCAGATACCATCTCGCCGGATCCTTGCTGCGACCCCGTGCGTGAGGCATGATGTAACTGAGGTTCTGTGTGCCCTGGATGGGGATGTGCTTGAGCCTCCACTCCTCCCTCAGTGCCCTGACACCAGCCGGGGTTTCCTTATCAGCATCCTCTGTCTGGTGTCACATGGGAGATCACATAGTCAGATATTCTTACAGCCCCTCTTTAGGTAGATAGTGTTGATGTTCAAAAATCCTTTTGGTGGGGGGCGCCTGGATGGCTCAGTCGGTTAAGCATCTGACTTCGGTTTGGGTTGTGGTCTTGGGGTCTTGGGATTGAGCCCCACATGGGGCTCCCCACTCAGCGGGGAGTCTGCTTCAGCCTCTGCCCCTCCCCTGTTCATTCTCTCTCTCTTTCTCTTAAATAAATAAACTCTTTAAATAAAAATCCTTGTAGGGATCATGAAATAAAAGCTCTCCAGGGAAGGAAGGAGAAGTAGTAGGTCATTTTGGGGTTATCTTCCTAGTTCTCGTTTGTATTAAATAGTGTGTGTGTTTGTGTGTGTGTGTTTCATGGTATAAAAATGTATATAGCTTCAAATGGGATTATGAGAGAGAGGCTTTATTTAACAACAACAGAATGTCACAGCTATGATGAATTTCTTGCCCTAAAATTCACGAAAGCTGCAAAGCAAAGACTCTTTTCTTCCTCCAACACTGTGCACAAATATCAACTTCAAGACTCAAAAAAACAGATTTTGAAGAGATACTCTAGTTTCCGAAACAAATGCAAGAAGCAGTCTTTTCTAATTTTTTCTTACTTCAACTAGTATTAAGCAGATGACCCAAATTCTGGAAGACTCATGGACCAGGAAACACCAACAATATTAGGATTTTCCTAGGTTTCTTTTTAAACTGATCTAAGGCCTCCACCACTGATCCCAAGAAGCACCAGCAGGAAGGTGGGGATGGGGTTGAGGCACAAAATGTTCTTCAGTTCGCAGAAGGGGTCATCTTCACTGAGAAGCAGACTCTTAACAGGAAGAAATAATAATTAAAACAAGAACAACCCAAACAATACCAGGCTATTTGCCTGACTTGCAACCTGGAAATGAAAAAAATTTGGAATCTTTCTTATTAAAAGACAAAAACAAAAACACCTCGTGAGAAAACCATTTTAAGAACGGTTATTGGACTTGCTCCTTGGTAGTATCTGCAGGGTAGATCCTGCTCCTTGGTAGTATCTGCAGGGTAGATCCTGCTCCTTGGTAGTATCTGCAGTGTTCTTAATGTGCGCGATCTCATGGATTTTCAGAAAAATACCAGGAGGTGGGCACGTCTGAAAGCTCCCAGGGTTCAGATGAGGGAATTCAGGCTCAGCGAGCATCTGTGACTGCAAGGGCTGCCCCTCGAGTGGGGTTTCCTGGTTCCCGAGCCTGTCCTGCTGCCCCCAGGGAGCGTGGTGCCCTGGCCGCGCACAAAGTGCAGGAGCACGGAGTGACACGACACGGGGGACGGGAGCCCTCGTGGTGGCACCCAAGTAGGAAGGAGAAGGGATTCATCTGCTAAAGGAGGGACTGAAGCTGGATCGTGCTCACCAGGGGATTTGAAAGTGACACTGTCAACTTCCCTGGGCAGCCGTGAGTGATGTTTTCAAAATTCCTTGGAATCCTTGGCCCGGGAATATTGGCGAATAGACCCATAGCTGCATTTTATCAGCAGGAAGAAGGGAGACTGGTCCTTTAGCAATGTTTGGAGTGTTTACAGTTCTTTTCTAAAGCATGTTTTCATTTAAAGTAATGGGCAATTTGGGAGGAAAAAAAAAAAAGTATGGGAAGTGGTGTGTAATTTAGTTACACCCAAGAATTTATTTTACGGCAAGTCTCATTTCTCTTTCACCGAAGTATACACAATTAGAGGTCTGCTTGCTGTGGAAGTACTTGTATAATTGAGTAAACAGGGATAAAAAAAAAATATAGGGGATGCTAGGCTAACCTTTTTTCCAGTCTTATTAAATTGCTGGTTCTCTACATGAACTACTTTAAATAGTGGTTTACAGATCTATTCTCTAGGAGGAATGGTGTTTTTCTTCTTTTGCATATAAGTTGAAATGTCGGTGTCTCTAATAAAAATTTTAAGGGAAAAGGCTTTCTGACTACTTCCTGTTTTCATCTCACTGCTAGAAGACTGTGTAGGGCACACCTGGATCGTGTCTTCACATGCCAAATGGAGCACCGTTGTCAAGCAGGGCTTGGTCAGGCGTAAAGGGAGGAGCAAAGTTCCCATTCTGATTTCCTCTCATTCAAAGTTAATGTTGGCCATAAATCACATCTGTCTTACCGAGGTGAGTTATTTGGCCTTTACCTCTTTGCTTTCTTATTCTTTATAAAAATGGAGGTAAAATGGCAAAGCTTAGCTTCAGCTGCTGGGAACCCAAAGCACGTTGGCTTGTCTCGAGCCCTCTGTTAGGTGCTTTGGAGAACTCGCCTTATGAGTTACTCTCAGCAAAATGGAAAATCAGGTTAACTATTAGAATTACACCTATTATATATGTGTTCATGTGTTTTCCAGGGAGAAAAATGTTGTCCAGAGGAGTCATCCTTTGTCCCTCCCACCATCTTTCTTTAAAAAGGAAGGAAGACTAGGAGGAGGCAGGTGGGATGAAGTGAGCAAGTGGAGGGTTCAAAGGACCCCTTGACAACTCCTCCCTGATCCCTCTACCTTCTGAGCTCTTCGCCTATCACTGGAGAACCCCCAATACCTTCTCTGCATTCTTTTTTTTTTTTTCCTTCTCTGCATTCTGAAGCACTTCTTGATTATCACCATGACAGATGCAACAAACGGCTTCCCAAGGACCACCCCTAAATCTAGAGTCCAGCTCCAACCTTGCCCTACATTTTTCATTTTCTTGATTCCCCAAACTGAATGTCCGTGTCCAACTCCCTGAGGTTCTAGAAGGTACAGACTTGGTGGGGAGTGGAAAAGGGTTAGTTGGTGACTGTGGGACATACAGCAAGGAGGAACGAATGACGACATCCAGGTTGGAGCTGTGAATCAGAGGCAGGTCAAAAAACGTGTTCTTCCCACTAGAAACAATGTGTAGACCTGAGTCGATGGGGAATGAGATCTTGCTGGAACACTGATTTGAGCTGAGTGAAATCCATTTTGGATTTCTGACCTCCAGAACTGTGAGATCATCAATTTGTGGCATTTTTATCCACCATATTTGTGGTCATCTGCTAGAGCAGCAATAGGGAATTAACACAAGCTCTTACTATATGCTAGGAATGGTTCTAGATGCTGGGAACACAACAGTGAGCAAACAGTTTTGACTCAGAGAGTGTATGAAGTATTTGAGCATGTGCTAAAACACAAGGTTGTAAATGATTTTTATCATGGAAGCTTTCATTCAGACAAAATCTCATATGGAAGCCCAATATCGCCAACAGAGAAGAATGGAGCTCCTGTGGGTGGAGATGGAATAGGTGATTCCAGAACCTTTCCAGGGCCAGCCCCCTGCCCACCTCCCTAACCCTCTTTGGCAGACACTCTTAGGTGCCTACTCAACAGCCCACCTTCCTCCAAGACGGAGGTGGCTGAAGATGCCAGACCCTTGCTTTTCCACTCTCCGCATTATAGGCATAAGCCTGTGACCAAATCTGGGCTAACAGGATGTGAAAGGCAAGGAAAGGACAGATTTCCTCCCTACTAAAAAGAGAGAGGGACCAACATGGGGATCAGCCTCACTCATCCATTCTATTTTTGCAAACGGTAATGTGAGGACAAGATGTTTGGAGCGGCCCTTGCCACCTTGAGACTTGAAAGGAGGCAATGCTCACACACCAGGAAGGGCAGATGGGGAAGGGGGAACAGCCTGGCCCCATGTGACTACTGCTGGTCCAACCCTGGAATTATCCACCTCTAGGCTTAGGTGAAGGGAGAAAACAATATTCTAAATTGTTTAAACCAGTTTCATTTAGGTTACTAGCCGGTGCAAGCAACACACTGAATCCTATTGAACTTACCCACAGTTGCAAAACCCTTTCTTGAATAAAAAATGGCTCAAGTATATAGAATTTCATATTTTTTTTAGCTCATACTTGAAGGCACTTACTAGTATTCCAGCAAATGAGTTATTAAAGGTTAAGAGTATTTGGAATCCAAACCTAAAATCAGTGTGTTGTTAGAGCTCTTGGAGGACTAGAGTTGAGTTTTCTAAGAATCTGGCTGCTGTACAAGGGCCCTGGAATGGTGCTCCCACAGAGCGTGGCACGTGCTAAAACTGGCAATCCTAAGAGTTTTCAGGAAGGATGCTTTCTTGCTGTTCTTATTTTTCATTATAAACTATGATCACTTTATCTTCATTATTACTGATTTAATTTGCTGTGGTTATTTCACTTAATGCTCGCCTGTGTGGTGATACTTATTTGCACTGACAGTCTCTGGGGATAGACTATTAGATGTACAAGTTTGACAGTTCACAGAGGAGCTTCTGGGCCACTCCAGCATCAGAAGGTAAGTCTCTCCACACCCCACTGAGCTGGTGCAATGAGGGCCGGCGCTGTCCTAGTCATTTTTGGGGGCCGGGGGCGGGGAGCGTTAACAGGTGAAGTAAGCAGGCAGCTGAGACAATTTTTAAAAAAAGGCATTTCAGGTCATTCTAAGCCCTGAAAATATTTCTATCACTTTATTATATTGGCCATCACAATAACAACTACATTTATTGGGTATCATCTCACTTAATTTGTTCACTAGCAGCCTACTGAAGGAGATGCTATCATCCCCATTACACGTATTTGAGGCTCTGTGTTAGGGATTATGGAAATCTGCCTGAGTATCGGAGCTAAAGAATGTGTGCGAGCTGGGATTCGAATTCAGGTCTGTTTGATTCCAAAACCTGAGCATCGACTTAAAAAAAAACATAGCTTGAAAATCTGCCATTAAATACAAAAATTCAAAATCATGAGAAGTTATGGGGATTGGATTGTGTTTGTATCCATGAGGTGGTTCTTGCCGCTGCAAACCCAAGAACCATTTTTGAATTACCACATAGGGACTAAGACATTTGTCAAGTAATTATTTTGTGTTGAGAATAATTTTTGCCTATGCGCATTGACCCTACAAAAAGAGCTGAATTAAATTTCCAGTCCTGTGCTTCAGATATGTGTTGCCTTCTTTCTCTTGTATGCAGCTGGTGCTCAAGGGTTGCTGGCAGAGGGAAGGATCATTTGCTGAGCTCCTTCCAAGCATTACAACCACTGCTTTCACAGACATCTCATTATTCTCATGCAAACTCCAGGAGGGAGGTTTTATAGTCCGCTTATAAGAATGAGCTCTGAATGTTTTATGGTTTTACCTGCTGGAAGGAGGGGGGGGCGGGGGGGGGGGAGGCACACTGGTGGTTAGAAAAAAAAGGCTTGATGTTTGTCCTTTTCTGCACTATTGTCTCAAATAGTCTGTAAGAGATTAATGGCGACTCTGGCCTGAAATTTTCACTCTTCTTTGCATTCATGCCTCTTGCAAGGTCACTTTGTAGATGTCTTCATCAAGAGGTGGCTTTTTTCCCACCTTTGAAGTTGGGTCAGTTTCATGGCTTGCTTTAGCCATGGGAACGAGGAAGAGGAAACGGGATGTCAGCTCTCAGGCTATGCTTCAAGGAGCTCGCACGCTGCCATGGCCTCCCTTGGTCCCCTGCTACGCCACGAGGACAAACCCAGGCCAGCCGCTTAAGGATGAGACACCATGTGGAGCAGAGTTCCACTCATCCCTGCGAGGCCTTCCTACACTGGCCAGGCTCTGGCCAACCCAGCAGCTGAGTCAGACCCAGGCAGAGTTGGGCCAAAGAAACAGAACCAGAAAGATCTACCTCTATCTACATATCTCTATCTCTAGGAGAGATTCATTGCAAGGAATTGGCTTACACGAGCGTGGGGGCTGGTTGGGCAAGTCCGAAATCCATAAGGTAGACGGGCAGGCTAGAAACCCTAGGACCGGAGGTAACATTGCAGACCACAGGCAGGATTTCTTCTTCCTCAGGGAAGCCTCAGTTTTGCTCTCCAGGCGCTTGAGCTGATTGGATGAGTCCCTCCGTGTTATCCAGGATTATCTCACTGTTGGTGGGAATGTAAACTGGTGCAACCACTACAGAAAAAGCGGTGTAGAGGTTCTTCAAAAAAATTAAAAATAGGGATCCCTGGGTGGCGCAGCGGTTTGGCGCCTGCCTTTGGCCCAGGGCGCGATCCTGGAGACCCGGGATCGAATCCCACGTCGGGCTCCCGGTGCATGGAGCCTGCTTGTTCCTCTGCCTGTGTCTCTGCCTCTCTCTCTCTCTCTCTCTATGTCTATCATAAATAAATAAATAAATCTTTAAAAAAAAATTAAAAATAGAACTCTTCCATGGCCGAGTGATTCCACTTAGGGGTACTCATGCAGAGCAAAAGGAACTACCATCTCACAAAGATATCCACACTCCCACATTCACTGCAGGATGTTCACGATAGCCCAGGTGTGGAGAGACCTAAGTGTCCACTGACAGATGAATGGGTAAAGAAAATGTCACACACAGGCACACTGGAATATTATCTCACCATAAGAAAGGGAAACCCTGGGACGCCTGGGTGGCTCAGTGTGGTTAAGCGCCTGCCTTCAGCTCAGGTCCTGGGATGGAGTCCCACATTGGGCTCCATGCATGGAGCCTGCTTCTCCCTCCTCCTGTGTCTCTGCCTCTCTCTGTGTGTCTCTCGTGAATAAATAAATAAAATCTTAAAAAAAAAAAAGGGGGAAATCCTGCTATTTGCAATAACATGGGTGGGCCTTCAGGGTTTTACGCTAAGTGAAATAAGTCGGACGGAGAAACATAAATACTATATGACATCACTTATATGTGGAATCTAAAATTTACAAAAATCCAAACGCATAGATACAGAGAGCAGATTGGTGGTTGACAGAGGCAGGGGGTGGGGGCCGGGCACAGGGGGTGAAGGCAGCCAAAGGTACACACTTCCAGTTCTAAGATAAATAAGTCCTAGGGATGTGATGTAGGGCATGGTAACTATAGTCAACAATACTGAATTGTATCTTTACCAGAGGCTGAGAGAGAAAATCTTAAAAGTTATCAGGCACACGTAGATCTGTAACTGTGTGGGGATAGATGTCAGCTAGACTTATTGTGGTGATCATTCTGCAATATATACACATATCGAACTGTTATTTTGTACACATCCAATGAGTACAGTGCTACATGTCAATCATCTCTCAATAAAAAAAAAGATATTTTTGGGACACCTGGGTGGCTCTGTGGTTGAGCATCCGCCTTCGCCCTGGACGTGGCCCCGGAATTCCGAGCTCACGTCGGGTTCCTGCAGGGACCCTGCTTCTCCCTCTGCCTGTGTCTCTGCCTCTCTCTGTATGTTTCATGAATAAATAAATCAAATCTTTTAAAAATAAATAAATAAAATTTAAAAAGATATTCTCCTTGACCTGAGGGCAACTGACTGTGGATGTTAACCCTATTATCTACAATATACTTTCACAGCAACACCAGGATTGGTTTAAGTTAACTGGGACCCATAGCATAGCCAATGTAACATGTAAAAGGGACGTTAGCCTGTGGGGGTGTGAGCGAGCCCAGCTTCTCTCAGTGGACCTGCTTAGCCAAGCCCAGGATCTCAAGAGAAATAATAAGTCGATGTGGTTCTAAGCCACTAAGTTTTTTTTTTTTTTAAGATTTTATTTATTTATTCATGAGAGACACACAGAGAGGCAGAGACACAGCAGAGGGTGAAGCAGGCTCCCTGCAGAGAGCCCCACTGGGGACTCCATCCCAGGACCCCAGGATCACGCCCAGAGCCAAAGGCAGATGCTCAACCACTGAACCCCCCTCCAGGCGCCCCTTAAGCTACTGAGTTCTACACAGTTTTGCTGCAATAGTTACCTGATACCCAGCACCTCTTATCCTGAAACAATATTTGAAAATCCTTTCCCCCAGGGACTGCCCTTTCCCTCTTGGCTGTCTGCTATAATTTTGCCAGGACCATGCTGTCTTAGCTAACGGGCTGTTTCCTAGCATGACCTAGCTGTGTGCCTCCTGCAATACGTTGTACTCAAAGGCCAGCCTTTCTCTTTTCTTTTTTTAATCTCCTCTTTGTTTTAAAATCTTAGGACAACGTTCCCCGGGAGGTAGAAGAGAATTACTTTACTATCTTTTGAAGAGCCTTTGGCAAAGAATATTTGGGGAATATTTAAAAGGCACGATGACATCATATGGGAAAGGCACACATTCAACCCACTACCAAGAAACACACAGATGCAGCAACCAAGGAAACCAGCCTGCTCTTTTCTACTCCTCAAAGTCTCCATACAGAATGCCATGCAGAAAAAGAGGAACGACTGCCAAAAGCAGAAATAAAAGAAGCTCAGGAAAGACGAACCTAGACGAGAAGTGAACTCTTAAAAGCTGGGACATTCTCGATGGAGGGCTGGACTCCTGCTGCTGAGAAGGCAGCCCTTTCCCTGTTGCTGGAATCTGGAGGCAGCCTGCCTCTGAGGCATGGCTTCACGCACAGTTGTGCAGTTGTGCACTGTGCAAATCGTCTTGGTTGGGGAGCTGAGTAGAAACTGAATCTACTCACCAATCTGTGTGTCCCTAAGGATGTGTGTGCCTAGAGGAGGCTTTTTTTTTTTCTATTTGCACAAAGGCCATCCATGGGCTAGTAGTTGCTTGCCTTGAGGGGAAGTTTGATCATTTTTTTCTCCATTACATATTCAGAATAGAAAAAAAAAGACAGAGAGTTACAGCGGGAAAAGGAAATGAGAGTTTTGTGGTTCTTGCAAATGCCACCTTCCATGCTAGCAATCAGATTTCCCTCAGCTCCTCCCCCCGAGCTACTCATCCAAGTCAACATACACTCTGCTTCTAAGTCCGGCACTTGTTGCGCCAACTTGGCCTTGGCCTGGTCCTCCAGCCCTACTGACACAATCCCAGGAACCACCACTCCCTTCCTCTTTCACAGTGCTGCCGTTTGGAGAAATGGATGAGGTCTGAAGAGAAAAGGCAGGGTGTAAATACGGAGTGTGCGTTCTGTTTATGAATCCACTTTACCTTGGGAGAGGGACAGGACCGGTCTCCTTGGACACATCGTAGGAGCTCAAAGCGGTCTCCTTTCCCTGAAGTTGTAAGACATAAACCTTGAAAGGATAATGGGAATGCTCTAAATGCTGGAATAAATCCCTTTCTTCAATGGCTCGTCATGTCTTTCCTGCATATGTACTAAAACTAAAGAATTTTTAAAAAATATTTTATTTATTCATGAGAGACAGAGAGAGAGGCAGAGACACAGGCAGAGGGAGGAGCAGGCTCCACACAGGGAGCCCGACGTGGGACTCAATCCCTGGTCTCCAGGATCAGACCCTGGACTGAAGGCAGCGCTAAACCGCTGAGCCACCCGGGCTGCCCTAAAATTAAAGAATTAGACATGGTCCCTGAGCTCCTGAGATTTGCGTCTACTTGGAAAGACCGATATTAATTGGATAATCACATAAGTAAATGTATATTAAATATGAATGTATATAAAATACAAGATTCCGGGAGCTCTGTTGTGGATCAGGGTTGGAGAATGGACCCTAAGTTGGCCAAATGGGGGAAGGGAGGGGAATGGAGGTGGGGAGAGAGAACCTGTCTCAGGAAGAGCCCTCAGCTGATGCAAAGGCCCAAAGGGGGAGCAGCCTGTGCCCCAGCCAGTGAGGCTGGGTGAAGACAGCCAGGGGGCTGGTGGCAAGGCCCCAGGGAGTCCCAGAGAGAGTTCAGGTTTTATCTCATGAGCAAGGAGAAGAAAGGCATTGAAAGCTGTACACTGGAAAGTGACAAGATTACCTCCGTGTTTTTTATAAAGATCACTCTGTCCCAAGGGGGAAGAACGGTGGCCCCCCGAGAGCGGGGGCCAAGAGAGAATGAGACCATTGGAAGTATTTCATCAACAGCCAGTTGGTGTGTGTTAGATGATATAATTATCGTATCCTTTGTTTCTTAGTATTATCAAAGCAAGGGTAATTTTTTATGTCTTCAGAAAAGTCCCATCTCTTACATAAGGCCATAAAATAAATTTGGGTTCAGACCTGGTTCTAGAACCCACCCACGATTCCCACCTACTCTTCCAATTTAGGCCCTACTCTATAACCCTTAAAAACAGAAATCTACCCCAGTGGCCTTTGGTGGAAGCTGGATGTGAGCAAATGTCACCACAGAACATCCAGAGGTGAAATCTGAGGCTCATGTGTTGCTAACCACGGATGACAGCAAGCCTGGCATCTAGCTTGGCGTGGAGGGGTGAACAGGACGTGCTGGTGGGAAGGCAAAGCAAAAAATGCAGTCTTAGGAAAGCCTTGGGAAAATAATACCACACATATTACTTTCTTTTTTTTCCTTTTTCCTTTTTTTTTTTAAAAGAATGCTGAGCTCAAGAGCAACTACAGTACATTGGTTTTTTTCTTTTTTCTCCCCTTAATTGAGCAGTTGCCATGGCAACTCAAGAACAGACTACTCATTGCCTTCAATGAATTGCAGATACACATTTTTCATCTACTGAAAGTTGCAGCGATCTTTAAAAAAAATAAAAAAAGGTAATGTGGAGCTGTCGCTCTTTCTTCCTGGCCTGCTATCAGTATTCTCTCTCCACAGGACCCGGAGTGGGAGCCTCTTCGCTTTCATGAATGAGAAAACTATGTCACGGGGAGGGAAGATTTAGAAATTTCACGCGAATTCAGGCTTGCCAGCTTGTCAACCCTCAAACATCGATCATCACGGTGTGCGTAGAGTGGTGGTGGTGGGGGGCAAACAGAAGAGGCGGCTCCCTCTTTCCAGGAGCACACTGCAAAACAAGCGCCCCCACTTCTTGGCAAAGAGCTCCCAGGCCCAGTCTTCAGAGCTGAGACCCAGAATTGGATGAAAGGTCCTACAGATCCCTCCTCCCTCGACCTAGATCTCATTCCCTTTGCTTCTGCTCTGACCCCAGCCCCTCATCTCTCTTTGCCTGAATTATTAAAACACCCTCCTAATAGCCTGTCTGCAAAGTCTCTCCACTTAGTCCCTGTTTCCTCTCAGTCCATAGAATATTTCTAAAATGCAGATCTGATGGTGTGTCTTCCTGGTCCAAGGATGACAAGGAGTTTGGACCACTGCGGCCCTGAAAAAGCCCCCTCCTGGCCAAGCCCTCCAGCGTTCCTGCCTGTTCCCACAAGCACCCCCCAGGCTGGCCCCCCATGTGCACTGCCTTTCCCAGCCTCTATATTCAGCCCATAATCTTTCCTTCAGCGACCTGCTTAGCTACCTAGACTCCTCTTATTAAAAGACCTGTTTTAAGGTAGGACTCAAGGGTCTCACCCCGCCCCCCTGCACCCAGAATCCTCTTCCTCTGCAGTGTGCTCACTGCACGCTGGGTCTCTGTGGTGGTGCCCACCGCTTCACACTCCGGCCTGTGCTCGAGTTGGTGGTGGATCACGTTCATCTCTTCATCTTCCACCGTGCTTGCAGCCTACGAGATGCAGCAGGTGACGCCCGCCTCACCAACCCATAACACTTGGATAATTTCTCAACATAGTCAGCATCTGTTGGACTCACTACCCAGCACCCATCCCGCCCCTAGAATGTACTGGTGGCCAAAGGGGATCGGATCAGGACTGCACCTACACGGAGCTCCGACAATCGGTATCCTTTCCTGGGAATGTACGCAGAGGAACAGTGGTCTCGCTGTTGGCTGGCCCAGTTGGTGAACACTCTACCGCCATGTAAAGGAGACCAGCAGAAGATGCAGAGAGGAGTACAGACATAAAATGAAGGGAGCTTCTTTTTTAAAATTTTTATTTTTTTTAAAGATTTTATTTATTTTTTCATGAGAGACACAGAGAGAGAGAGAGAGAGAGAGAGAGGCAGAGACACAAGCAGGCTCCATGCAGGGAGTCTGACATGGGACTTGATCCCGGGTCTCCAGGATCAGGCCCTGGGCTTAAGGTGGTGCTAAACCACTGCACCACCCAGGCTGCCGGAGATTCCTTCCTTCCTTTATTTATTTATTTATTTATTTAATTTAAATTTAAATTTTAAAAAAGATTTTATTTATCTCTTAATAAGAGACACATATTGATCCCTTGATCCTGGGATTCCAGGATCCAGGCTGAAGGCAGACTCGACTGCTGAGCCCCCCAGGCATCCCAGGGGAGATTCCTAATACTCTATCAGCTCCTAGTTCTGCAGTGTTCCTAATGGTCAGGTGCATTCTTCCTTGGATTTGTGAGAGGTCCCCAAAGTTTAAGAAGAAATTTCCCTTTTCGTGGAAGCTAGATTAAACAGGTTCCTGTGACTTGCAACCACACAATCTTTAAATAAGTAAGACAATGAGGCTTTGTTTTTGTAACATGTTTGTCTTTCCCAAGAGACTGAGATTTCTGAAGGCAAGCACTAAGTGAATCTTAATTAAGTTTTGTCACCCCAGAATCTGGCATCTTGCCTGACATTTAGTACACAGTTATTCAATATGTAGTTGTTGAATTGACATATTGACATTTTCTTGCCTCAGAGAAGATGTTGGATGAAACTCCAAAAGCACTAACCCAATGTGAACCTCACTTATTATTATCAGGGTCGCTGTGTTGAGCTCTGTTCCCTTACTGTCCAGAGGAAAAAGGGGACTGTTTGGGGACTTCTCAATTATTATTTAAAAGTTAGGTAGAAAGGGGGAGTGCTAGTTATTGGGCCCCCTCAATGCTCAACAGGTAGTCTTTAAACAGGTAATCTTCACACATCAGTAGTGAAGAAGGTTCCTCCCTCCAAATTCTCCTATAACTTATTTGAAATGCTTCACTAATTCATACCCAACTAATCCATATTTATCATAATCCTATTAGGATCTGAATTCTTTGTGTGCCATAGAAACAAGATTTGATACTAAAGTGCAAGTAAGACAGCAGGACCACAATTAGATTAGTCAAAAGAATAAATTAAGGGATCCCTGGGTGGCGCAGCGGTTTGGTGCCTGCCTTTGGCCCAGGGCGCGATCCTGGAGACCCGGGATCGAATCCCACATCGGGCTCCCGGTGCATGGAGCCTGCTTCTCCCTCTGCCTATGTCTCTGCCTCTCTCTCTCTCTCTGTGACTATCATAAATAAATAAAAATTTAAAAAAAAAAGAATAAATTAAGATAACCTTAAGCATTGCAGAGCTTTTAGTTTGCTGAAAATTGATACAAATTACTTTTCTCCATTAAAACAGAATTCAGGTTATCAATAATGATCTTCCTAGCCTATCTGAAGAATACTTTCAACAAACCCAGTTTTATTATTTTAAGGCATAGAGAAAAATGCCACTTATTTATTGAATATGATTCTGAAATTCAGACTAGTCAAATCTGCAAAATTCCCAGATTATTGTGCTTTTTCTGCTTTTCTGCAGCTATTTAAATATGGTGAGGAAGCATATTTGTTAATATTGAAAGAAACTAACAACAAATTATTGTTAATAGGTAACTAAATAGTAGGTATACTGTGATCCCTGTTTTCATAAATATGTATATATGTACATGCAAAAATTTATAATAAAAATTAAAGTATTAACATGTTAAACAGCTTAAATTTGAATGTATGTTTACAGGTGCTTTTCCTTTTAAATATGTATATTTTATAACTTCTATGAAACTTCTAAACAAGTATTGCTCAAGTAAGAATTTTTTTAAACAGAAACTTCAGGGCTCATACATAACTCATCCATTCATTTGTCTGTCTGTCCATCTGTCTGTCCATCCACCCATCCAGTTATTCAGCAATTATTTGTTAAGCACCTACAATGGGCCAGACCAAGGCAGTGAAAGGGATCCCTGGCTTGTTCATTTTCTTGTGCTAAAGCTGTAATGGTAAAGTTTATGATGTGGGTCATACAGACCATCCGCTTTCTTGTCGTTATGAATAGCATAAGAGCTTGTGGGCCTTGGAAAAGCAGAAAATAGTCTTAGAAAGTAGAGAGTTAGAAATGCTTTTCCAAAGACTACTGTTTGTCCTCCTATAAAGAAAACTTTCTATTCATCAAATAATGTTTCTAGAATATTTTGATGGCCTCTCTGGATCATTTTAAACCAAGCTGAAATGTAGAGCAATTTTAAGATGGGTAATTTAATTTACAAATAACACTGGATATTTTCTTTCTTTCTTTCTTTCTTTCTTTCTTTCTTTCTTTCTTTCTTTCTTTCTTTCTTCTTTTTCTTTCTTTCTTCTTTCTTTCTTTTCTTTTTTTTAAGATTTTATTCATGAGAGACACACTGAGAGAAGCAGAGACACAGGCAGAGGGAGAAGCAGGCTCCATGCAGGGAGCCCGATGTGGGACTCGATCCCGGGACTCCAGGATCACACCCTGGGCCAAAGTCAGACGCTACACCACTGAGCCACCCAGGGATCCCCAAGCTCTATGTCTTTAACTAGTATAAAATGTATTTTAATGATTCAGAAGTCACAGATATTTAATAATAATTAAATAATGGCTCTAGTCCTAGTTCAAGATACTCGAGATAAATTTCCTTTTCCAATTGCTTCCATCAGTAATGATAATAACAATAGTTACCACTTATTAAGGCCCTACCTTATGCCAAATACTTGCTAGCTTGTGGGGATGAGAGGTGAACAAGACAATGCTCAACAGGTAGCCTTTAAATCTGTAGTTCTCCAAGTGTGGTCGCTGGACCAGAAGCATCAGCATTACCTGGGAACTTGTAAGAAATGCAGATTCTCAGACTTTACCTCAGACCTACTAAATCAGAAACTGTAGGAGTGGGGCACAGGAACTGTGTTTTAACTAGTGCTCCAGATGATTCTCATTCTCCTTAAAGTGTGAGAGCCATTTGGTCAAATCAATGAAGAGAGACAGTTTCGGTGTCTGTCTCTGTGGCTCTTCCAGGCTCCTGGGGTGGTGGGGGCCACTCAGAGGAATCAATAGGCAATGGCATACTCCCAAACTTGCTGTCACAGGGCAAGGATAGGATACTTGGAGAACTTTTTACTGGCTAGAGAAGCAAGCAGAAGTCTAACCATTTATGAACTTGCCATCCATGAAAGGAGTTCGAAATTAATCTTGAGAATAGTGAGATGCATTAAGAGGTTTTTAAGGACAGTGATAAAATTAGATCAGTTTTGATAAGATGACTTGGGTTCTTTGGAGAAAAGAGATAGGGTAAGTGTTAAAGACAAAGGACCTAGGTCCTGGGACTCAGAAAGGAGGCCAGGGGCTGAAAATGAGATGGGACATCTGGACTACTAAGTCCCCTCTCAGTAAGTAAACTAAGAGCCAGGATCCTGTTCCCTGGCAAGACACCAGTAGTTACTTGTTTGGAAAACGATAGCAAAATTTCCATATTCTGGCATTGGAGGTCCACAGAAAAATGCCCAGTCCCTGCCTCTAATAGGTAATGTTCCAACCTCCTACCCCAAATCAACCCATGTCCTAATCCTCAGAACCCACCCACGGTAAACGGGATTTTGCAGAGGTGATTACATTTAGACATCTTGGGATAGGGAGATTTTCCTGATGAGCAGGTGAGGGTGGGGCCTTGTAATCACAAGAGTCCTTAGAGGTAGGAGGTCAGAGTCAGAATGTGAGGCACAAGAAGCAGTTGTCAGAGTGAGGGAAGACACAGGACTGGATGGGCAGGAAGAGGCCAGCTCCTGGCCTTGAGGATGGGTGAAGGGACCACAAGCTAAGCAATGTGGGCAGCTTCTAGAAGCCAGAAAAGGCAAGGAAACAGATTTTCCCCTAGAGCCTCTCCTAGAGAAGGAAGGCAGCTCTGCTGAAGTCTTAAGGACTTTTAACCTCTAGAACTTAAGATGGTAAGTTTGTGCTGTTTTAACTAAGTTTGTAGTAATTTTTTACAGCAGCAACAGGAAACTAATACATTGCCTCGTCATGCTAGCCTGCCTCATGCTTTTTTTTTTTAGATTTATTTATTTATTTTAGAGACAGAGCATGTGTGCGTGCATGTGTGTGTAGTGTGTGTGTGTGTGTGTGTGTGTGTGTGTGTTGGGGGGGGGAGAGAGAGAGAGAGAATCTTGAGCTGACTCTCCGCTGAGCATGGAGTGCAAGGCCACCCACTGGGCTCAATCTCCTGACCCTGAGTTCATGACCTGAGCTGAAATTGAGAGTCAGATGCTCAGCTCATTGAGCCACCCCGGCACCACTGGCCTCATTTTCATAGAAATCAATGGCCAAGGATTTCAAAACTTAGGAGGAAACCTTTAAATATGAAAGAAAGAGGTACAAACAAATACAGCCAAAGGAAATAAAAATAATGTAAGAAGCAGAGAGAATTCAGACACCAATCTAAATGTTATAGAACGCTATGAGATGATATTGCAACCATAAAAGTAAGAAAAGAACGGTTAGAGAAAATGAAAAAGCTCCTGAAAATTAGAAACATGAGAGCTGAAATCAATCAGTAGAACAGTTGGAAGGTGACGTTAAGGAATTTCCCAGAAAGCAGAACATACTAGAAAAGCTAAGAGGCGGAAAATGAGGGAAAAGAATGAGAAGTTCAATCTAGGAAATCTAACAGCTGAATCTAAAAAGCAGAAACAAATAGCAGAGGGTAGAAAAAGAGCAAAGAAAAACAAATAATAGAAACTGTCCCAGGGTTGGAGGGCCTGAGTCGCCGTATTGGAAGGTCACACACCAAATGCTCAGCCCTGGGAAGGACATGAAGATTCACACCAAGGCACATCACAGTGACACTTCAGAAAATGAGGCGTAAATGGAGGATCCTTAAAAAATTTCCAGGGATCTGAGCATTGCGGGGAGGGCACGTGTCACAATAAGAGAGGATGAAAAATCAGAATGACAGCAGACTGCAATATGGCAAAGTAGAAGGCGGTGTGCTGGGAGGGGGTGCCTTCCAGATTTCGAGGAAAACTGCTCGCGGCCCTCAGGTAAATCCTTGTGTTAACCCCTCAGAAAATGAGGAAAGAATAACACCATTCAGTAAAGGAAGACTTAAAAATATTTCTCTTCCACCGACTATTTCTTAGGACGCTACTCCAGGATGTGCTCTAGCAAAAGGAAGTGATACATAGAGAGGAAGATACGGAGGCAGCCGACTGGCCTTCGGGAACGCGGCCCAGGGCAGGGGCCAAGCAGCTCTTGGGACCAGGTGCCAACGATCCATCTCTGCTGGCCCAGAACTTAGGGGCCTCCCAGCATGCGGGTCTTTGGGCTTTAAAAGCAGGACAGCTCTAGGCCAGCCGGGACACTTGGTCATCCTACTTGGCACGGTGGCTGCTGCATGCTCCTTCATGCCGGTGCCTTTGCCTTGTTCTCTCTTCCTGACACACACGTTCCCTGCTCGGTCACCTTCTCCTCGCCCTCCAAGCCCCGGCTCCAGCTTGGAGATGGAGAAGTGCACCCATGTCCAGGTGGCTCTTCTCTGGCACCAGAACGCGGTCTTTTAACCTCTTTAGGAGTCTCTGTTGGGCAGCGCCGGTGGCGCAGCGGTTTAGCGCCGCCTGCAGCTCAGGGCGTGATCCTGGAGACCCGGGATCAAGTCCCACATCGGGCTCCCTGCATGGAGCCTGCTCCTCCCTCTGCCTGTGTCTCTGCTTCTCTCTCTCTCTAGCTGTGTCTCTATGAATAAATAAATAAAACCTAAAAAAAAAAAAAAAAAGAAAAAAAAAGGAGTCTCTGTTGGAGCCAATGCTGAATGAGACCCCTCCCTGCATCGCTGGGGTTTGGGGTGGGGGTTACTTCTATTTTCCTGCAAGATCAGAGGGGAGAGTCTTCTCTTCACTGTTCTCTAAGGAACTGTTCAATCTCACACTTCCTTCCTCACTCACTGAGGACTTCTTTGCTGAGTTGGGGTCTTCCCCTGGTGCTTGTCTCCACCTGACAAATCCTGCCACTGTGGGGAAAGAACAATCTGGAACTCGAAAAATCCCAGGCACCTCAGTTACATTTACTCTGACTTAGCGTCACCATCATGGATTGGCATGTTTTCTTCAGATTTAAGCTAATCTGAGAAGATCCTGTTTTCTTACATCTAGTGCTTTTGATCTGCTCTCCTAGTTTTGCACACTTGATCCCTTTTAGCCATCAGCCTTCTTAGCTAAGGGCAGTGGCTCTCAGGCCAGCTGCACATTAGAATCACCTGAGAGTTTATTTATTTATTTATTTATTTATTTATTTATTTTTAATAAATTTATTTTTTATTGGTGTTCAATTTGCCAACATATAGAATAACACCCAGTGCTCATCCCATCAAGTGCCCCCCTACAAGCACATGAGAAAATGCTCTGCAACACTTGCCATCAGGGAAATACAAACCCGAGAGTTTTTTTTTAATAGTTACATAATTTTTTAAAAGATTTTATTTATTTATTCATGAGAGTCACAGATACAGAGAGGGGGGGGGGGCAAAGACACAGGCAGAAGAAGAAGCAGGCTCCATGCAGGAAGCCTGATGTGGGACTTGATCCCAGGACTCCAAGATCACACCCTGGGCCAAAGGCAGGCACTAAACCACTGAGCCACCCAGGGATTCCCCAAACCTGAGAGTTTTTAAAACATAGTTTTGCCCAGGTTCTCTCCCAGATAAAAAAAAAATCAGAATCTTTGGGTCTGGGGCAGATTTACCAACTCACCAGATGATTCTAACGGCCAGCAAGGGCAATGGCTACCAGATTCAGAGCACTGGTTTGGGATCAAAGAGGCTTGGTTCAAGTCCTACTCCAGCAACACACTAGGTATTTTACCTTGGCAAAGTCACGTAACAGTCATGTAACACTCAATCTCGGTTTCATATCTATGAAGTGGGCTTGATAATGCTGACCAGATGGGGTTAAGGTATGGATAAAGTATGCGAAACACTTAACTAAGCCTGACTCCTACTGAGCCCTCAGCAAGAGGGAGCTGGTCATCACTGCTTGGACAGTAGAAAAAGCTTTCTACCGAAGAGCTAAAGAAAGGACATGATTAACCAACTTGTTTAAGATCTTTGTCCAGAGATAAGATGAAACTTGAGATCTTAACCCTTCGTAAAGATTGTAGTCTGTAAATTAAATTCCGCAAAAGGAACAAAAAAAAGCTTGAGAAAGAACATCTCCATTTAAATAGTAGCCTAGACCTACCCAGAAAATGTATAAAATTAATGTTGTCCAATTAGTTGTGTGCCAGATTGAATCAGTTAAAACTTGCCCCAGTGAAGAGCTGCAGGTACAACTGCTATTCATTCAACTTGACTTTGCCTGACAAGGATTTTTTTTTTCTTGGTGATAAATATTAATTTTTGCTTTTAGCAAATCTGTTAAATCCCTTTGGAAAACATAAAGTCAACAAGATAGCTACTGTCTGGTCTTCAGAATTTAAATACATTATTTGAATGCAGTCATCTTCAGAGCAAATAAAAGCTGATAAAAATAAAAGTGATTAAAATTTCTAGAAATAAAGCTAGCCGGATATGTGATGAAAAAGTAACCACATCTTATTTTCTGCTGTTGGTTCCTTTCACACACACACACACACACACACACACAGAGTGATAAAGAGAGAGAGAGAGAATGCAAATGTCTAGCCTCTTAGGGCAGATGGAGCAATGCTGCACAAGTTTAGGGTGATCTGAAGAGAGGAGAGTGGACCGATACTGACTTCCCCAACCAGGGGATTGGGATTACCCAGCACAGAGAGGGGCTTGGTAGTGTCTGGATGGACGAGAGCTGAGCCCCACTCTCATGCCAGTAGTTCTAGGAAACTCCGAGGCCTGTGGGAGAGTTTGGTAGGTGGATGGCTGGGTCTCCACTGCCCTGTGGTCCCAGCCGACCCAGCAGCATGGATGCTATGCGTGGAGCAGCCCACTTTTGAGTGGATCACAAAGCCTCAAACAATATGGACCTCATGGTGACCATAAATAGTTGAAGACCAGAAACTCCTTCTTCAAATTTTTGGACCGGGTAAGTCTTCCCAGACTCTAGTAAGACTCCAGAGGAGCAGAAGAAGGGGCTCCCTATGCCGTAACTGAGAATGGAACTTCCATTGCCTACAAGGATAGGGTGTCGGAAGCAAGCTGATTTAGAAAAACATAGTAGTGTTACATGGAGGCAGTCTGTAGTCCTTACCTAACTACTGTAAGGTGGTTCTAAATGTTTCTAATTTGGAGTTGACACATATTTCAAATATAGTATGACTGTACCTATACATGTTTTCACTGATGGAATTGCGTAAAGTTCTGGAATTGCATGAAGTGATAGGGCTGCATAAATCCAATTACCTTGGGTATACAATTATTACATTTAAACATTTAGGATCAGTTCAGTGAGAGCAATTTGGAAATGCGTAATTAAGCTGAAGATACCCAAACCCAGTGAGAGACTGCGTGGCCAACTGGCCTCATTTTACTTGTGAAGAAGCTGATAGCCAGAGGGCTGAACTGATTTCTCGACTTCCCATTCACCCTAGTGGAGATTTAGAAGAGGGTGAGAGATAGCAGAGCCAAGGGCCAGACCCTGTGCACCTTCTCCCCTGCTCTTTGTTATAGACAAACCCCACGTAATTGAAACGGTCGTTCCCAGATGTTCACTGTGCCAAATTTACAATATTAAAAATTGGAAACAACCTAAGTGCTGATTGCTAGAACAGATGACAAAATTGTGTTGTAGTCTTCTCCGGGAATGCTACACGGCAGTAAAAATGAGCAAGGCAGGGTTGAATTATCAGCACGGACTTAGAAGGATGTGTACATTATGGGACAGTTTATTAGGGGTTAAAAACATGAAAAACTCCTACTCTGCTTAGGAATACATTATCTATATTCCCTACAATAGCTGCTTACTGACTACCGCATGTCAGATGCTGTCCGAGGTGCCACGATGTAGCAGTGAAACAAAGTGCCTGCTTTCCCAGAACCTACATTCTAGTGACACAGCCACACAGAGAGTAGAAATATAAAGAAAGACGTTGGAATGATAACCACTGAATGCAGAGCCGTGGACACCTGTGGGGAGGGCCAGGGGAAGGTGACGGGGGAGGTGGTGCACAGAGGGCTTCAATTATTTGCAATGTTTCATTTCTTAAGCTGGGAAGTGGATAAAGGGTGTTCGTCGTATCATTCTCTATGGCTTCTAGTCTGTGTGGTATTTCTCAGGAGAATCGATTTACTTTTGTTTTCTGGTTTTGCCTCTACAAATGTCTTTTCTTCCTGTAGAAACACGTTTTCCTCCGTAGGTAACAGGAAGGTTAAATGAGACATAAGGAAATTAATGGAGATGTTCTGGGAACTAGCTGCAAGTATTTAAGGGATCCTGTGAGTTTGGAAAGAGCAGGAACTCTTGGCTGTTTTGAAGGGTACTGTTCCCAGGGAAAGGGAGAAGGCGTGGAAGCACCAGCACACAACTGGGCCCAAGGAAGCTCGGTAGCTGCCTGCTGAAATAAATGACTGGATTTAGCTTGTTTCCAAGGAAAAGAACGTCTCAGGTGGCTCTGCCTCAAGTCCCAGAGTCCTAAGCTAGCCTGGCCCCCTGGGTGACAGGCATCATGGGCGACTACCTTATTGATCAATGGACTGCAGATTTTTTTTTAACATTTAATGTGCACTCCTGCATCCAGAGTCATGTGGGACTAAATCGGACCCAATTTGACAGCTCCTATTTCAAATAATTAATTTAGCTCCGATGAATGAAATCGGACCCAATTTGACAGCTCCTATTTCAAATAATTTAGATGAACGAAATTTAGACTTAGGTGATAATTTTTTATCTAAAAATCTTCCTTTTTAGAATCCTTATGTCCCGTCAAGAATCCTCACTTTATCACTGAAGTATACCCGATTAGAAAGAAGTAGAAATATAGCAATACTACGTTTTAGACCCTGCGGGCTAATAATCTCATTATTAGGAGTCTTTCCTAGGTAATAATCAGAAATGTGGGCAAAGTTTATGTGCAATGACATCCAGGGCAGCATTATTTATAATAGGGAAAAGATGAAAAATAAATGCCCTGGAGTAAGGGAATGATGAAAATAAATCTAGTATACTTGCAAAATTATATTTTACACTGTCATTGAGGAAGTGTTTACAGAAGTTATTTGATGACATGAGAAATGCTATATTATTAAATGAAAACACTGATCATAACTTTATTATATATCTGTATATCTATTAACCAATCTGTCTATATATCAATTAATCTTTGTATCTATTAATCTGCATATCTATTAATCTATTATATATCTGTATATCTATTAAAATACTCCAAGATGTTAATGTTAGCTTTCTTTTTCATACTTATCATAGTTTTCCAAAATTTCTGCAGCATTTAGTTTTGCTTTTATAAATGAGAAGTTATTAAATTTAAGTAAATGACAAGGAAATGAGAGATTATTATGCATTGAAAGAGAAGCAATCACAGACTTGACATTTCTTAGAAGCTTAAACATCTGCTTATATGGCTTGCTCATTTTATAAGCCTGTGAAGAGATGAACTCCTATGACTGTAAATACTGGGATAAAATACAAGCTAGGTTTTTGATTGTTTGTTTGTTTTTGTGGGTTTTTTTTTTTTTTTGGAAGACAGTTGCTGCTGGGGTCATTATTATAGATTCTAGGGCAGCAGCACTGCTTACTGAGAAGAGATGAACCTGGAGTGGAGACATTATTAGTTTTGTGACCTTGGGGATAATGATACCTTCTTCCCAGGGTTGAGGTGAGGATTAAACCAATCTCCAGAGCTCTTGGCAGCGGGCAGTCACTTAATAAAAGCTGTTGGCTCTGAATTTTCTTCAAGGTTATGAATATAAAAAAACCTGGAAGTTTCGTGTTGGGTTCTCTGCGGTTTCCCCTAAATAAGATTAATTAAAAAGCAAAGTGATTTTAAAAAGGGTGTTGTTGCATTTACCGCAGTGTGTTCCTGCTGAGTCATCAAGCTTCTAAATTAAAGACAAGCAAACCAAAAGCCCCATACCTACCACCACATGGTGTGCCTCAAAAGTCCATCCCATCTGTTTGTCTCTGGGCCCATTCCCATTCCCAATGTTGGGGGAAGTTCTAGCAAAATCACCAAAAAGGTAAATGGGTTCCAACTGTCTTTGTCTCTTTCTCACCTCAACCCCTGTCTTCTTTTGGATCATGGAGCTGCTATGGTTTCCTGGTGTTCCCAAGTCCCCTGCCCCGCCCTGCTGAGGGCTATCCTAAAGCAGAATCATAGTGTGGTGGTTAAGACTTAGTCTCAGTGACGTCCGACTGTCTGGGTGAATTTTTGCCATGTTACTTAACCTCTCTGGCCCTCAGTTCTAGATCTGCAGAGCTGTAAAATGGGAATAATTACAGAACTTTGTAAGGCTGTGATGAGGCTTACTGTATGTGAAGTGCTTTGCATAGTGCCTGAAACATAGAAAGCACTCCAGAAATTTTAGCTATTATTATTTTTATTATTATTACTCTTCCTCTAGGTTCTTACCCCGAAAATCCCTCACAAATGCAAGGCTAGAAAGCAACATTTTCAGCAAGGAGGCTGAGGAGGTCAGGGGCACAGGTTTTGGCCCTGGACAGAGTGGGGCCGCGTTACAGCTCTCCCACTCACTAGCTGGATGACCTGGGCTAGGTGACATAACACCTCTGTCTTGACTGAAACTTGGGGCCAGAGGGAAGGTTGTTAAGGTAATTGCATAATGCTTAGCATTATGTCTGATTCGGAGTAGGTACTTACTATGTTTTAGGTATTATTATTGGTTTTTATTAAAGATTTTATTTATTTATTCAGGAGAGACACACAGAGAGAGAGAGAGAGGCAGAGACACAGGCAGAGGGAGAAGCCTGCCTATGGGGAGCCTGATGTGAGACTCGATCCCAGGACCCCGGGATCACGCCCTGAGCTGAACACAGACGCTCAACCACTGAGCCTCTAGGTGCCAGTGGGACAGTTTATTATTGTTCTTTTTTTTTTTTTTTATGATAGTCACAGAGAGAGAGAGAGAGAGGCAGAGACACAGGCTGAGGAAGAAGCAGGCTCCATGCACTGGGAGCCTGATGTGGGATTCGATCCCGGGTCTCCAGGATCGCGCCCTGGGCCAAAGGCAGGCGCCAAACCGTTGCGCCACCCAGGGATCCCAGTTTATTATTGTTCTGCGTGCATTGTTATACTATCTCTGCAAGTGAGGAAACTTTACATAAAGAAGTTCAAGGCCACATGGTTAGTAATTGGCAGAAACAGAACTCAAAGCCAGGGAGTCTGACCCCTCAGCCTATGCTTGTAAGCACTGCACATCACTGGTTGTAACACTGGACCGCACCACCTCTGGTTAACGTGAGGAATTCATTCCCACTTCAGGGTCCGGGACTGACAGTGGCTTCATATGCTTCTACTCCTAACAGGGTTGCCTTTCTGGAGAACACTCCTATGATCTTTGATATTTGAGAATACCATGACTTTTACTGGTCTGAATTTAAAGCAGAAAGGGATTGCACAATTGACAATGTTCTAAAATGATGACAACTTTATTCGGTGCGGTTGGTTACATTTGATTAAATAAGTTCATGATGGAAAATTGAGTGAGACCTTTTAGTGGCAAAGTATCAAGTTTCTCCTCTCCCTTAAACTCCCTGGTGATGGGACTTCAGGCATTGGAGCGGGCTAGTGGGGACAATATTTAGATATTTCTGGGATGCACGTGTGTGAACACACTCACACACACACACATTGGCTTGTTTGTATACAAATAGACTCAGAGATGGAAAGGACCCTAGGAGGCACGCAATCCCCCCCCCCCCACCATTAGTGCAGATCATTTTTGAATAAAGGTCCATGAGGAATGGTCATCTAGAATTTGAATATCTTCAATGAGATAGCCAACTGGCCCCGAACACTAGTTAGAAAACTCCTTATACACTGATCTGAATTCCGCCTCTTTGTCGTTTCTATTTCTAGGGCTCAGTTCTCTCTCATAAGGGAAAGTCTAACTCCCTCCTCTAAAATGACACAGTCTCTTATAGATAATGGAATTTCTTCACTGGACAGTTAGTTATTGAGCATCACTCAGGTGCGGTGCAAGGCTTCAGGAACAGAACAGAGATGTGAACAAGACCACAAACCCTGCCCACCATGGATTGAACAGGCCAGCAAGAGCTTGCTCAGCCATCGTGCTTTTAGGAGGAGGTAATTCTTCACTTAGATATTTCCAGAGCTTCCAACCACTTCTTGCATGATAGTTTTTGGACCTCAACATCCTTGCTACCCTCCTTCAAAAACACAAATTAAAACAATGTTTTCATCATCACCATTTGCAATCGCATCGCATCATCGTGCATTTGTTTTACTCCCTCGTCCCCTGGTCTCTGTTCACAGTGTAAGAATGTCAGGTTTCCTCCTCACACTTCCCCTTGAAATTCTTCTTTCTGCTTATGGAGAAAATATCTCTGAATTGCCCTCCTATGTTGTGTCAAGAGTTACGCAAAGAATTAAGAAATTATAGTAAAGTAGACATTGTGCCCTGGGTATAGTCTCCTGGAGGAGATAGACATGTATACAAATAGCCACATTCCGTGTGACAAGGGCTATGCTACAAATAGGAACAAGTGCTGGTCCAAGTTAGGAAAGTCCGCCTGAAACTTCTAGGATGGATACTGGAGTTCCGAGTAAATTCTTTGTTTTCACTATTTTATTATTTTCTTGGGGTCCTTTAAAAATTCTAAGTGGTTAAAACGACTGTTCCCTAACATGTTTTCTATCCACATTCAAAAGAGGACATGAGAAACTTAGAGGAAATAATCATGTTAAGACTCTATGTCTGTCGAACTGTGTAGATAGCGTCTTACATTTGGCAGGATGGCTCGATAGAATCCGGCTCTTTAATCTTTACGTGATTTTCTTTATTTTATAGGTTTGGAAACTGAGGCTTGGAGCAGTTAAGCGGATGTGCCAACATCACAAAGCCAGGAAATGGCAGAACCAGAATTCAGAGCCATTCAGGACCGTAAGTAGGCCTGGGGTCCTCCCTGGCTGTAGCCACAACCGCCATCCCTCATAAGAATATGGATTCCATAGGAAAATTGAAATGAGGATATACACTGTGACCCGACATCCCATAGGAAGAGGAAGATCGTCAGCAGGTGGATGATGGTAATGCTGCTCCTTGGTAACCAACGCCAAAGAGCAAAGGGCACCGTCATCACATCCCTCCCCGGCCACTCACCCTGAGGTCTGGGCAAGCCTCTGTTTGCTTTTAGATCAGGCTCTCAGCCTTTCGCACTCTCTCCCCACCCTCACTTCTGTAAATACATCACAATCCCAGAAGCTTATTTGGTTTCCCATTAACAACAGTTTCCTGTTTTTGAGGCTCCGAGGCACATCAGGTGACAGGTCACACGTAGTTCTATTTCCTTCCCTCTATTAGGCAGTGATACTATTGTGTTATCACACATATTTTCATTTTGCCTTCAAAATGACAAGGCATTCAAGATCACGCTAGTTAATAGGCTGGCGCAGGAGCCCATGAGATTAATTACAGAGCCCGTCTGACAAGAATAATAGGGTTTTTGAAAGGAGGAAAACAACCGGTCTCTACTGATCGGTCCTTCATGGGTTTTTACCCCTGGAGTCTATCCCACCGCTCGGAAATGAAGAATTCTATTCCTTCTCATTTACCTTCCGCAGAGATTTGTCCTATATTCCTGTGCTGGAGCTTGCTAGACGTGCATAGCGATGAGGCATTTTACATAGTCAGAGTGTGGAAATATACTGAACTCTGCCCCAAACCGGCAACCTCAGTGATCTAACATTGCTGTTTAATATTTAATATCTATACTTAAAACACGAAGGACGTCCCTGACTTTGCAGGCAAGAATAGTGGAAATACTTCCTGATTAACTTCTGACATTTAAAAATGGGACTTGTTTTCCTTCTTACAGCACCACTTAGTTCCAACTCCCCAAGGCCGATGAAGCCAGCCAGGGAGAGCTGGCCGCCTCAACCCGCAGCAGGTGTTTTTGCGTCAGTGTTTGGGAAAAGCTTGATTTACAAGTTTCTCGGATTTTGGTCCCTCTCCAATGTCCCTGCTTTTATCATTCCATTGGGCCACCAACAGTTTTCACTACCAAGAAGGAGCGCTTCCTGCAGAGCTGAGAGGTAAACCTGGCCATCCTATTTTCCCAGCCTCAGCTAGGCCTTGTGGGACCTGACAGAGAAACCCCACTTGCCCATTAGAGCAGGACGCAGCATGTGGGCTACAAGTCAGTAAGTGCCCAAATTATGATCAGTGCTGTGTTACTCAAATATACTGCTTTGGGAATGGCCGTGTTTGAGTCAGCCTTACAAATACAACCCAACACATGCTTTGGCTAGATGTAGTTTTTCTTGATTTGGAAGGTAAATATCACCACGGAAATTCAGTTAACACACACACACGTAAACTCTGTTATCTGCTCTGGCAAGGGCATGTGGCATTATGATTTTATTTATTAAGTCTATTCGAATTGTGACGGTGTCCCCTGTCCCAGTGTAGTGGACGCCAAACAAGTACTTTATAGGGTCCTCTTTTCTGAGAAACAAAGAATGAAGAGGAAATATTCACTGGATGGTCTACGTGACAGACACCTTTACATAGATACTCAGTTAATCTGTTGTTTTTTTTTTTTTTTTAAGATTTTATTTATTTTAGGGAGAGAGCACAAGAGTGGGGAAAAGAGCACAGAGGGAGGAAGAGGGAAGGGGAAAGAATTCTAAGCAGAGAGTGAAGCCTGACACGGGGCTCCATCCCTTGACCATTATAGGGAGATGGTGACCTGAGCTGAAATCAAGAGTTGGACCCTTAGGGCAGCCCAGGTGGCTCAGCAGTTTAGCGCCGCCTTCAGCCCAGGGCGTGATCCTGGAGACCCGGGATCGAGTCCCATGTCGGGCTCCCTGCATGGAGCCTGCTTCTCCCTCTGCCTGTGTCTCTGCCTCTCTCTCTCTCTCTCTTTTTTTTAAAAAAAGAGTCGGACCCTTAGCCAACTAAGCCAACCAGGTGCTCCCTGTCCTTGCAAGGAGCAAGGAATTACATCCATTTTTACAGGTGAAGAAACTCAGCCTTGCAGAGGTGCAGTAACTTGGAACTCATAAGTGTGACACCAGCTCTAAATCAAATAAGTCTCTCTGGCTCCACAGTCTATGCCCTTTCTCATGATGGATACGTATAGGAGACAATGACGCAGTGATAGGAGTCAGTATATAATGAACTACAAGATTAAATATAATCAAGTGCTAAGCCTCAGGGTATAAACCTCAAGGGTTCTGCATGTTCAGTGGGGCAGGAAAGAAATGAATGTTTACTCTGATGATTAGAGAAGATCTCAAGGAAGAAGAAGGAGGATTTGAGATCCTGCAGGATTGCTGGGACCGCAGGATCAAATATTCTTTTTAATAAAGAGTTAGAGCTCCTATTTGTGACACGGAGTTCTATATTTAAAGAAGTCAAATGTGCTTCTGGCTCTGCTGGACTTTCCCGCTAACTGTCCTCTGTCCACCTTCCTTCCTGTTCTGGGCCCACCATCACTCACTCTGCTGACGCTCTGCTCTGTTTGCACCTTGTATTGATCAAACTCCATCACTGCGTGAAGGGAACTACCAACCGTCTCTGTGCCCCATGGGAAATTCCACAGCACTCTGTGTCATTACTGCCTAGAAGAGTGTCTGGCACCTATGAGGTAGCCAATAAAACATTTGCTAATTGAATGGAAAAAAACAAAAAGGAGATGGATAGATTGGTCAAAATAAATTTCTAGACACTAACATCAAATGGACTCCCTGACTGCCTGCCAGTCCTCCTGGGTCTCCTTAGTTCTCTCTCCCCCCCGGATCCACAAATCAGTCCTGTACCTGCTTCAAATCTCAGACTCTCAACAGATGGCTCTGCCCCTGGAAGTCATCTGACGGGAACATATTAACTTCCCACATTGCACACCTGACCTTAGAGCCCAGGCCTCCTGCATTCAGAGGAACCTTCCTCTGCCTTGTATACTCTCCTTCTCCCTAATGAGTGGATCCTTCCTGTGAGTTTTTAAACATGCTCAATTGTGTTCCATTACAAACTAATCAAACCACTTCCCCAGTAGCCCTTTGTAAGGTCAACAATTTCCTCCGTGTTTCCATACACGGTGGCCAAATTCCGTTCTCCCTCTTCATCTTCTCGTCAGCATTTGACCCTCTCTGCTTCTCGAAATACTGTTTTCTTTGGTTTCTGGGACGTCACGTTCTGCTCATCTCCCTCCTGTCTCTCTAACGGCTCCTTCTGCATCTTTTTCCTGCGCTATCTTCCTCTCCCTGGTCTTTAAATTTATTTCCTCATTGCTCAGTGGCAGACTCTTCTCAAATCTGTTCTCTTTAAGTATCATCTCCACACGCAGCTTCATGTTCTACCTATATTCAGAAGCTCACAAATATCTATTTCCAGCCCAGATTTTTCCTCTGAGCACCAGATTTGTATTTTCAATTGTTCACTTGAAATCTCTACTTGGATACAGTAAGGCATTTTGAACTCACAGGTCTAAAATTACACTCATGCTCTTTTCCTTTCAGAACTGGTGTTTTCTTAGTGTTCTTTCTCAGTGAATGCCACTACCATCTACCCAGCTGTACAAGTTAAAAACCCAAGCATTTGTTTTTCCAAAGTTCACTCCCCTTTGGTTCTCATATCCATTTTAACATGAAGTCCTATTGACTTTGCCTCACAAGTACCCCTTAAATATATCCCTTTCTGTCCACCTCCTTCATCACTCCAGTGCTAGGTACCATTATCCGTCATCTCTTTTCAGGATCATTGAAGTCTCTCTACACCCATTCTTGCCTTCCTCCAATGTGGTCTCCACACTGCAAGAGCAATCTTTTTTTAAACATAAATATAACTGTTATGTCCTGCCCCTTCATATACTCATGCCATAAACAAAACACAACTCTTTAAGGCTTCCCACTGCTCTTAGAATAAAGTTAAAACACCAAACCTGCTCTACAAAGCACGTTCTCCAGGCTCCTCTCATATCACAGACCATAATCCGGGGGGGGGGGGGGGGGGTGGAGGGGAAGGGCGGAGATAAAGAAATGAGGCCATAGAGGTGGCATAAGCCAAGGACTCAAGAGCTCTAAGGAAGCAGAAAGTGTGATCAGTGTGCTGGACCCCATACGTTGGAAATGTCTTCCTGACTTGGCAGGTATGAGATGGTTTTTAGTTGTCTCTTAGAGAAACCAGATAGGCAGAGGCTGGTTTACGGGGCAGACTGGGAGGTGAAGTCATGGAAGCTGGGGAGCTGACTTCTCTTTCACCAAATTTGGTGTTGAAGGGAAGGGGAGAAGACAATATCCCACTTGGCCTTCCTGGGACACTTGGTGCTGCTGACCATGTTCTTCAAAGTTGGGATGTTGGGTTGTTAGAGAAAAAGACAGCCACTTTGAGGATGAGAGCCGTGAGAAGGGTGAAGCAACACCAGTTAATGGAACAAGGTCCTCAGGAGAGGAAAGGGGTGGGATCAAGGACGTGGGGGTGGACAGTGAGCCTGGACCCACTCTGTTGTTAGGTACATATCCAATAAGGGTTGTTACATTTCCTTCGAATAGCGACATAATATTATCATTATGTAATGCCCTTCTTCATCCCTGATAAATTTCTTTGCTCTTAAGTTTACTCTGTCTGAAGTTAACAGAGCTGCTCTTGTTTTCTTTTGGTTAGTGGTAGCACAGTATATCTTTCCCCACCTGGTTACATTAATTTACAGGTGTCTTTATATTTAAAGTAGGTGTCTTTATATTTAAAGTAGGTTTCTCGTAGACAACATATATTTGGGTCTTGCTTTTTGATTCCACTCTGAAAATCCCTGTCTTTCACTTGATACATTTAGATTGCTGACATTTTTTTTTGTCTGTTCATTTAGTTTTTTAGTAATCTCTACACTCAACGTGGGGCTCGAGCTCATGACCAAGATGATCAAGAGTTGCATGCTCTTCCGACTGAGCCAGTCAGGCGCCCCCAGATCACTGACATTTAAAGTGTTTGTTGATACAGTTGGATTAATATCTACCAAATTTATTACTGTTTTCTATTTGTTGCCCATTTTCTTTGTTCCTATTTTTGGCTTCCAACCCTTTTTATGCCTGCATGGTTTTAACTGAGTTTTAAATCATTTAATGGAGGTTTTAAAAGATTCTATTTTTTCTCCTTTTTTCAGCATATCAATTATACTTCTTTTTAAACTTTTTTTTTAGTGGTTGCTCTAGAGTTTGCAATATATATTGAAAAGAATCCAAGTCTATTTTCAAGTAAGTGGGCAGTGAGAATGGCTTATAACAACAAAATATTCTTAATTTTTCCTCCCATCTCTTATATCATTGCTGTCACTCATTTCACTTACACATATGCCTGCATAATTGAATACATCATTGCTATTGTTTTGAACAAATGATTATGTTAGATCAATTAAAATTAAGAAAAATAAAATTTTTCATTTTACCTTCATTTATTCATTCTCTATTAGTCTTCCTTTCTATATTATGTAGATACCAATTCCTAATCTATCACTTCCCTTCTCTTTAGAGAACTCCTTTCAACATTTCTCGCAAGGCAGGCCTATTGGCAACACATTGCCTCAATTTTTATTTGAGAAAGTCTTTTGCTCCTTCATTTTTGAAGCATAATTTTGTAGGATACAGAATTCCAGGTTAAAAATATGTTTTCCTTCACCCATTAGGTATTTCACTCCACTCTTTTGGCTTGTGTGTTTTTTGAGAAGTTGAATGTCTTTCTTATCTTTGCTTTTCTATAAGTAAGGTGTATTTTTTCTCATGCTCTTTTCAAAATTTTTTGCAGTTTGAACATATTTGCATATTTCATCTTTTGTAATCATCTCATAGTTCTGGAATGTTCTCTTTTTTTTGCTTTTGTTTTGTTTTCTGTCTTCTATCTCTTTGCCTTTCAGTTTTGGAAGTTCTTGTTGTCATATTCTCAAGATCAGATATTTTGTCCTCAGCCATGTCCAGTTTACTAATAGCCTACCTATCAAGGGCGTTCTTCATTTCTGTTATAGTATTTTTGATCTCTGGGATTTCTTTTTTTTTTTTTTTCCTTAGGATTTCCATCTATCTGCTTATATTACTATGCATGTTATCTGTTTTTGCATGTTGTCTACTTAAGCTCTTAACATATTAATCATATATTTTTTTAAAAAATCCTGTTCTGGGGGATCCCTGGATGGCTCAGCAGTTTAGCACCTGCCTTCCGCCCAGGGCGTGACCCTGGAGACCAGGAATCAAATCCCGCATCGGGCTCCCTGCAAGGAACCTGCTTCTCCCTCTTCCTGTGTCTTTGCCTCTCTCTCTCGCTCTCGCTCTCTCTCTGTGTCTCTCATGAATAAATAAATAAAATCTTAAAAAAAACAATCCTGTTCTGTTAAGTCCAGTAATCCTGCCTTGTATGTATTACTCTTATTTTCATGCATTTCAAATGTGTTTTTGCCTTTTAGTATGCCTTATAATTTTTTGTTGAAAAGTGGACACGATGTACTAGGTAAAAGAACTGTGATAAACTTTTAGTAATGTAGTGGTAAGGAAGCATTCTATGAAACACATATAATCCTATGATACGTCTTAGTCTTCTGGTTAGCCCCTGGACTGTGAACTTCACCAGTGTATCTTAGCCCCCCTCCCCTTTTAGGTGGGACAGGATAGCTGGGCAGGGGCAGTGGGAGGGCTGGAGTTGGGTATTTCCATTCTCCCACGTAGGGTAGGCTCTGATAAAATCCCAGCAAGTTAGGTTCTGATAAAATAGTTTCTCCTGAGAGTGGGCCTTGTCAATAACAGAAGACTGTGGTGTATATATGTCAAAATGGTTCCTTTTCTCCTCCCCCTCGCCAGAAGCACTAAATGATTTTTCTCTGATATTCACTGTGAGGACCCGATAGAACTCCTGGAGTTAAAACTCAAAAAAGTTTGGGGACCCCTTGGACTGGCTCCCCCTGGAGCTTTTAACTCTCACACTTGCCCACACTGAGCCTCCTGCAATTTGCTAGTTACGGGCTAGGTTTTCCTACCCTGACTGGTTCCTGGTGAGGTTCTTGCTTTCAGGTTTCTACTCTGGTAAACTCTGATTTTTTGAATCTGCCCTTCTCTCTCTCTCTCTCTCTCTCTTTCTCTCTCTCTTTCTCTCTCTCTCTCTCTCTCTCCAATTTTGGTGCAGTGGTTTGCCCTGTGACCTCACTTCTCTGAGAGAAATGAGAACTGCTGAATTTTCAGTTTGTTCAGCTTCTTACTTGCGTTAGGAAACACTGGTTACAAAGAAGCTCCTACATTCCAGACTGAAACCCAGAAGCGCTCAATTAGCATTCCCTTAGCTGAGGAAATGGGGCCTCTGTCAGATAGAGAAAGGCAGTGATTTCTGAAAAGTTCAGTCTAAGTTGGGTCTGGGGGAGGGAAGAGAAGGGTCTAGGTTCACAGAGTGTTTGTTCTGGACAGTGATCCCTGCACTGTGTACCTCTCCCAACAGTACTTCCAGTGAGGTTATCATCATCATCATTTTTTAGAAGAGGAAACCCAAGCCAAAAGAGTTAGCAAGAGTTAACAAATTATGGAAAATTACATTTGAAGAAGAACTGAAGTCATTTTATGGGCTTTCAAAAGTGGGCTTTTATTGAGCCTATGCTGCACGCCAGGCTGTGTGGCAGGCATTGAGGACAACTAGAACAGAACACAATCCCTGCAATGCCAGGATATTACGACATAGGGTCTCCTGGGCCACCCCCAAGAAGGTAAACTGAACATGTAACAATACAAGGCTTCCTTGAGAAGAAGCGTGGTCCTGATGGCACAGGAGTAGGGTTATCTGGGATGGGCATGACAGGTTTGTGGAAGCTTCCATATAGAGGGAAGGGACTGTGCAAATCACAAGCCACTTGAAACTGAATTGAATTGAAATGGAATTGAAAATAGTTTGGTACAGCTGGAGCATTGAGTATTCTTTGGTGATTGGCAAGGGATAAGTCTGGGCGGGAGGTAGGGGGTCAGATTCTGATTTGAAGGTTTTGCACATATTATAAGAAGAGGTTCCTGTTCCATTCTGATATCAATGAGAATTCCATGACTGGCTTTGCTTTTCAACAAGATGATTACGATGGGAAAGGAGGCTAGGGCAGGGAGCCTGGTTAGGAGACTGTCTCTGTGATCCCAGGGAGGAAGACAGAGGGTGCCAACCAGGGCTGTGGCTGTGGAACCAGAGTGAGAAGGAGCAATTTCTGCACAGGACAACCGACTGGCTTCTTGAACCAAACTGATGTAAGGAGGGACAGAAAGGAAGGAGGCTATGAAGATGTCTCGTCTCTGGCTTGGGCAGCTGGCAGGCTGGAGGTATCATTAACAGAAATAGGGAAAACAGAAGGACGAGCAGATTTTGTGGGGGAAGATGGTGATTTTGGTTCTGGACGTGTTGAGTTTGAGATGCATATGGGAAATCCAACCAGCACTATTGAGCAGGCAGACATATGTAACAGGAGCTCACCTGGGAGCTCTGAGCAAAGCGGAAGTCATGGCTGTGGATGAGTTTTTTAAGGGGAATGTGTACAGTGAGGATTGAAGAAGCCACAGAAGCCCTGAAACATTCAGATTTGAATAAGGGACCAACAGAGAGCAGCTCAGCCGGGACCCCAAGAACGAGCGGAATGATAAGTAGGAGAAGCACCAAGAGAGTGAACACAGAGCAGGTCAAGAGATCTGTGGCTAAGGCTGGCTCAGTGGTCACCAAACTCATCCCCCCCATTCCTGGATGCATGAGCAAGCTCCATTTCCCAGCCTTTCTGCATGGTGGGGGGGCGGGGGCAGGGGAGGACAGACCAGTGACCAGGGCTGCCAAATGAATGCGGGAGGAGGTAACGTGCAAGTCCATCTTTAAGAGCCAGTCCATCTTCCTCAGGCTCTTTGCCTTCCCATTTATGACCTATTTGGAGGTTGCATGTAAAAGAAACCTCTGGAAGGAAAGCACTCCGATTTTGAGTTTTATTTGTTACTACAGCAGAGCCTCGCCCACCTTTCTTGACCCTGGTTCTGGAGTCAGATGGCTGTGTTCGAATTTCATCTACAGCTCTTGCTCGCTGTGTAACCTTGAATAAATTGCTTAATTTCTCCGTACTTTAGTTTCCTTATTGGAATTATACTATAATAATAATAATAATAATAATAATAATAATATACATAATAATAGAATAAATAGCAATAAAATATGTTAAGTAAAAGATATTTTAATAAAATATAACAATAATGTGTTAATAATATCTATCTCATATAATTGAGGGTAAAATGAGGAAACAAGTGTGAAGTATTTAGGACAGAATAAATAATTTAGAAATGTTAGACTCTAAGGGAGAGGAGAATGTCAAGAATGGGAGGATAGTTTATAGCTGGAGTCAGCCAACTACAGCTGCAGCCTACAGCCAGCAAACCGCACTGCTGTTTGTGGACAGCTTTTCAGTTTAAGAGGGGTTCTAGATTTTTAAATAGTTGAACTAAATCACATGAGAATTATACAGAATTCAGTTTCAGGATCAATAAATAAAGCTGCACTGGAACACAGCCAGACTCATTTGTTCGTGCATTGTTATGGCTGCTTTTGCACAACAATTGTCACAGGGACCATATGGCTCACAGAGCCTGAGGTAGTCACCACATGACCCTTTATAGTAAAAATGTGTTGAATAAAATGCGCAGAGGTCAAGAAGGATAACTAAAAAGTGTTAACTGGAACTGGCAATAGATCCCCAGTGACCTGGATAATGGCTTTTTTTGGAATGGTAAATTAGAAACTAGATTTTGGTTGCCAGGCTCATCAAAGTGTTTTTTCCTGACTCCACAGCTTGCTAGCAGTGCAGTCTTGGGAAGTGTCTTAACTTCCATGAGCTTCAATGTCGTCCGCTGTCAACTGGGGTAAACGGAGCTACCTTCTTGAGTTTCTGTAAGGATTAGCAATAATGCACGTAAACCATAAAACACAGTGTCCGGTTTATAGCAGGTCCTCAATAAATGCAAGCTCCTGTGGCATCTAATCTGCTGTCCCCCAAATTATTGTTCCTTTATGGGTAGTGCCTTTTTACTTTTAATATTTTTGCCTTCCGTTCTCTGATGTTTTACATTATGTGCCAAATCTCTGCCAGAGACAGACACAAAACTGTTTCCAACCCCAGTACTCTAACCCTCTCACCTTATTCTACTTTTCCTTTTCTCATAGAACTTACCATGTCTCACATCTAGAGAATTCACTAATTTACCATGTTGATTGTTTAGTGTCTGTCTTTTCTACTAGAATGTAAGCTTCTTGCCTACTTTTTTTTTTTTTTAACATATTTTCAGTACCTAAACAGTACCTGGCATACAGTAGGGGCTCAATTAGTAGTTGCTGAATGACTAAATGAAAAAAAAAAAGAACAAGTGAAGAATTTTGTTTTTGTTGTTGTTTTTATCCTGCTCAGGACTGGATGTGCTCCTTCCAATGGGGGATTTGTGTTATTTCTCATCTCTGTAAAATTCTCAACTATTATCTGTTGAAATAATAAAATAAATCAAGTAATAAATCAAAGGGAGCCTCTGCTCCATCCCCCTATTTTCTCCCGGAACTCTTTTTTTTTTTTTTAAGATTTTATTTATTTATTCATGAGACATGCACAGAGAGAGGCAGAGACACAGGCAGAGGGAGAAGGAGCTCCCTGTTGGGAGCCCGATGTGGGACTCGATCCCAGGACCTTGGGATCATGACCTGAGCCAAAGGCAGCCGCTCAACTGCTGAGCCACCCAGGTGCCCCTCTCCCGGAACTCCTTTTTGAATTTTTTTGAATATGTCAGCCCAGTCAACCTATCCTCAGTGACTCCCGAGTTATTTCTTACATTTGACAACTGTTTAAGCTTTCTGGTTTATTCTAAGTCAATTTCCTCAGCTCTGTCATTTTAGTCTCTTTTCAGCTGTGTCTAGCCTACTGTTCAAACTGTTAACGGAATTTCTATTTCAATGACAATATTTTTTGTGCCTAGAATTTCTATGTCTTTCCTTTTCCTTCCTGCCTCTTCCTTCCCATTCTTTCCTGTGTTCGAATTTCATCTACAGCTCTTGCTAGCTGTGTAACCTTGAATGGTTTCATGGTTTCTTCTTATCTTCACTTTATCTTCTTGAATATTTTAAGTATTCCTATACTGAAATTTCTTTCAGGCTTTCCTGTTCTCTCTAGTTCTTGGGGTGTGAAACCTTCCATTTTTAAATCAGCTGGATATCTAGTAATGCTTCATTTCTTTATGCAGTCTGTCATTTTGGATCATGAGCTCCCCTTCAACTGAAAGTGTTTGGAATTTGCCTTTTCTAGGGCCTTGGGAGTTAGCAACTGAAAAGGCTCCTAAAATGTATCACTGAATGGCCCGTCTTTGGAGGCTGAGTTAGGAGGCAGTATGGTGCAGATGTGCGGAAATGTGCCTTAAGTTCTCCTCCCCACTGTGAACTTATTTTTGCAACTGTGGGCAAATTACTCTTTGTGTCTTTATATTCTTATCTATAAAATAAAGATCACAATTCTTATTTCCTAGAGATGTTGTAAGGAATTAGCGAGAGAATAAAACTAAGGAACTTGGCACAATGTTCAGTATGTATTAAATGTTAATAAATGCTAAAACTATTATAAATACACAGGACCTATTTATCACTTGTCAATATTTTCTCCTTGCTTTTAAAAAAACTTTTTAAAAAGATTTTATTTATTTATTCATGAGAGACACAGGGAGAGAGACAGAGACACAGGCAGAGGGAGAAGCAGGCTCCCCATGGGGAGCCTGATGCGGAACTCGATTCCGGGACCCCAGGATCGACACGTCCTGAGCCCAAGGCAGATGCCCAACCACTGAACCACACAGGCACCCCCCTCCTTGCTTTTTAATATAAAAGAAGAAACCTAGTGCTCAGGAAAATAGCTTCCTTCTTGTTTTATATGATTTTATTTATTTATTTGAGAGAGAGAGAGAGAGCATGAGAGAGCTTGCATGTAAGAGCATCAGCAGTGTGGAGGGGCAGAGGGGGAAGGAGAAGCAGGTTCCTCACTGGGTGCAGAGCCCCACTTGGAGCTCGATCCCAGGATCCTGGGATCATGACCTGAGCCCAAGGCAGACGCTTAACCGACTGAGCCATCCAGGTGCCCCTGGAAAATAGCTTCTGAATATGACTATGAAATGGATAGCCAGCCATTACATTTAGACACTGGTTAGATCTCTCGGCTTTATTTGTGACATATGTTAGTTGAAGATGGGGGAAAAAACCCTCAAGAACACGTTGACTTGGCTTTCAGCACTCACAGAAGGAGCACTGATGAGCAGTAGAAGGAAGTTTCAGACATTATCCTCTTTTTCAACAAAAAGCCTAATTAAAAGTTGGATCATTTGCCAACTACTTTATATTATTAAAATACAGCAGGAGGGAGAGTTCTTCTGCTGACAGGAAAATGACCTAGATAAATTTCCCTAGTTTTGTTAAAATAGAAAATATTTTTGACTTCTTGACTGTGTTGTCATTGGTCATTAGTCCTTTTCAGAAATAGAAAAGCAGAATTCTGGATCTGTAACTGGTACTCTGTAAATACTGTTGGTTCATTTTCAGAAAGGGATAGAGAGACGCAGGCAAATTCTCGGACAAGAGAACCTCATATTTCTCCATTTCCTTCTCATGTAACTTAAACCACAAACCTTTCCTTAATTAATTGCTGTTTTGGAACTGTGGGGAAGATGGGGCTGAAAGTCAGTGAGTAAAGGCTATAGGCCAGTGTGATCTATCAGGGAATATGCTGTTACCTGTAAATGCCTCAAAAATGATTTATAATTCTAATTTTCATACAACATTTACAAAGGCTAAAATGAAAAACATTTAAATAGAGAGATATTTCTAGATTTTAGTTACCTGATCTTCATAATCAGAGCCTGTATCAATGGTCTCTCCAGTATCCAACATCATTGAAGGATCAAGGTCACCGGAACCTAAGATTAGAAAAGAAAAGATTACCTGGGGAAGGTGGTGTGTATATGTTTCTAAAGCAAACTACCTCCCATTAGATTCCCATATTGTTCTGAGGGTTACATTTAATTCACAAATGTCTTTATATTCTTCTCTTCTGCTGGGCACCATGTTTGGGCTCCCAGATAGAAAACACAGATACTCTAGACAGTGTCCGGCCTTAAGAAGAAGACAGCCTTGGGGAGGAGACTGATTTGTCAACAGCAAGTTTCAGAAACCAAAATAAAGAGCTACTAATTCTGACTAGTAGTGGGAGTGATGATGGCAGTAAGAATTAAGCACAAGGGATGCATCGATGAGCCTGAGTTTGAGGGTAAGGTTGGATGGTCCAGGAGGAGCAGTGGTTTAGGGGTGTAGTAGTAAATGAGATAGAAGGAACACTGTGAGCTAAGTATGGAGTAGTAGGAGAGGAGCAAGGAAGTTCCAGAAATAAGTGGGGCCGAGTTTGCTCACTCCATGAAAACTGACAATTTTTTCCTCCAGCCTTTGGGCCACTTTAGTCCCTGATGATATGAAGAATCTGGTTAACTTAATATATTAATAGAGAGCTCACCCCCCAACCCCCCCCCCCCGCCCTCGTACTACAGGTTACATTAATTTGCTTATCCATTAATCCTCCAGGCTCAAACTTAAACCGGTAATTTTCATAATGGGGCTCCTGCAGCACACCTGATTTATCATTCTTGTTTAATGACTCTTTCCTCCTGGGAAATACATACCACCTAACTAGCCAGAAAGAGAATTCAGTGCTGCTCATAAAATGCCATACATCCCTGTGAAGAAACAAATCACTCGGCATTTCATTGTACGTAGACTTGTCTCTGCCAAAGAATTCTTGGTCAGAAGACACAATGAATAATGTTTAATGAAGGCAGATTTTTTAAAAAAGATTTTATTTATTCATGAGAGAGACAGAGAGAGAGGCAGAGACATAGGCGGAGGGAGAAGCAGGGTCCCTGTGGGGAGCCTGATGTGGGACTCAATCCCAGGACCCTGGGATCATGCCCTGAGCCAAAGGCAGATGCTCAACCACTGAGCCACCCAGGTGTCCCACTGAAGGCAGATTTTTACAAAAATGTCAAGCATCTCACATGCTTCTCAGATACAGACCTCCCCCAGAGAGGCTGCTTTCAGACTTTCTTTCAAAGAGAGATTCAAGGTGTGTCCTCACACAGTCTTTTCTCATCTCTTCTCTTCTTTTTTTTTCTACTCATCATTACCCCTACTGTATATCAAATCAACTAAGGACTAGCCCACTGTCATACTAAGTACTAAGCAGTGACACCCTTGTTTTTGTGTATCTTTATAATTTTTGTAAAGGATGACAAAATTTTTCAGAATGGAGATACTTGACCCATCAAAGAAATTTGGAAAAGTAACTAACTGTGCAGTTGCCACATATGGTTGCAAGGTGTGCAGAGCACAACTCTGGGTGATGCCATCATGTCACGAGAGCAACAGCGCTTGCCAAGTCCATTGTCAATAAGGTAGCTGGCAGAAAGCAGTGGGGAAGACAGTGCACCACACGCTATCAACAAGGTGAGACTAGAGGGGTCACTTGCAAACTTAAATTTTATATATAATTTAAAAAAGTAGTGGCACCATATGCAATTTTTCTATCTTTGTGCTTTTTCTGTTTTTCAAATAAGAAATTGTATAAGGTTTATGGGAGGGCCAAAATATTTGATTGTCTTGAAGCTCATTTTGGGATCAGTTTGCACTTAGGTGTTGTGGGGCAGTCCAGATGTCAGAAGTAAACGTGTATTTTTCCATTATAGGCCCATGGAGGTTTTAGAACCCGTATTTCACAGAATACCGCCCCCTCATTTTAGAAAAGAAGAAAATGAGTTTTGCAGAAGTTAGACAACCTGGGCTAGATCCTACAGGAAGTAAGTGAGATCAAAGACAGAAGTCATAACTCCCATTTCTCCCAACACATCCTAATCCTGCCCACTCCGAATTCGAAGCGAGAGCAACCCAAGCAGCTTTATGAATATGATCGTTCATTACAATACCCTACGGGACAGGAGTTGGAGGAATTTGCCATCTCTTCCACATTCTGAGAAAGTGAGTAACAGTGGATGATGAGGCGTGTCACCAGGTGGCTGCGGGAATGGAAGAACCAGATGTGGAATCAAGGAGTGTCAATCGATGCTCCTTTCTGGGTGGTTGCTATTGACAGCATCAGTAAAGGTAATGCAAATTTTATTGAGCTTTCATTATTTCCCTAATATGGATATTACCCACCACTGACTTGTAAAAATGGTGACAGGTACTTGGATTCAAACGATACAGCTGTGCTTGGAGTGATTCATGTGGAATGAGCAATGTGATCTGAACACAAACACTTATTAAACCTACGGCCACTTTTATAGTTCCTGTGTCCTACTTACTGTGTTCAATTAGAAACTGTTTTTAAAAAAGTACAAATTTTGAAGGGCTCTCAACCTGGTTAACAGATATTATGCATTAATATTTGAACTGGAGCAAGATGGCTAGAAAACTATCTATCAGCAATGGTAGAAAGAAGAGATCTTTGTTTAAGGAAAAAGAAAAAAAAAACCTCTTAAAAAAAACAACTCCTGCTTACAGAGAAGAAGAGACTGGCTTTCCTAATAAAATACTTTTAACAGAAATTTTATTGTATCATTAAAGGATGGAATTTCTTGACACGTTGTTGCTCTTGGCAACAGTACTAATAAATCAGAGGAAGCCATAGACAATGGATATCATTATCAGCTCAGAGAGTGATTGAATGGCTTTCATTTTCTTTTAGCATCGGTTGCTTGGTTTGCTGAAAATGGGGCCGTTAATAACCATCTAAGGTTTGACATACAAAAGAGGGAGGTAAATATAGATATATGTACACATTTTTGCCTTCTTTCATTGAACAATTTAACACAGAAAACACCCGGGATGATCTCTTTACTCAAAAAGGACAGCAAATTTAGGGCATTCTGGAAAAGTGATAGTATAGCTTTCACTTCCCCCTATTTTGAATTTCTCAATTTCTTTCAGATTTAAAAATATTCCTTCTATAGATACAGAACTGAAATAGAATCCCCCAGGGAGCACTCTGTGTCACCAGGTTCAGATGTAGAATGGTCTTCAGAAAGATTATTTTCAGGTTGTCTCCTCAAGTTTAAGTGGGAAGATGGGACGCCTGGGTGGCTCAGTGGTTGAGCGTCTGCCTTCAGCCCAAGATGTGATCATAGAGACCCAGGATTGAGTCCCGCGTAGGGCTCCCTGCATGGGGCCTGCTTCTCCCTCTGCCTGTGTCTCTGCCTTTCTCTCCGTGTCTCTCATGAATAAATAAATAAAATCTTTAAAAATAAAAAGTTTAAGTGGGAAGATGGTACAAATTCACTCTCGAGGTACTGGGAGGCTAACCATGTTGCCTTCTGGGACAACGTTACAGACTTTTGTCCTCCTAGTGGCTCTTCAATTGGAAGTTTTAGGAAGGTCCTCCTTTCACTTGGAGTCCCAGATAAAGAAGCACACCTGCAAGGCGGGGCTTCCTGGGCAGGGAAGGGTCTGCAGATAAAGCTCCTCTAAGGCATCACCTGCCCCCCTGAGGAAAGCAGTCTCTCCCTGTCCTGTCCCTTCTGCTAAACTGTGAGCAGCTTTAGGTGGCGTATTGTATTTCACCTCTACATATAAGAGCAAAGCTTAGAAGTTTAATCCATTTGCTACACATATGCTGAATAACTGAAAGATGCGTTAAAGGGACACTGACATTTTGCTTTTGCACATCTTGACCTTCTCCATTCTCTCCGCAAACATCACATCCCTCCTAAGTGCCTCCGCTGTGAGGCGCAGAGAACCCCACTCCCATTCCGGGAGGCAGGGAAAGTCTTAGTAACAGTCTGCATTGGAATTCCTTTGGAAAGAGCATTGTGTTTCTTCGGGAAAATATCTGGACGGTAGTTGGGCCTAGAAGGTGAGCTCCTTAAGGGAGCTGGTGTTGGGACAGTTCTGGGAGAGACGAGCAGGAGTGATTTTGCAGTTACTCCAGGGCAGGGGAGGGGCAGGAAGGAAAAGAGAGAGGGCAAAGAGAGAGGCAGAGAGGAGGAGAGGCTGTGAGGCCACGTGCTCAGACAAGTGGCCAGTTGAGGTGACCAGCTGGGTGGAAGAGGGCTTCGGCGGTGTCTCCTACGAGATTCACACTGCGTCTCAAACACCCACACATACCCTCCATCCTCGTGAAGTCCTGCACGCTAATAAAGGCCAGAGATTTTTAACAAACAGCCCTCTACCTGGTGATGTCATCACAACTGTTATCCACACCCGGAGGAAAAGTACAGGGGACTCTGCTGGGGTCTGATCTATTCTGGGCTGGGGGCTGCGCACGCCTCCTGGGGCAAATCACATTCAAACTGAGATACAAAATGGGATCAGGTGAAGGAGGGGTTGGGGGTGAGACTGTCGAGGGGATGCCTGGTTGTATTTTGCTGGGGAGGCAGGGTGGTCAGAGCTGCATTCGGTGAGGTTCCCCACCGCAGCAACAGGATTGAGCAGATGGGAGAGGCCAGGGGGGAAGGAAGAGGCTGGCAAAGAACGACAGAGCCCTGGCAGGTGCAGAGGGGATAAAGAAGAGGACTCCTAAGGTGTCCCTGAGGAATGATGATTGGCGTGGGCCGTGAGACCGTGGACATTTCTTTGCCTGACTCCCTTCTTCATAGAGAGAAGCTGCATGATCTCACTTGTATGTGGAATCTAAAAACAAGTACACTGAAGCAGAGAGTAGGGCGGTGGTTGCCATGGCATGTGGGTGGGGAAAATGGGGAGCTGTTGGCCAAACGGTGCAAGGTTACGGTCACGTAGGATGAATAAGTCTAGGGATGCAATACATAGCCTGGTGACGATAGTTAATAACACCGTATTAAGTACTGGAAAGTTGCTGAAAGCATAGATTTTGGGGGTTCTCATCACACACAGAAAAATGCTGACTATGAGAAGAGAAGAGATGCCAGTCAGTAGTCATTTCTCCATGTACGTGCATGCCAAGTCACCATGGTGCACCTCTTAGATATATGGAATTTTTATTTAAAAAACTTAATAGAAAGCCATTCCCATGGAGGTGATATGGGAGCTGTGGGGCAGCTGAGATTCTGCAAAGACAGTGTCCAGAGAGAAGAGAAGGGAAGACTAGAGGGACAAAACCCCAGGGGCTGACAATCCACGGAGCAGTGGCCGGGGACATGGCCCGTTTAACTGGGTGAGTCAGCAGCATTTACAAGCCTGGAGAGTTCCCCTACAGATGCAGGCTTCTGTTTTCTCTTGAAAGAGAGAAAGACCCAGCAACAACTGGCCCATTCCTTAATGGCAACCATACCATAAGGCTTCGGAGTGGCTGCCTCCTGTAGGGGAGACATCGTGAGTTTCCAGTTTACCACGTCCCCCCCTCGCTCACTGCATCACCAAGGGCTGCTATACATAGAACAGGCTTATTTTAAGGCTGGAGAGGACTCAGCTTGTAGGGGAGCTTGTGGGAGTTGAGGCTGTGAGCAGACTCCTCTGTTCAGAAGTCTTGGAATATAGAGAGGAAAGATGAGGTCCCTGGAAACTTCTGCTATGGGGCAGGTGCTGTGCACTCTGAGGACACAGCACCTGCTCTCAGGCTGTTTACTGCTAGCATGGAAGCTGGCACAGCTGCAGCCCTACAGGCCGAGGCCACTTTGGAGAAATGCCCCTAGAGAGCCACAAAGTGTCAGGTATTCTAAAGAAGGCAGCTTAGAGGACGTGGAGAAAAAGAAACACTCACATTGTTGGTGGGAAAGCAAAGTGGTGCAGCCACTGTGGAAAACAGCATGGAGCTTCCTCAAAAAATTAAGAAAAGCGAACTACTATATCATCCAGTAATTCTCCTACTGGGTATTTACCCAAAGAATACAAAAATGCTCATTTTAAAAGTCATATGCACCCCTGTGTTTATTGCAGCATTATGTACAATAATCAAATTAGGTAAGCAGCCCCGGGCCCACTGAGAGATGAATGAATAAAGAAGACATGGTATATATGTGCCATGGAACATTATGCAGCCACAAAAAAGAATGAAATCTTGCCGTTTGCAACAACATGGGTGGGTCTAAAGAGTAAAATGCTACCTGAAATCAGTCAGAGGAAAGACAAATATACAATTTCACTCACATGTGGAATTTAAGAAACAAAAAACAGGGTCTTAGCTATAATAAGCTCATGGTTACCAGAGGGGAAGTGGGTGGGGAAATGGATGAAAGAGGTGAAGGATGGGGAGAGTACACCCACCGTGATCCGCACTGAGTAGGGTACAGAATTGTTGAATCACTCTATCATACACTGATGCTAATATAACACTGTATCTTAACTATACTGGAACTAAAATTAAAATAAATAAATTAAAAACAAACCAGCTCCTTCACTCCACTGTCCTAGCAAACCAAGGATACCGAGCAGTTAGATATTTGTTGTTAGAGATCTAAGTGAATGTTCTAAATAAAAGATGGACTTACAAGCACAGATATCACAGCAGTTTCCAGAGCAGCACACACTGGTCTATATGCTCCTACATGCTTCTCAGTATCCCATCTTTCCCTGCAATAGGCCACCTTATTGTAGCTGTGGCTGGAAAACCAGCCAGGTGGGGTTACATTGTTCCCCGGGCTCGGTGGAGCTGCCCAGAGAGACCACTGCTTTGCCTTTCTTTTCATTCTGCCTTTCTTTGAAGCTACTCTTAAGGTGCTTCAAATCAAATATGGTCAAGCCTTTTAAAAGTTTAGCCTTTTTCTTTACGGTCCAGAAATTTTTTGGCCTTGATCCACTGAGGTCATTACCAAGAAGAAAGGTCAGGACTGGGACAAAGATTTAAGAGTCACTGGACACCTGAGTGGCTCGGAGGTTGAGAGTCTGCCTTTGGCTCAGGGTCTGATCCTGGGATCCGGGACCGAGTCCCACATCGGGCTCCCTGTGCGGAGCCTGCTTTTCCCTCTGCCTGTGTCTCTGCCTCTCTGTGTGTCTCTCATGAATAAGTAAATAAATCTTAAAAAAAAAAAGAGAGAGAGAGAGAGAGAGAGAGTCATCCACATGGAATGGAGAGTTGAGACCGTGAGGGACAATGAGTTGATCAGAGTCAGAGAGCAAAAGAGAGTGAGAGAAGGGTCAGGGACCGCCTAGATAGGGAGTGTGATGGCCCTGCGCTGCTCCCCAGCATCAAATTTCCAGGTGTGAGTTCTTAGGAAGGGAAGGCACAAAGCCAAAACGGGAGCTGTGGGTTGGGATGGGAGTAGCTACCAGGCAGAAGGGGAGACTTTTCCAATGGGGTGCAGCAAAGACAAGTATGAGTTAGGGGGTCCTGGAGGGACTGTAACTTTTCATTGCTGCACGAAGAATGAGCTAGATTAGATTTTTTCAATTATAGTAACATAGGTCCTGTGCGTCAGTGTCGCACAGGACCTGCCTGCTAATCTACTTGTGCAGGGACTGGAAGAAAAGCATTAACTCTAAAGGCCAGATGGATATTCTTTCTTTTCTGTTTTGTATCTTTATTTATTGTAAAGCTCGGACGGTGTCATCCTTAAAACATTATAGCAGACTGTCGAGCTCCAGACACTTGGCAGGTGGTCAGGCCATACTGTTGCCTGAAGGACAAAGTGACTTACCTGCTGCAGCTTCTTTGTTTGGGAATAACTTGCTGTCAACTGCCATGCTGATGTCATAGAACACCTCATCTTCGTCTCGGTCAGCGTCAAACTGGGCGAAATCAGGACAAGTTGGGAACAAGAGAAGACAGAAATTAGTTCATTTCCAAATATAAAGAGCATGCATCACCATTGTATTGCTAATGAAGCAGGTCAACAGGAATTAAAGCCCTTGAATCTTCAACAGACACTTAGAGAGCTTTTCAGCCTAGATCACATATCAGAGAAGGATATTGGGGAATAAGTGTACAGTCAATCACTTATGCTTAAGAAAAATGGGTACAATTCTCTTACTTTATAAAGCAAGCTTTAGAAAAAATGATAATTGAAATTTACCTTGTGCCTTCTGGCTCTTAGAGTTTTGTTTTTAATTAAAAGAACCATGAAAATACATAGTTCTAAACAATAGGAGGGGATTTTCTAATGTACTGTTAAAAAAGAGAAGGAGCCCCCAAACCAAATTTTAGTTGCTTCACTAGATACTATAAATACTATATGATAGATGTAGTCTGTAGACATTAGAGACTTGATGTAAATTATAGATTTAAACATTTTACCATTCTTTAAAATTCCAAAAATTTAAATATTAAACAAATGTGGTTATATTTGTAAGTCCTGTATGTCCCAGGTTGTGCAGTGGTTTTTAAAAAATACATGCTGGGATCCCTGGGTGGCGCAGCGGTTTGGCGCCTGCCTTTGGCCCAGGGCGCGATCCTGGAGACCCCAGATCAAATCCCATGTCGGGCTCCTGGTGCATGGAGCCTGCTTCTCCCTCTGCCTATGTCTCTGCCTCTCTCTTTCTCTCTCTCTCTCTCTCTCTGTGTGACTATCATAAATAAATAAAAATTAAAAAAAATCTTCTAAAAAAAATACATGCTTATCTCTTTAGTTTTTAGAAAGAACTTTGCTGAATTATAATAAACATATAATAAATTGTATATACTTAAAGTGTACAAGTTGGTACGTTTTGACGTCTTCATCTGTATACCCGTGAAACCATCATAAAAATCAAAATAGTGAACATAACTATCACCCTCAAAAGTTTCCTTGTGCCCCCTGAGAATGAATCCCTTTCTCCCGCCCCTCTACCTGGTAATCATTGATCCTACATTTCTCTAAGTGTAGATTATTTTGCATTCTCTAGAATTTCAGATGCAAGGATTTATATAGCATTGAATTTTTTAGTCTGGATTCTTTCACCCAGCCCAGTTATTCTGAGAGTCATCAATGTTGTATCCATCATTCATCCCTTTTCATTGCTGAGTAGTATTCTCCTGTATGCATATACTGTTAAATTCATCCTGAGTTTATGTCTGTCTTTCAGCTCAGACATTATAATTTTCATCTCTAGATGTCTGATTTGAGTCTTTAAAAAATCTATGTCTCTATTTAAGGTTTTGAATATCTGAAATACAATTATAACTTTTAATGTCCTTTGCTAATTCTAACATCTGGTGTTTCTTTGCATGTTTGGTAGTTTTTATTGGATGCCAGGCATCATCATTTTGACTGTGTTGGGTGTTAGATATTTTTGTAGCCCTATAAATATTCTTGTGCTTTGTTCTAGAATGCAGTTCAGTTACTTGGAAACAACTTGATCCTTTCAGATTTTGGTTTTAAGACTTGTTGGGCTAACCAAAAAATTGCTAGAACTGATACACAAATTCAGTAAAGTTGCAGGATGCAAAATCAACATGCAGAAATCTGTTGCATTTCTATACATCAATATACATCTGTTGCAATTTCTATACATCAAGGAAGAAGAATCAAGGAATCAATCCCATTTACAATTGCATAAAGAACCACAAGATACCTAGGAATAAACCTAACCAAATAGGTAAAAGATCTGTACTCTGAAAACTGTAAAATACTGATGAAAGAAATGTCATCATTAGAGATGACACAAAGAAGTGAAAAAACATTACATGCTCATGGATTGGAAGAACAAATATTATTAAAATGTTTATATTATCCAAAGCACTCAACACATTTAATGCAATCCCTATCAAAATATCAGCATTTTTCGCAGAGCTAGAATAATCCTAAAGTTTGTATGGAACCACAAAAGACTCTGAATAGCCAAAGCAATCTTGAAAAAAGCAAAGCAAAGTTGGAAGCATCACGATTCCAGAGTTCACTATTACAAAGCCATAGTGATCAAGATGGTAATGGTACTGGCACAAATACAGACACATAGATCAATGGAACAGAATAGGAAATCCAGAAATGAACCCACAACTATATGGGTAATTAATCTTCAACAAAGTAGGAAAGAGTATCTAATGGATAAAAGCCTCTTCAACAAATGGTGTTGGGAAAATTGTTGAGTGACACACAGAAGAATAAAACTGGACCACTTTCTTACACCATTAATAAGAATAAATTCAAAATGTATGAAAGACCTAAATGTGAGATGAAACCATCAAAATCCTAGGGGGCAACGCAGGCAGTAACCTCTTTGACATCAACTGTAGCAACTTCTTACTAGATGGGTCTCTGGAGGCAAGGAGAACAAAAGCAAAAATAAACTATTGGGACTTCATCAAAGTAAAAACTTCTGCACAGTGAGGGAAGCAATCAATACAACTAAAAGGCAACCTACAGAATGGGAGAAGGTATTTACAAATGACATATATGATAAAGGATTAGTACCCCAAATATATAAAGAACATCAAACTCAATACCCACAAAACAAATAATCCAGTTAAGAATTGGGCAGAAGAGATGAATAGACATTTTTTCCAAGGACATTCAGATGGCTAACAGACCTACTCAAAGATGCTCATCATCACTCATCATCAGGGAAATAGAAATAAAAACTACAGTGAGATATTACACCAGTCAAAATGACTAAAATTAACAACACAGAAGGCCATAGGTGTTGGCAAGGATGCGGAGAAAGAGGAATCCTATTACACTGTTGGTGGCAATGCAAACTGGTGCGGCCACTTTGGAGAACAGTATGGAGGTTCCTCAAAAAAGTTAAAAATAGATCTACCCTATGATCCAGCAATTGTACCACTAGCTATTCAGCTGAAAGATACAAAAATACAGATTTGAAGGGGTATATGCACCTCAATGTTTATAGCAGCATTATCAACAATAGCCAAATTATGGAAAGAGCCCAAGTGTCCATCAACTGATGAATGGATAACAAAGATGTGGTGCTGGGGTGCTTGGGTGGCTCAGTCAGTTAAACATCTGCCTTCAGCTCAGGTCATGATCTCAAAGTCCTAGGATTGAGCCCTGCATTGGGGCTCCCTGCTTCTCCCTCTTCCTCTGCTCCTCTCCTTGCTCATATTCTCCCTCTCTCTCTCTCAAATAAATAAGATCTTTAAAAAAAGATGTGGTTTGCATATATATATATATATAATGGAATATTACTCAGCCATAAAAAAGAATGCAATCTTGGCATTTGCAACGGCATGGTTAGAACTAGAGGGTGTCATGCCAAGTGGAGTAAGTCAGTAAGAGAAAGACAAATACCACTTGATTTCACTCCTCTGAGTGAACACGTGGGGGGTGGGATAAAAAGAATCAGACTGTTAACTATAGAGAACAAACTGATGATTACCAGAGGGGAGGTGGAGGGGGATGGGGAGATAAGGGATGGGTGTGCTCCTTAATGGAGTGCATTCCTGTTGTGATGAGCACCGAGTAATGTATGTGAGTGATGAGTCACTAAATTCTCCACCTGAAACTAGTGTTGCACTGTATGTTAACTAACTGGAATTTAAATAAAAAACTTGAAAAAAAAAAAAAAAGACTTGTTGAGTTGGACCAGAGCATTGTTAAGTATACAGCCAATCATTCCCTACTGTGGAGGCAAGACTCTTCAAAGTACTGTACCTAGTACCTGGTGAATTAAGTAGTTTTCTAGTCCAGTTGGTAGAAAAGAAAAAGCACTATTTCAAGCCTGGTATAGCACTAGCTAATCTTTTCGGGTGGTTTCCTCTCAGATTTGGGTAGTTTGCTTACGTGCATGCATTGCTTAGCACTGGGCTGACTATTGGAGGGGAGCCCACATCTCTGCTCTGTCCTCTGCCCTCTAGTCACCTTGGGCTCTTAGACTCTCAGCTGTGTCTGCTCAACCCAGGGGGTCCCCAAATTTCCACGAGGCTTCCTTCTTTTTGCTCCATACCTGGGAACTCCCCAGGCACGCTGCATTTGTTTCTTAGGGAATCACCTTATTGCTTGAGGGAAGGTGTCTGGAAAATTGTTTTTTAAAATATTTTCTTTGGGGGGCACTTGGGTGGCCCAGTGGGTTAAGCATCTGCCTTCGGCTCAGGTCATGATCCCACGGTCCTGGCATGGAGCCCAGCATTGGGCTTCCTGCTCAGGGGCGGGGAGCCTGCTTCTCCCTCTGCACCTCCTCTCTGCTTATGATCTCTCTCTCACACTCTCTTTGTCTCTCTTTCAAATAAATAAATAAAATCTTTAAAAATATGTCTCTTTCTTTTCTTTTGTTTGTTTCACATGGGAGGGGAAGAAAATCCAGTCTCCTCCATCTGGGTCAGAAGTCTCAATTCTTTAGCTTTGAATCTTAATTATTATCTTGAAGGTATTTAAGAAGATTTACACAATTTATTCCTTCATATTCTCCTACTGAAACATTTCACCCTTCTTGGTGAGGGAAATCGTGGAAGCCTAAATTAGAAAGTTATTTCCTTAGCTCCTCTTAGCGCTAAAGCACATCTGAACGGTGCTTCAAAGTGCTTTCACCATGTCACCGGCCCATGGGACAGAAAGGTGAGGCAGACAGTTTTCTTCTATTTCACAGGTGAGGAAGGATCTACTTAGCGATGTCATGACTTTCTCGAGTCAAACAGCTAGTAAGCAGCGCTGGGACTTGAACTTAGGGTGACTGACACTTTGTGTCCTGCAGATACCATCACAGTAAGACCAATATAGCCCTTCTGCTCAAATGGGTGTTATAACACAGCCCTTTGCATCTAAAAGCAAGACGAGACTTAGGGCCGCTACAAGGAGACCAAGAAGGCCACGGAGTCATCTCGGTGCGCTGTTCCTCACACCCATGTATGCTGTGGCTGGGCTTTTTTTCTCTCAAAATATTTATTAGCTGTCATCAGTAAGGAGTAACATGTACTAAGGAGGGATTTTGTCTTCATTTTTTTCTTGCACTTTGGGATCTAGGGTGGCAGCCCTGTCATTTCATAAATAAAAGAGCACAAGTGTATGTTTTAGCTTGGGATCCCTAGAAAACAGAGCCTGAGGCAAAAACATAGGTTTGCAGTTTACTGGAGTGTGTGTGTGTGTGTGTGTGTGTGTGTGTGTGTGTAATCCCAGGGCAGTAAGTGTGAGGAAAAAAGAAAAGGCAGAGAATAAAGGAAAACAAATGCAAGGTAGTACATTCCTTTTTCACAAGAAAATACAGCTGGTAGCTTGGTCTCTAGAAAGGCTAAATATGGGCAGCCCGGGTGGCTCAGCGGTTTAGCGCTGCCTTCGGCCCAGGGCATGACCCTGGAGACCCGGGATCGAGACCCACGTCAGGCTCCCTGCATGGAGCCTGCTTCTCCCTCTGCCTGTCTCTGCCTCTCTCTCTCTGTGTCTCTCATGAATAAATAAATAAAATCTTAAAACAAAAAAAAGAAAGACTAAACGGACACTCTACATCTCAGAACAGTCTGATGGGGGAGGACAGGAGAGGTATTTATATTCCAGTTCCTTTCAGTTTCCTTCCTTCCTTCCTTCCTTCCTTCCTTCCTTCCTTCCTTCCTTCCTTCCTTCCTTCCTTCCTTCCTCTTTCCTTTCTTTCTTAGAGAGAGAGAGTGCAAACGAGAATGTAGGAGCATGAGAAGGGGGAGGGGACGAGGCAGAGGGAGAAGCCAACTCTCTGCTGAGCGTGGAGCCGGACTTGGGGCTTGATTCCAGGGCCCTGGGGTCATGACCTGAGCTGAAGGCAGATGTTTAACCTACTGAGCCACCCAGGCTGCTTCCTGTCTTTCACTGGCCCAGGCTTTACCTCGGAGGAGTTAAATACCCTCTAATTCTGGGTTGTGCTGTCTAGCCCTTGGAGAGGACACGGAGAAGCCTAAGCACCCCCTCACCCCCCTCTCCCCATCCCCCCCCACCATGGGGAGCAGCACAGCATCTGAATCTAGAAGTGCTGAAAGGAGCCAGAGCAGCTGTAGGCCTGGTCTGGTTGGGCCTGGGTGCTGTCTCTGTGGAGGCCTCCACCGTGGTGGGGATGATGAAGCCCAGCCTTCAGCCCTGAAGGGGCTGCTCGGCTGTCAGCAATGCTGGACCTCCAGGGCAGTGGTGGACAGGGCTCTCTGTTTGATAAGCAGCCAAGGCCTGGCACATATATGAGTCCAGGAGGCTTAAAACTGGGCTCAGCTTAAAACGCCACTGGAACTTGGTTTGAGTTTCTGCTTCCCTGTGGAGTCGCTGTCTGGCTTTGAGCAACTTATTCCCCCCGTCTTAGCACCTACACAACAGGATTGCTGCAAGGACTGAGGAGATGGTATATATTTAACACACAGCACAGAGCCCGGCATAAAGTGCAGTCCTTCTTTTTTCTCCCTCTGTGACTACCTAGGTCTGAGGGACTATAACTCCTAGATCTTTGATTGCTTCTGTATTTTGGAGACACACACACATACACAGACACATGCTTTTTTTTTTTTTTTTTTTTTTTTGTAACTTGGGGATTGTGGAATAAGGAATACAAGAGATTTTGAGGCTTTCTAGGAGATACTCTATCGTCTGATTTGAACAAAGGTATGTTTGGTTCTAGCACAGACTTAAAGGATTGTCTGATTGTCCAAGCCAGAAGGCAAACTGCAAAACGTAAAACACCACTCACAAAAACATTCAACAAATACTTGCTGAGTAAGTACGACACGCTGGGCAGACCCCATCTGCTAAGGGTTTGGATGATGAACACAGACCGTGAGTGAGGAAGGAAGATGACACCCGCATAACCAGCTCTGCTCTGGATTTTGCAGATGCTGCCGAAGCCCATCTACTCCTGCATTAGCATCACAAAATTGAACCCAGACTGCTTCATTTTCTGTAACCCCGCACTTGTACGACACCAGGACCAGCCTGAGACCCGCCTCTACATTCTTTGAGCCGACAATGCAGCATAAAGACCTTGGAGAGCATTGTGATTTGGTCCCATCAGAACAATCCAACCTAATTGGCCAAGATTTCTGCAAAATGGTAACAGTCAGTGTTGGAGAGGTTGTGGGTGTGGGAAGAGGAGAACCGACTTTTAAATCATCAAATCTTTTACTTACTTGATTTTGCACAGACATTAATGGTTCTCAACCAGAAGAAATTTTGTCCCACCCCCTCTGTCCCCCACCCCGACAACAGGCAATGTTGGGAGATGTTTTTGGTTGTCGCAGCAGGCAGGGGAGACACAGCTGGCCAGGGAGGCCAGGACAGCCCCTTCCTAACACAGCACTATCCAGTCCGAATGTCGGTAGTGCCAAAGCTGAGAAACCGTAACTTCACCTGGTTATTCTCAGCTTTTGGGTTTCTAAACAAGTATTCTGAAACTCAGGTAGTGATGATTTTTCCTTTTTTTTTTTTTCTCCTCCTTTTTAAGGAAAAAGGTTTTGAGCTGCAAGAACCCGGGCTGTTAACTTCAAAATGCAAAGCACAGCAGAAGTGACGATGCTGCAGGGGCAGTAGGGAGAGGGTGATGGAAGCTCTAGGAAGGAAAGTTCATTTCCATCCCACAGGTCGGACACAAGCGTCCCCGGGGCAGCCGGAGTCACGCAGCACTAGAGCAGGTGCTGTCCGAGGTTGCTCCTGGCTCTGCTGGTCTGTGATGAGATGGGCAACTTTATCTTTCCTGCCACTGATACCCGGTCTGGCAATCTTAACAAAACTCTGTTCTTAATCTGAGGGAAAGGACTTACCCGGGACATGGTGTGCATCATCTGTTTAAGGTCACTTAATATAAGAGGGCTGGGAAGGTCAACTGGAGGCTTCAAAATGAAATGCTTACCAAATTGCCCAGTTCACTCGCAACGCATGTTTTAATTTGAATAACGAATGTTGGAACCACTTTGAAAATTGTACAAAATCTCTCATAAATAAATAAATAAAATATTAAAAAAAAAAAAAGGGCAGCCCGGGTGGCTCAGTGGTGTAGTGCCGCTGTCAGCTCAGGGCCTGATCCTGGAGACCTGGGATCGAGTCCCACATCGGGCTCCCTGCATGGAGCCTTGCTTCTCCCCCTGCCTGTGTCTCTGCCTCTCTTTCTCTCTGTGTCTCTCATAAATAAATAAATAAAATATTTTTTTAAAAAAGAAAGAAAATTGTATAAAACCTAGCCGAATTAGGAGAGGAAGTTATGGCAGGGGAAGGAGAAGCAGTGCCGTGTGAGGAGAAAGTGGCAGTGATGGTTTGCCCTTCTGATGGCAGACGTGAGTTTTTGGTTTTGTTTCCTTTGGGCTCTGATTTCCAGGCTGCAGTGGGCTGCCCAAATCTTCTCCATGGAGACAGGGCCTTCCTCATTTCTCCGCTCTGCTAGGTAGGAATGTTATGTTTACAAAATGCCTCTAAATGGACTCAACGGGAGAACACCAGCTCAATTTCTCTTTCCCGGTTGCACCTTTATTAAGTTTAGATCCATCTCCTACTCTTTCTCTGCTTAAGTTTGAGGAGGAAATAAATGGGGTCTGTTATTAGTATTATCTCAGTTTTATATATCCCATAAGTGTCATTCTCTGTGCATCAAGCTGGCTTCCCGAATTATTCACTTCTCCTTGGTTTCCTGCAAGGGATTTCAATTAAGCATGGTCTTCACCAATGGTTTTTGTCATTTGCTGCTGGAGAGCCCCCAACATGCAGATAACTGACCCTTCACATCTTCTCTTGTATTGTGTTTTGAGACTTCCTTCTACATGATTGATTGGGTGGCGTCCTCCTCACAGGGATTGTGTTTTTCTCCAACAAAAATGGGATATTGCATTAAAATAATAATAATTTAAAGACCTGTGGTAACTGGAGTGAAATCTGTAGTTATCAGTGATGGAGTGATGACAGTTTATATTACTCTGCAGAGCTGTGTTGCTAAAGCTTCATAATTAATCACAGAATCTGAAAGAAAGTACCTACATGGATTGTGTGGGGGTGGGGGGGGGTGCAGGTAGGACAATATTCTGTCTGAGAAAGCCAGATCAGTCCCATTTTGATGACCAGAAAGAACTCGGTGGTATGGCCCTGCTGAACCGGGATGTGTAGAACATATTTCTTAACAGAATGAAATAAGGGGGGAAACGTGAGAAGGTAGATCTAAAAACGGACATGATTGGTATGCAAAGTGATGAGTGTAGAACACTGGAAAGCTGTGGATATCTGAGAAAAAGACTCTTCTCAGCTTTTTGTATAGAATCTTCAATTCACTGGATATTCAGATCATAGGCAGCATCTGGAAAATTTTGATGGGAATAAGTCAACACAATAAAGAGATTCCAGAGAAGACTGTTGCAATATTTATGAAGTGTTTTAAAAAGAAGTTTCTTCCCAAACTTGAAATCTTAATGAAATAATGACTGACTTGTCCTGCTATAATAGAGACTTAGAAAAGGAGACTAAGAATTTTGATTACTCTTATTACACTTGAAGCTCAGGGATTATTTTTAGAATCTACATCAGCTCTCAAGAACCAATCTACAAAGGCCCAGGTACAGTTACCATTTTTGAGCACTTACTATGTGCCATTCACTGTTAGAGCTTTTTAAGTACATGTTTGTCATTCAGTCCCTACAATATTATTATAAAAGGGGTATTATTTTTTATTTATATTCAATTAATGAACATGCAGTATATGATTAGTTTCAGAGGGAGAGGTCAGTGATTCATCAGTCTTTTTTTTTTTTTGAAAGATTTTATTTGTTTATTCATGAGAGACACACAGAGTCAGAGACACAGGCAGAGGGAGAAGCAGGCTCCCACCGGGGAGCTTGATGCGGGACTTGATCCCAGGACCATGGGATCACGCCCTGAGCCGAGGGCGGATGCTCAACCACTGAGCCACCCAGGTGCCCCCCCTCATCAGTCTTCCATAATAACCAGTGCTCATTATATCATGTGCCCTCCTTAATGTCCATCACCCAGTTACCTAAAGGGGTATCATTATCTCCATATTCGAAAACTAGGTCTCAGGGAGATTAAACAACTTGTCCAAGGTCACGCAGGTGGTAGAGCCAGGCTCTGAATCCACATCTGTCTACATCAAACTATGAGCCCCACCACACACCAAGGCTGTGAGGATCAGCTCTCTGCTCCATGGGCAGACTTAACCTTAGCTGGGCATTTGCAGAACAAATCAAAGCCTTTAGAGGGATTCTTAGGACAGGCCTCTAGGAATCCGCAGAAGCCAAGCCAAGCCATGTCCAGAGCCAATATACTCAAGCATTCTTGATCTTATTCCCTATTTTCAGACCATTCTTGGTGGTTTTACTTGTCTGAATGATGGGTCTACCCTACCAGGTGGCTGTAGCTGTTGGCAGGAGGACATGCAGGCTGGCCAGGAGCACTGGAAGGAGCAAGGACAGCCAAAGTTGACTGCAACAGATAGATGCCTATCCAGCTCCTAAAAGAGCTCTCCTGGGGGACCCTTAACTTTCACCTAACAATTTCACAGAGACACCGGCTACTGCTCCACAGTCCTCTTTGTCTACTGTTGACTCCAACTGCGTCTTCTATAGCAGCCTTCTAAAATGTCTTTCTGCAAAGAGCCCTGCCTTAACTCATCTAGCATGGATTCTATGTCTCTTTTCAACCCAACTCAAGTCCTCCCTAAAGAGTATGCCTACCCTTCTTCTAAGAGCCTCTTTGGGGTTGGAGAGATTTCTGACATGGGTCCATGTCTGGTCTGGTGTGTTGGGAGAAGACGCTCTGCTTCTGTTCCAGGGCTCCATTGACCAGTACCCCGGGCCTGGCCTGGCTCAAACCCTCCTCCCCACATCCCATCCAGGGCTTCAGCTCTGCCTCTGACTGACAGGCAGCTTTCCAGACTACTTTCCTAGAGCTCCTTGCTCTGGCTGTCTTATCAGGGGATGGTGGACAAGTCCGTAACACTCTTAATAAGAGGGGAGAGGCTAAGCCTTCAGTCATGCAGGAGGTTGCTGATGAGAGAGGATGCCCAAGCATGAAGAATCCAAGTCAGTGGTGGGAACTGGGTCTGGAACAATTTTTGAGCTAAAGGGTGTGTGACTGTAGTAGCTAATTATTAAATTTTGTAGGCTCAGATAGAACCCAGAGCAGACTGATCAATGTCCAAATCATAAGTAGATAACAAATGCCAAGATCCTCCTCATTGACCTATACATACTATGATGGGACACTTTTAAAATTAAGTTGCTGCACGTGGCATCTAAAAAAAAAAAGCTGAACTCAGAGAAACAGAGAAGAGAATGGTGGTTGCCAGGGCCTGAGGGGCAGGGGCAATGGGGAGATGTCAGTCAAAGAATACAGACTCCCAGGTAGAAGATGAATGAGTTCTGGGGATCTTATATTCAGGATGGTGATCACAGTCAACAATACTGTATTATATACATGAAAGTTGTTAAGAGTAGATCTTTGGCGTTCTCACTACACACACATGCACAGATGGTAATTATGTGAAATGATGGATGTGTTAACTAATCTGATCGTGGAAATCATTTCACAACATACACATGTATCAAATCATCACTTTATATTCTTGAAACTTACACAATGTTATATGTCAATGACAGCTCAAGCTAGAAAAAAAAAAGGAAAACCAAATCGAGTTGCTGACGAAAGCACATAACAGCTATATACAACAAATCTATTGTTTGTTCACAAAGAAACCGGCTCCTGCTCCACAGTCCTCTTTGTCTACTGCACATAGCTGCACGATAGGAGTCTGGTCTACAATGAGTGTGTCTTGTCTATTTTCCATTGTATTCATCTTTCTATAACAGGTTTTTCTCATAGGATTTTGCTCCTTATTGGTGCAAATATATTGTTTGCTGTATATACAACAAAACATTGTTTCTCACTCAAAACTTAAGATACAGATCTACAGCCCCGAAAATAGGTTGATATAAGGGATTTTGTCACATAAGCAAAGCTTTAGAGCATATATTGGAATGAACAGGGATCCTGTCCAATCTCTTACACTGCAAACATGATGTAATTCAATTCAATAAAGATTTATTGAGTACCTACTTCATGCCAGGTATGTGCTGGGCACTGAAGATGCATGGAGGGAAAAATAGATCATGTTAGCTTTCCTGTAATTATTAAGGCACCAATAAGGAGCAAAATCCTATGAGAAAAACCTGTTATAGAAAGATGAATACAATGGAAAATAGACAAGAGACACTCATTGTAGACCAGACTCCTATCGTGCAGCTGCTAATTTTTCTCCACTGCGCCTTGCGAGGCTCTGAGCCCGGCAGTTAGGCAGCAAATACTCGTCAAACTGAATTATCCAGAAAATTCAATGATTAAAATACCCTTTCCCTTCCTGTTCTCTCTTCTTTCTCTCTCCTCCCAGCATTCCAGCAATCCGAGGTTTTATCAAACTACAAGGTGGTGGGATAGAGATTTAAACCTCTGCCAAGAAAGCTTCCAAACTAAAGAAGCCGGTTAGGAGTCTCAGAAGTCAAGTTTCAGCCTCCTGTGACATTTGGTACCTTTCCTAATTACAGGCTCCATTCTCCCCAGAGCTCAAGTGTCTCCTGCTGCCGAGTCCTAAGTGGTACCCTGGGAGCCTGAAAAAACCACTGTGCTCATGCCTGAGCGCCAGATGTGTGACTAGGAGCTAATTTGGGCCCTGGGAAGATCAGACTCACTGTGGTTTCTTATATTTACTTATTTTTCTTTCCTTCCTTTCTTCTTCTTGAGATTCTTCGTTCTTTTATTTTTCCAAATTTTCTCTCTAGTAGTGTTGACCTTAACTTCCAAGGCCAAATATGATCAGTTCATAATCGTGTGGGAGACACAGGAGGAGGCCAAATGGCATCAAAGTGGTTCAGCTTAGAAAATGAAAAGCGGAGGGAAATGCATCTTGTGTCATAAGCATAGGACATTACGGTGAAACACATTGCTTACAAGTAGGAAAGAAGTTAAAATTTTATATCAAGTTCTTTTGAAGGTCATACACATGTTCTATGTTACCAGTATGGAGAGACTGTCTTTCTCTTTACAAATTTCTTTGGAATTACACTTAACATTTACAGAAACATATTTTGGGGGAATAGTCAACAGTCATCATGGATCATCACATAGCTCTTAGAAGAATCCTGCTAATATTTCCCCTTGCTGGAGATGTGAGCATGAAGTAAGTGTGACTTGGGGAAAATAATTAAATTCAGTCAAATATGGCAGTCTCTGCCCTCATGGAGAGCAAGGTCTACATTGAGAATATGATAAGTAAATAATTAATGACAGTTCTGTTTGGGAAGGGCTGTGATGGGGGCACACGTGGGGTGCCCTGGGCAAGTGGCAGTGTGGGGGTTGAGGAGCTTGAGTCAGGAGTCAAGGTCTGAACAGGTGAGCCTAGGTAAAATGAAGAGAGGAAGGGAATGGCATTCCAAGGACAGGGAACAGCAGTGGAAAGGGATTAAAGGCATAATTTCTTTGAAGAAAATGAGGGTGACATTGGTCTTGAGATCTTGGGATGCACCTTCTGAGAGGGTTTCTTTTTTGTTTCCTGAAGTTATTTGGAGGCCCTCTTGTGTTCTGGGGTCTGGTAGCTGTTTCCTCGACCAGAAATCCCTGGACATGGACATGTGGTAAGTGTGTTGGGGTGCTGTGTACCCAGGAACATGATGGCTGAGCTCATGTTCAGGACAGTCCTTACCATCTATTGAGCCCTTGCTCTATGCTACACAACGGGCAAAGCACTTTGCAAACATCTCAATTAATCCCCCGAGCCACCTTAGGGATCACTCTCCCAAGGAAAGAGCTGGCTGGGAAAGGCAAGTACTTACTTATGGCCATATAACTGGTGAAGATCAGGACTGAGGCATGATCTCAGGTCAGTCTTAACCACAATGCCTGTGCCCTTAAGAACTAAGCTATTTTGGCTCTGGGAAGAACAAACTCTACGTTCTTAGTTATCCCACTCTCGTTTCTTTTGTCCTCTCTATTTTTAGCTTTAAGGTCATTTCCAAATTCAGAGCCATTTAAACAACCATTCTCATTTTTCCCTTTACTCATTAACCCCCAGTCTACTACTTTGTGATAATATTGTGCGTACCAAGTTCCCAAAAAAACCTCAAACTGGTCTTTGTTTCAGAATAATTAACTTATTAGCAAGATGGCTGGGACAGTCTTGGTAATAACAAGTAACTAAAGAGGGGAAACAAATGGAGGGTTGTTTAACAACTTAATAGCCATTGGGCCCTTTGGATAATTCAGCAGTTTTGCTCCAAGTTTTAGGGAAAAAAAAGTAAATCAGGCAAGAGAGAAAAAGAAAATTATGAGAATGGAAATCAGATTTGTAATAATGGGATTTATATTTAGGTCCACGGACAGAGGAGGAAAATTAATATGCCAATGGATAAAACATCCCTATAGCTGCTTCTGATGCTAAGACCTTATGTGCATTTAGCTGACTCAACTAAAAAGACAGTTACTCTTATTTCTCTGCTAAGATGATTAACTCCTGACTAGAAGCAATCTGTAGAAAAAAAAAGATTGCATGTCATAAGCAATATCTAGATTTTATTAGTTGAATTTTGAAGTGGATCATCTAGAAAAAGAATTCTATTGGCCACATACCGCTCAACCAACTGTGCACGCCACAAATTCGATGCCTGGGTAGTGCTGGGTTGATTCTGTTGAGTGAATGTGGTATTGATAGGTCCTTCACGAAGTAGTTGATGAAGAAGTTAGAGGGGAGGAAGATGAATGAGTCAAGGGTACGGCTATAGAATATGGCTCTATCTCATCCCATCCCAGCTCTACCTTCTCCATCACTGTTTTGTCTGTTAAGGGTATTTTTATTTAACTATTCCTCTATCCTTTTCTTTTCAAACATGCCTGAGACCCAAGAGGAAATCCTTCTTAGATTCCCAAAGACACCAGCAATGAGAGATTCTGTTCTACAAAGATTGACTTCATTCAAAGACAAAGTAAATACAGCATCTGAAAAGCCAATCAACCTGCATGCTGCCTCAAGCTGAGTCTGCTTCTTTTTATTTTTATCTCTACCTCCTAGACATGGTGAATTTCCTCCTAAGGGGGTTTGGGATTGGTAACCTCACATAAGGTATAAAGGGTGCATAGTATTTGCAGTGTAACAGGCTCCTTCAAGGTTTTATAGACAACTTTCCACTTGGTACACATGGGACATGTCAGTGGAGACCAAGGCCAATGAGAATCTGTTAGGAAGTCTCAGGGTGCAGAGCTGAGCCTAACAACAGCAACAAAAATTAATGGCAATTTCAAATGCAACCTCCAGGCTCACAGAACGAGGCAGCTTTGATTACACAAAAGCAAAAGCAGTAGGTCAGCTTTTATAAAATGACAAAGTGACTTTGTTGGACATCTGGAAAATTTATCACATCCCACAGGGCCCCTTGCAAGTTCACTGGAAAGTTCTTATGGTTGGTTTTCATTTACTCAACAAATATTTATTGAGTACCTAATGTTTGTTGTGGGTATAGAATGCAAAGATCTTTGGCTCCTTGTGTCAAACAGAATAGAGAGGATTCTGTTTTCAGCGCCTATGAATGTCCTCTCCATTAAAGGTAAGTGAAAAAGTGACACTATTGAATTTGTGGAAACCTTTAATAATGCATTCATTTAAAAACCCCCACTTACTGTGCACCTAATTGCCATGAACTGGAGGTTTGGTGTTCAGTAAGTAGGACACTTCACAAGTTCACAGTCTAGTGAGGAGGCATTCACTTGAACCCTAACATTCATACAGAGTAGGGGCTGTCACAAACCTACACGGAAATGTGCAGTGGGAGATCAGAGGGGAAAGGAGAATTAATTGGTCTCAGAGAGAGAAGGGGCGTTAAGAAGGGTGTGTAGCATGGGTGGAATTAAGGATTAAAGAAAGCATCATAGGAGAGAGGGCATTTGACCCTCAAATATTCAGGACCCATAAATGTCCTTGTCTGGATTTATGGCTGCCCCATCAGGTCTAATGAAAATAGTCTCCTTTATCTGACAACAAGTTATGAATCAGAAAACACACAGCCGGATCTGCATTTTTTTTGTCTGATTAGAGAATTAAGTTTCTCAATAATGTCAATAATAATTCATTGTTTTCCTTTGACTGCAGAGAACAAGGGAAGTGATAAGGTATAGAGACTTTCAGGCTAGACCATCTGGATTCACATGCTAGCGGTACCATTATTCATTGTGTAATTGTGGAGGAGTTACTGATCCTCCAAGCCTCTTTCCTCATCCATAAAAAGGTGATAAGCATTGTGCCTCTGCCACGTGGTTGTGGATCACCGAAAGGTTAAGTAAGACAATCCATTATTACCGTAGAGCTTGGCACACAGATCTCAAAAAAGTGTCCAGTGTTCCTGTATTAGGGGAGTGGCAAATTGTTGTCTGATAGAATCACATTTTCTGGAAGCATTTAAAGTGGGTTAAATTGGGGCGCCTGGGTGGCCCAGTTGGTTAAGCATCTGCCTTCAGCTCAGGTCATGATCCCAAGGTCCTAGGACCGAGCCCCACATGGGGCTCTCTGCTAAGTGGGGAGCCTGCCTCTCCCTCTCCCTCTCCCTCTCCCTCTTCCTCTCCCCCTGCCTGTGCTTGCTTGCTCTCTCCCTGCCCCCGTCAAATAAATAAATAAAAATCTTTAAAAAAAAGTGGGATAAATTCTTTTAAGTACAAAGTGATTTACATATCTGACAACTTTGTAGGTCTTATCATTGTTTCTGCTTTAAAAAAAATCCCCCTGGTTTAAATTATCTTATAAATATCATCATAAGTTGGTAGAGGAAATATAAGGCACAACAGCAACAAATCACTCCAATTTTGCCTCACCCTTACCTTCCCGCAATCTCGTTTGTACCAAGCACTGTCACTAACCTAGAGGAGGTGCTCTGCAAGCGACTAAATGGATAAATAAATGAATCACCTCAACGGTTCTGCCACAAAAACAAGCATAAGGTATTACAAAATTCATGCCCTAAGAAGTAAGCTAGATTTCTGTGCTTACCCTGAAAGCTGGTCATACTGTGGTATCATAAAATGCCTTCCTGAACTTTAAAATATTTAAAAAGAAATCCCACCACAATTTCCTGACTGGAAAGGCAGGTTGGGAGATGGTGGGCAAAGTGAAGAACCTGGCAGGAGAAACGACAGTGATGACGCTAATACTAGATCACCATAACAGGTTTCCAAGGAGTACCAAAAAAAAAAAAAAACAACAAAAAAAAAACAGTCCTTTGGCCACCAAAAGGCCATTTCCTTTTGGCATAAAATCATGACCTACTTAGCTGTCTTGTCAGGGGAGGCAGGATTTCCATTATGAATGTGCAGATTCTGGTTCTGCATATGCTTGGTCACAAGGAACACAGCTGGGAGATGGGCGAGGGGGTTAAGCATAATCCCATGAGCGCGCATGGAAAAGAAACCCATGTAGGCTCTCTTTTTAAAATTCAGATGCATAATTTTAAAAGATTTGCAAGTAGCCAGATGCTTACCTCGTTTTATGGAAATATTAGTATTCATTTAAAATGTGTTATTGTAATTTTTTTCCCTCTAATATATCAAGCGAATTACAGAGGGAAATGGCTTAAACTTTAAGTCCCTCATCTCATACGTGGCACAGAGCAAACCAATAATCACACCGAGGAGCGAAGCAACTCGTTAGAAAGGCCCTAAATGTGTTAAAGGCTTTTCCCCAAAAGATTCATGAGATTTTGAGTCTGAAAACTTGCGCCTTGGGGGAATGGTGAAAAATAATTAACATCCATTTTAATCTCATGCCTTCCAATAATATTTGTAGCGTATTTTGAACTACAGCCAGGTCTACATATAAATAACCAAATTTAAAAGCATAATTATATATGTGCACATTCAATGGTTAATCTATCATGCAGCAGAGACAAAAAGACTGAGAATCTTGCGGATATTTCAACCACTCTGCATGATCCAAGGACTCTAGAATTTCTGATTTTTATTCTAGGATTACCTTGAAGTCAACATTCCCGGCCTTTTAGAAGGAGAGAGATGAAGCTATTAATTCCATTTTTTTAAAAAGGGAGGAAAAAACACTCCAAAAAGCTACAGATGACCCCAGAGGTTTTCAGTATTTATTTATTTATTTCACTTTTCTCATTTCTGAGCATTTGGTAGAATGAGTTTAAGAGCGTGGGCTCTCATATCACACCAGCTATGTGGCCCTGGAAAACACATCCATTTCAGTTTCTGCAGGTATAAAAACAGGGGTAATAAAAATTCCTGCCTGACAAAAATAATCCATGCAGAGTTGACACATGGCAAATGTTTTATAATTGCTAGTTATTATTATTATTATTATTATTATTATTGCTGTCTTATGACCTACTTCCCCAGTATCTTTTCTGTAGCATTTATCCATTTGTTTATTCAACCATGAACTATTAACTGAACACCTGCTATGCACAGACACTGCAACATCAATAGCCTGAGGTTGTTTTTACACGAAGAAGGGACTGAGGGAGAAAATACCTACATACCTACATGCCGTGTTGGTACACCCATCCTCAGGTGTTGTGCGTGTTGGGGGCTAACAGGACATTCCTGGAATGCTCTGGTGAGAGCCGCTCCCCTGGGCTGTCTCTAGGAAATTCCCTCCAGAGCTGCTGAGGGGAGGCTGAGGCTTGACTGCTCTTGAAACCATTTATTTGTTTCTGCTTTCTTTCCCTGCTCTCTTCTGCTCCCCTTACTCAATGACAGGTGTCCTCTGAGAGCGCTCCTTCAACGAGCCCTTGGAGGCTCTGTTGCTACAGAATCCAACCCAAGACAAAATGTGCCCATGCATCGTTCCGGTAAAAATTTTAACGTAGCTTTCAAGTAAATACATCAATAATAATAACTAATCACAAATTTCTCTAACATACGTAATACATAAATAAAAATAGTCTATTGTTTTTCTAAAGTGATTGAATGTATACTTTTAAAATGTTCTTATTAAGACTTCACTCTGGAGTTTATTATCCTAAGTTTCTTTAGAATTTCCTCACCTCTAAAGCTAAGAAATCATGCTACATAATGGATGTAAAGTAAGTAGAACAAAAATCTTATTTAAGAACTTTAAAAAGCCCTTTTTGGATTTATTTTTAGTTTCTATGTTCTTTCAAAACTGAAATAAGAGCCTTCGTTTTTGGATGGATTGGTGATTTTGATCATCTCCCTGGCCCTGTGTTTCTTGCTTTTTTTCCCTTTACACATTACAAGTGGTCTGGGTTTGTCATTCTGAATAGCAGTAGGCTGTTGGTTTCACACACGGAGCTGAAATGGGTTTCTACACCTGCACCTGAGTGCCCAGTATTACAGTTTCATCAACCATTTTCTGATACTGGCAATGAGCCCATCCAAGACAGCAATCTAGCAAAATAGAGGGTTCACATAATGAAAATATCTTCTCGGGCAAAACCTCACATATTTGTTTTATAAACCATGACAAATAATGCAATTATGAATAGTTACTGATGAGTGTTTGGTATAGGCATTTCACACCGTTAGAGCTCATGCTACGTCAATGTAGCTTTTAAATGAAACTAAGCATAACTGTAACTGAGTATGATAGTCTGACAAAAACAGAATGAACTTCTTTTTTAAGATTTATTTATTTGTTCATGAGAGACACAGAGAGAGGCAGAGACACAGGCAGAGGGAGAAGCAGGCTCCCCATGGGGAGCCCGATATGGGGCTTGATCCCAGGACCCCAGGATCAGGACCTTCGGCCCTGAGCCGAAGGCAGATGCTCAACCACTGAGCCACCCAGGTGCCCCCAGAAGGAACTTCTTAATACTCTGCGTGACCTAACGGATGGCTAATTATCCTTCATTGCTGTGATCTTTCCCCAAACCACAGAATCACAGGATTAAATTGGACCTCACTCGTCCAGCTGAGGCCCTCTTCTCGCTCCTGAATTCACAAAGACCAAGGGTTGAGGTCCACCTGCCATGTGGGCCACACTCTTTTAAAAAAGAATTTTAGAAAACTGTGGTTGCAAAGTAATAATAACAATTTGTTTAAATAGTAATAATTTGTGATTATTTTACCTCCCCAGTTCCACAAATTCCTTAGTAATCAGCTGTCAGCTTCTTTAAAGAGCTAAAACTGTATACACTTTGTCTATCTTTTGTTCTGCAGTCTTCTCCCTTCTCAGGACTTTGTCCTGTCACCTTTCTGTACTTAAGTAATGCAGCAATTCGGCTGTGCTAGGCCACCTCTGTGCCCCCGGACAACACCACTTTTCTCCTTTCTTCTTTCCTACCAACGGGGCCCAGAAACTCTTCCTGTGGTAGCCAAAGATTCATCCACTTTCTTTCCTGGCATTCGGAACCAGAATTTGCGAAGGTCTTTTCTACATGTTGTAGAAGTGAATGCTACACTTCCCTCTCCACGTTTTCTTCTCTCAGGCAGATGCTTGGTCTTGACTTTCACCAGTGGTGTTTCACTTCAAAGTAATTCCACAACGTCCTTCTGGGAACATCAGAAAATCAACTGTGGACTATCTAGTTTGAATATCTCAGGGCCTCCAAATAGATCCTTATTTATGCTATTTGGTTATCCCTAAGCCTCTTATTTTCTAGATGGGATAGTTCTCATTCCATGAGCAAGCTCCTCTTCCATCCAGCTTCCAGCTCGTCTCTTCTAGTTCTCCCTCAGTCCCTGATATTCTTTTTTTTTTTTTTAATAGTCCCTGATATTCTGTATTTGCTTCCTTAATTTGTGGTCTGTGACAGCTGGCCCACTGGAATAGCAGTTCCTAAGAGCTGCCCTGCCAAAAAGGCCTCTTCACTTTACATTCTCCTTGTGGCCAAGGGGAGAAAGTTCTAGGTTGTAATCAATATTCTTCTCCTCCTTTTTTCTAAATAGATCTCATCCTTCCCACACTTTGTTTTCAGTAGTGCATAACAGTTCTCTTCACTGTCAGGTTTCATGCAGCTGACAAGATTTTAAAAGTATTTCTCCCACATTTCATTCTCAATTATCCTCATTTCCCATACACGAAGAATGCTTAATGTGAAAAAGGAAAGATAAGATCTAGAATATTTTACGTGGATTTTGGGTTACTGAGATGCTAAAGATTTGGCAGCAGAGGCTCTACCTGAATGCTGAGAACAGCTTCCTGACAGAGCGTGCATGACTGGAGTGATAATTCAGAAGAGAATACGAAGATTAATTTGCTCCCTCCATGTCGCATTAACAGGGGCAGAACTGTGACTGCTGTTTTACTTTTCCTTCCCTCGAACGACAACCATCTGCAACTTGACTTACACCATTCAGTATGGATGTCACTATGGAGACTCTTGTGGTTGGTCTGAGTAAGCAATTAACATGCCCAACACTTGTGATATTCTGTTTGCAGAGTTATGGGAGAAAAAAAATGAGGTCATGGAGTGGAATAAGTGGAATTCAAGCCTTGAGTTAAGGCCCCATTTATTTGTGTATATGACAATGGAACTTTTAAACAATGTGATTGCTAATGTGCCATTATGTCAGAGTGTATCAAGAAACAGTAAACTTGCTCGTGTTTAAAATGGCAGGATAACAGGCAATTAAGGACCTGAGAAATCAATGTTAGAAAAAGTATCCAGGTGGTGCTTTTACCAGCCAATTTTAACCCAGAAATAATGGCTTATCTTGCTTTCAGCAAGCCTTTAATAATGGAAAATCCAGTCCTATGCACAAGATAAATGAGGGGATCATTATTTGCTTTTTAAGTGACTTAGTTTTTCCCTCAAAGTGCTACTAGTCAGACAGCAGGTCCTGTTAATTCTCAGCAGAACAAAACGAAGTTTGAACAAGATGCAGGAAGCTCGTTCTGGCTCCATTCTGCTAATGACTTCAAGTGCGATTTGGGATGTGTCTAAGTTTCTTCACCTATAAATGGAGACTTTCTGCGTTCAGTTAGTGGTTTCCAGCTTGGGAGTCTCCCTGGGGTTTCAGAAAGCAGTGATAAGCATCCATAAGTCTTTTCTAAGTATTGTGTGTGTGTCTCAGAATGCTTAATGGAAATTGTACCTTTGTCACAAGGATGCTCTGAAAACCAACTAGCACCTGAGTGCTTGCCTTTGTCGACCTGATACAGTAACTGATTAGCTCATGCTAATCAAAGGTTCTGATTCCAGAAATTTCCAATGACAATTAAGATAAAATAATTTTTTAAGTTCCTTGGCGGTGAAAATATTGTGAGTCCAAAGTTATCCCATCTGTAATGTTCTCATATCCTTCCTCTGCATTGCCACTGCCATTGTTACAGTTAGAATCATTCTCCTCTCCTGGCTGGAATATTGCGGTAACTGCTTGACTCTTTGCCAACCCCTGGCCTGGTCTCCCGATCACAACATCCCACATACTACCTTCCACCAGGCTGATCTTGTCTATGTCTTAGTCGAAAATGTTCAGGGACTGTTATTTCCTATGAGATAAAGTCTACACTGGCATGGCCCCTCTAGACTGCCGTTTTGTAATTATTTCCACTCCACCCCACTATTTTCAATGTAAATCTGCTGCTGCTGCTGCAGAAGATGGTTTACTACCTGGTAAGGGCTGAATTGTGTCTCCTCTCCACCCTCTCCCCCACCCCCAATTCATTTGTTCAAGCCCTAGCCCCCAATACCTTAGAATGTGACTATATGGGGAGATAGGGCCTTTCAAGAGGTTATTAAGCAAAAATGGGGTCATGAGGGTAGGCTCTAATCCAAAATAACTGATGTCTTTATAAGAAAGGAGATTAAAACACTGACAAGACAGGCAGAGGGAAGACCATGTGAGAGCAAAGGAAAAAGGTGGCCATCTGCAAGCTGAGAGAGAGAGAGAGAGGTCTCAGGAGAAACCAAACCTGCTGACATCGTGATGTTGGACTTCTGGCCTCCAGAATTGTGAGAAAATATATTTCTGTTTAAGCTTCCCAGTCTGTGTTAGTTTGTTTTGGCAGCCCGAGCAAATTAATATACTATCCGTCTTGTAATCACGTCTGAGCTGCTTACCTTTGCTCCCTTGTGCTTCCTGCTATCTCTGTGGGAAAGTCTTCTCCAGCCCTCCACTTAACCACGCACTTCTTCTCAATGTGCAATAATATCTCTTCTCTGCGAACTGAAACCCATGTCACATCATCACCTCTCTGAAGTCCTGAGACATCCCAGGAGGTTGGCCTTACTAGTATTTGGAATACGCTGCCTTATAACACCGTTTTCCCAAATAAACTATAGACTCATGGAAGGGATGGACCATCTTGCAATTCTTTATATTCCTTCACAGAGCTTAAAATAATTATTGAGCTTACTAAAAGGGCTCAGAGATAATTAATATTGATTGATTTATAATACTTAATCTAAGCATATTGCCAGGAGCACAGCTATTACATTAAGCAAGGTTATGACTATTCCAAGTCTTTTTTTTAAATCCAAAAATAATTAAATCAAAGCAATACATCCACAGAGTTGGAAAGAAAAAAGAGTATGTTATTGAAAGGCTTAATGAAAAATAACAGTCTAAAAAAAAAAAAAAGAAAGAAAAATAACAGTCTTTCTCTTGCAGGCAAAACACATTTTTATGTGAGCTGTTTCTTCTGGAAGTTATTCTGATTATAAATGATATACTTTTACTGCTATTTCTTGAGCTCCCAATTTTAGAATCTATCACTTACACCCCCTTCCACCTCCTATTGCTATGATCCGCCAATAATATGATACCACAATTTTCTGTTAAATAATTAATGCTCTTTCGCATCTTGCCCCTGTTCTCTGCTGCCACTGTTTTCTCCTACTGCTCAGAAGATGTAACTAGAATGGTATTAATGTTTTCTCTCATCTCCATTTATTTCAGGTTCATTGTTTTCTGTTGTTTGTACTGTATCCTCTTTCATGCTGAAAGCTTCCCTTAAAAGTCTTTTTGGCCAACCGGGCATATTTATGAATGAGGCCATTTTGCCAGGAGACCTCTCAAATGTCAGAATGTACTTCGCTGGGGCCCGTCAGCTTCTCCAGAGAGACGCATTTAGTAACTGCCTGTGTGGGTATCTGTCTCAGCCTCCCGTGCATGACTTCTTTGAAAGCAGAGTCCAAAGGTTTGCTCCTCACAACCTTTGGTGCCAAGCATGGCGTCTTCTACAAAGTTGCTCAGAATTAAACACTTGTTGAAGAAATGAATGGATGACTGGAGTCTAGGCTAACCTGCATCTTTTGCTTAAGACACAGAGAGCTTCCTTTATTAATGTTCTTGAGAGAACCTTAAAGCATTAACAGGATTCAGTTAAAAAGTGGAGTTAAGGTTTATAAGTCTCATCTCTTCCACGTCCCTTCCTCAGTCTAAACTCCAGCCATGATAAATCTGTTGTTTCCTGGCCATGCCAAGTTTTTACCTCCATGCTCTCTCTGGCTAGAGCCTCTTGGTCTCCACACTTCCCCCAGCTCATTCCTGTTTTTCCTTTATAACTTGATTCAAGGCCACCTGCTCCTGGAGACTTTCCCTGACCTACTTCGATGGGCCTCTCTCTGCAGCACACCTCTACCTTGACAGCACTGGGTGCTTGGTACTGTTATCTTTTCATCCACACCACCAGTGGGTACTTTTCTTGAAGGTGATCTATTTTTAAAAAAAGATTTTATTTATTTATTGGGGGGGGGGGAGACAGAGAATGTGCAAGCACGGGTAGGGGAGGCAGAGGGAGAGGGAGAAGCAGGCTCCCCGGGGAGCAGGAAGCCCGACACAGGGCTCGATCCCAGAACCCTGAGACCATGACCTGAGCTGAAGGTAGACGCTTAACTGACTGAGCCCCGCAGGGACCCCTTGAAGGTGGTCTTAACCATGTTCGTGCCCACGTACTCAGCATCATGCCTGGTACAATGGAGGTGCTCAGGAAATACTTGTTGCTGACACCAAGTGAAGAAGTACGCTCACAATTTTCCATTGGGGCTTCCCACCATATTTTGTGCATAGCAAATACATGAAGAGCTGAGGAACATCCTCCAGATACAGGCATGTGGGAGGTGGCACAGTCCAATGGGCTGGAAATGCAGGCTCCAGAGCCAGTGACTGATCTCAGTCCTGGCTCTACCACCTACTGGTTGTGTGACCTTGAGTAGGTAATGTCCCCCCACCCCCCTCACTTCTAGTCTGTAAAAACGGGGATAGCAGTAGTGCCAACAGTGACGCGGTGGCTTGGGAGAGGTGGCTAGAAAGTGTTTGGCGTGATTTCTACTTCTCTGCAAGTGTTTTTATTATTTTAAAAAGATATTTTACTTATTTATTCATGAGAGACCCAGAGAGAGAGGCAGAGACATAGGCAGAAGGAGATGCAAGCTCCCTGCAGGGAGTCCGATGTGGAATCCGATCCCGGGACCCCAGGATCAGGACCTGAGCCAAAGGCAGATGCTCAACCACTGAGCCACCCAGGTGGCCTGCAAGTGCTTTTAAATGTGAGCTCTTATTATCACAAAGTGAAGCACTGAGCGTGCGAGGCTTCGGTCGTGCCTGTTACTGCACTCGCCTTCCCGCCTCCAGGGCTGCGGGGTGGTGTACTGAGCGGCCCCCTCTCGGCCACCCCAGCCCTGAGAGGGAGGGTGCCAAACTGGGGCCGTACCTGCGGCCATCATGGTTCAGCTGGCTTGTGCAGTGTGTTCAGCAGTCTCAAACACTCTTTACTCTGTGGGCTCAATAGGAAGCTTCAGGATGCTGGCATCAATAATTATTAGTTCCTTGGAACCCTGCAAGCTGTTGACATGCTACAGAAACAGAGAGGAAAAACCCAGTTTTCCCACAGGAATAGTCAAATATGTTTGAGCCTCCATTGGCTTTCAAGGCCTGTGTGAAATGCATACTTTAACCACTGACCCACATCAGTTATTCATGGTTTTTAGGTGCATGACGTATACAAATTACAACCTGAGAAATGTCATGCAATGGAAACCCGGAGATCAAACAGCTCTAAGAAAGTCGACTTGTATTTTTTGTTTCTATCTTCCACAGTTATTTTGTTTTCAGATTTCAACATGGACACCTTGTCTATGCACCTTGCACATTCAGAGAGATATATCCTGTTTAAACCCCAAAATCTTAGTTTAATTAAAAGGCATTAATCAAATAATAAATTCATGACACAGAACACACTCCTCCATCCTCAAGTATACTACATTTTTAGGGTCTCCTACTGCCATCACAAAGATTACTTGGATCACTAGGAACAAAGGACCTAAATGTGACACTCGGTGGTCCTTTGAGTCTATGTCCCTTGGGGGACTCTCTGATGCTAATCTTTAAGGCCCCTAAATACAAACAAATAATTCTGCTGTCACCTGTTGTCAGCAGAGAAAGGAAGCAAGAAACCTGGAGCCTCACCATTTGGGGGCTTGTGATCATAAGGACGATTAAGGCCCTCTGCAAACCACAGTGGTCAAGTGTCCAGAAGGGGCGTTGAAGATGCCAACTGCATCCATAGCAAGGGGGACCTTATCTGTGTTGGAGGTAGGTAGCCATCTGGAGCTTTCTGCAAGGGCTCGCCCAGAGCTAGGGATCTCTGTAACATACTATTCTTACCTATTTGATCACTAGTCCTTCTCCTCCTGGATCATCCTAGACAGGCCAAGTTCAAGGGGCACGTGATACGTTCAGAACACAAGACTTGGGGGTAATGGTGCCCTGGTGGCTGGGATTGGAGAGTAAAAGTAAGAAACACGGTTTCTGCAAAGTAGGAACATGGTATATTCTCTCCTATGCCTGCTGGGCTGTGTTTTTGGCCAGACCTCCCAAGACTGGGAAAGCACGTCCTTTCAGAGCATCTAGAACAATAATGCACCTCCAATACCGTTTACTGTACCTCTTCTCTGTTCAAATCTATGGCAGTGTGCTGTCGCAGGGCGCCTGAACTCGCCTCAGCCTACAGATTCCACTCACTTCTTACACTTCAATTGCATCAACCCTCATCCATGTTGCCTCCATAACGCCACCACTTTCCCTGGAGAGCTTCCTTGGATTTCTAGGCTTTTTCCACCACCCTCCGTGCAGTTCAAGTGAGGAATTCTCTCCAGCTGCATCAATATGTCTTTAACTAATCCGGCTCTCCCTTCAAACAGTACACTCCTTCTCCTGTGGGGTAAGGACCTCACAACGGTATGTTCCCACATCGTGCCTCTCTTCCTTTGTGCTCATGCACTGTATATTTTTAAAAATTTTACAGTTTATATTGTCATACATTTTACTTTTACATATGCTATAAACACAAAATACTTGCCTATTGATTGTGCTTTAGACAGTTTTCTTTCTTTTTAAAAAATTAATTCTTTTTGAAGGTTTTATTTATTTGAGAGAGTGAAAGAGAGCATGAGCAGAGGGAGAGCCATTTGGGAGATGTAGAGGAAGAGGGAGAAGCAGACTCCCCAACAAACAGGGAATCTGACAAGGGGCTTGACCCCAGGACCTGTAGATCACGACCTGAGCCAAAGGCAGATGCTTAACCAACTGAGCCACCCACGGTCTCCTTTAGACAGTTTTCTTTTTGAGCAATTAAAAATAAGAAAAATGAGTTTTCCTTTTTTTTTTTTTTTAAAGATTCTATTTATTTACTCATGAGAGACACAAAGAGAGGCAGAGACATAGGCAGAGGGAGATGCAAGCTCCCTGCAGGGAGCCTGATGTGGGACTCGATCCCAGGACCCTGAGATCATGACCTGAGCCAAAGGCAGACACTCAACCACTAGCCACCCAGTAGCCCCCAAAGTGAGTTTTCCGTTAATATTTCTTGAATTGTAGGTCTGCTGGCACCAAATTTTCTTGGTTTTTATCTGTCTGAGGAAGTCTTGATTTCTTCGTTTTTGAAAGGCATTTTCTTGGGGTGCAAGATTCCTTGTTGATTCTTTTCAAGTCTGCACCTTACTGTCTTCTGGCTTGCGAGTCTTTGGATGAGAAGTGTTCTATGATTCTTACCTTTCTTCCTCTGCATATAATGTGTTTGTTTCCCCTCTGACTTCAAGATTTTTTTCTTTGTCTCCCATTTGTAGAAGCTTGGTTATTTTTTTTTTTTTTTTGAAGCTTGGTTATTATAATGCTTACGTGTTTTGTTTGTTTTTGAACTTACTCTTTGGTATTCTCTGAGCTTCTTATATCTGAGGTTCGGTGTCCATCATTAATTTTTGGAAATTGTTTCTTAAATTTAAATTTGAATTTAAATTCTTCTGCCATTTTCTCTCTCCTTCCATTCCAGGATTTAGTTATTTTTAAAAATTAATTAATTAATTAATTTACATATTTTTTTAAATTGGAGTTCAACTCGCCAACATATAGCATAACACCCAGTGTTCATCCCATCAAGTGCCCCCCTCAGTGCCCGTCATCCAGTACCATTCCAGGATTTAAATAACATGTATGTTAGATCATTTAGCATGCTCAATATATATATTTTTTTCTATTTCATTCCCCCATCCCTGCCCCCATGTTTCAGCTTGGGCACCTAAAAAAAAAAAGGTTTATTTATTTATTTATAAGTAATCTCTACACTCAACATGGGGGTAAAATTCACGACCCCAAAATCAAGAATCTCATGCTCTTCTGGCTGAACCAGGCAAGTGCCCCAGTTTGGGTCATTTCTATTGACCTGTCTTGAAATTCTCTGATTCTTTGGTGGTGTTGAATAAAACTATTTCATGATTTTTATAAAAAGAACATCATAAAACAGCATGGTAAATGCTATCAAGGAGGTATTTACAAGTTGCTATAGGAACACAAGGAGGAAGATTTCATAAACATTGTGACATTCAAGTTAAGTCTTAAAAGCTGCCAAGGGCAAAAGGTATGCAAAGTAACATCTTTACCAAAGAACAAAGGTATGAAATCACTCTGTGTCTGTATCTCTCACTTAACTACCATTAGTATTTCAGTAGAGTCAGAAAAAAATATGTAGAATAGCCCTACGTTTATGCTAAGAAATTCTCACATTATTCAAGAGGTAATAGGGAAGCAACAAACGACTTTAAGCATTTGAGTGATGTGCTTGCACATCTTACCCATGAAGGATGCAGATATTTCTGGAAGGAACTAGACTGGAGGAAAGGAAAGCAGTGAGTTATCGTAGCAATGCCAGTAAAGAAATGGCGGGGTGGACACGTTAGATGAAAACTGTAGCAGCAGGAGGGCCCAACCTGAGGAGATCTCTAAAAGTTAGGAGACAAGAACTTGAGCCCTGATTGGACATGAAGGTATGCAGAGAGGTTGGTCAAGAATAACTTGAGGTTTTTGACACTGAGCTCCTTAGAGGTGGTGTGCCACTTAGTGAGGTGAGGAATCTTTAATGAGGTTTAAAAAAGGGTAGAAATTGTGAATTCAGTCTTGGACAGGTTGTGTTCAACTGTCTGTGGGACACCCGAGTAGAAAGGATCCCACTCTCAGAGAGTCTGATTTATCGATTTTGAGCTCCCACAGAGAGTATGAGAAGAGAGGTGGGTGAAGAGAGAAACCAAGAATGACAACACAAAATCTGAGAGGAGAAACAGAGCCCACAAAAGATGAGGAGAGGACATCCTTCATACTTTTGGAGGAAGTGATTGTCACATTACCCTGAATGCTCAAGTTGAGAGATGTAATTGTTTATTTCATCTTTACTACAGAACATTCTTTAATGTGTCACTTAATGAAAGTGAAATTTCTGTGTATTTCTCATTTTATCCATATCCCTTTTACTTCAGTTGGCACTGTACAACCTCTCCAGCAACTACAACAGCAAAATGCCAATGGTTCTTTCTGAAAATCAAAAAAAAAAAAAAATCAAAGAAAAACTCATAGAAAAATAGCTACATGCACCACTGATCAAGTGAGTAATAATAATAATAATAAAAGACAAGATTTTTCCTGGCATTTAATGCTCTGAAGTTTCCACGTTTTATATTGGTTTTGCATTGGTTGTAGACGCTGTAGGCTCCTCCAGTCACTAGTAAATAAGCACCATCAGAGCCTGCCTCCGACTACTCCTTTGTCCTCCCTCTTGATTTGTGCTGAGTATGAAGAGAGAAGGATGGAGCCTGAACCATGTGCCTGTAGACTCTAAATCAAATTACTGTCATGTTCCCTAATTATTGTTTAGTAACTGGAGTCTCAAGTGACATAAACCAGTGGTGCTCTCTTTGAGTTTTTATGCAGCATCAGAAATCTGAGGCCGCAGTGAATGTATTCAAGACGGAAGCATGACCTTTACTGCTGTTTTTTTTTTTTATAAGAAACTGTGAAACATTTAATAAAATGGACCATTAGCTATTATACATGCCTGTGATAACTAAAACACACAGCTCTTAGGTGTTTACATTTGTGCTATGTTCTCTCATTGGAGCATCACAGCAAACTAGTGAAATGGGTATGAATGATTTCTCTATTTCCAAAGTTGAGAAATCAGAGGTGCAAAAACTAAGACATCAGGTCACACATGCAGCAAGTGGCAGAGTGAGAGTCAATCCCAGGCTTGCAAATTCCTAACTGTGGTCTTTTTCTTACATGACGCCATCTCCCTTATGGAACCAACACTTTGGATCTGTTTAATTACTGCAGCCTCACTAAATAGTTGTGTTCTAGTATGTGGGCAGGGGGAAAAAGTGGCTAGTGCAGCAGTAAGATGACCCAGTGGGACCCAGTCTACCAGCTGTATAGATGATACACTGCATGATACCCCAGACAGAAACCCAAGAAGCAGCCCTAAAGAACAGCTGAAAATTCAGTCCATCAAAAATACTGGGACCCACAGAGATTGTAGGAAAAAAAATTCTTCTCACATTGAACAAAACATGAGGAGAATGTGGATGGGCATAGAGCACCAACACTCCAGGGAAGTACAGCTCTAATGCTGTTAGCTCCTATTTCCACTTGTTCCTCTATTATTTCTTTTAGGTCTCAGATGGCAGATCCCCAGCATGCAAGCTGTCACCTCTCTTTCCTGCATCGACACAGACATTAGCAGTTGACCAAAACACTCTTTCTGGGGGCGCCTGAGTGGCTCAGTGGGTGAAGCGTCCAACTCTCGATTTCGGCTCAGGTCATGATCTCAGGGTCCTGAGATTGAGTCCCACATTGGGCTGCACACTCAGTGTGGAATCTGCTTGTTTCTCTTCCTCTCCCTGCTCTCTCACTCTCTCATTAATAAATAAAATCTTTAAAAAAACCACCTCTACTCTTTCTGATAGAGCTCAAACTGCTCTCCTGCCTTGGCACAGCATTTAGGTTGACTACTGACCAAGTTTCACATGGCAGATGAAATCTGTTGGCATTCCTACTTGAGGTCGATGATCTGAACTGCTGTGTTCCATTGCAGCACCACAAAGACACGGTTCTGACCTGGCTTGAAGCACGCTGCCCTTGCTCTTTAGCTGCATGACCTTGGCCATGGACTTTCAAGTTTCTATAGCCTTGGTTTCCTCATCTGTGAAATGAGGCTAATAATACCTCAAAGTACAGTGTGACTGGGAGGACTAAATGAGATAATAAGTAGGAGTCCCTTAGCTCACTGCTTGGCACATGATAAGCACAGAGTAAGTAGTGACCTTGTTACTGATATAGAAGACCCATGTCAAGAGGAAGAGTGATTGATTTTTGAGTTTGAGAAGGATGCATTTGCTAATATAAAACTGAGGAATCAGATAAATTTACTGAACATTAAAATAATAACTGCTTTTTCAACGATAGCTTTTAGGTATTGGTTATATATCAACTCCTCAAAACAAAGCTGCCCTTATGGAAAATGAGTCTCAGGAATAAATATATGTGGAAGGGATATTGCTAAAACTGACCTTTGGGCTTCCTTCACTCGATTCTTAAACACACACAAATACACTGCCTTAACTGGCATAAAGGAACTGAACTGAAATGTGACAGAAAGCTTTAACCCAAAAGGAAATTCTTATTTGGGAGGATTTTATGGTAACTACTTGGAGAATTGATTGGCTCACTTTATTATCAAGCAAAGAGAAAGAGAAAGAATAAAAGTAAGCCAAAAGCCATTTTGTTTGGCTCGGAAAACAAAGCTGGGAGCTGTGCAAGGACAAGCTCCCACAGCTTTCCTGGAGTGGTCTGGGTTTTAAAAGAGATTTGCATAATTTGCATACCCACTTTGAATTATTATGAAATAGTACTGAGAATGGTAGACAGACAAGAGGCTTAAACTAAATTCCATATTTTAGTTTCCTGCTTTGATAAAGAAACTGAAATACCAATCTAATTGCGGGTGTTTACAGACTCTAAGTTAGAATTCATTCAGTTGGAAAATGACAGTGTTCTCAATGGAAATCTCAGGAATGACACATTTACCCAATATATGTTTTTAATGGGCTGAGACACATATTTTTTCTTGGGCAATTTTTAAAAAGATTTTATTTATTTTAGAGAGAGAGAGTGTGTGCACACAAGCAGGAGGGGCAGAAGGAAAAAGAGAAAATGTGAAGCAGACTCCAACTCGGGATTCGATCTCACAACCCTGACTGTGATCATGACCTGAGCTGAAACCAGGACTCAGACACTTAACCAACTGCACCACTCAGGTGTCCCACTTTGGCAATTATTGATGTTATTTAGAATAATATTTTTAAATAGACTTTTCTGATTTCCCCATTATAGTATAATGTTTAAGATCCACAAATTACTTTTAAAGGTTTATTTATTTATTCATTGGAGACACACAGAGAGAGGCAGAAAGAGACATAGGCAGAGAGGGAAGAGCCTGATGCGGAACTCGATCCCAGGACCCCAGGATCACGATCTGAGCCAAAGGCGGATGCTCAACCACTGAGCCACCCAGTTGTCCCTGGAAGTTACTTTTAAAATAAAGAATATATTTGCTTCACTAAAAGCATTTGATTTACTTCAAAGAGTATACAAATCATGAATAATGATCTAAGAGATGTCTAGTCAATCGTATGTTTATTCATTTACTTTTTAACTCAACAAATATTATCTGTCACTGTACGTTAGGTGGATGTCATAACTGACCAGTAAAATAGAAGTCTTCTCAAGGAAGAACCAGAAATTTTACTTCTTGGAATCAATTCTGAAAAAATAATTAAAGGTGTGGGCATGAGTAAACAAAAGGGCTTGTTATATCTTTATGATGGTAAAATCGTAGAAATCTAAAATCAAAGAATTAAAAAAAATGGCAGCAAATTATATCTCTATAATAGAGGACAAGGCAACCTTAAAATAGTATTTATGTGGCATTTTCAATTGGTAGGTGCTCACGCTGAAGTTCTAAGAATGAAAATTGGGCAATCATATATAAATGCTTTCATCTTGAAGGTACACACACACTATATTTAACTACTTACATTTTATTTACAAAAAAGAATAAGCATGTTTAAAAACTCAGGCCAAGGATTTTTATGTAGGTGGCATTCTGGTGGCAAGGAGCCTTCCCAACGTTCCTTCTACCCTTCTTGCGTTAGTAAATCTGATTCCTTATATATCCAAAGAGATTTGGTAGATATGTCTTTTTTTTTTTTCTTTTTAATCAGAGAGAGAATGGGGTTCAGAAACTCATTCTAAAACATTGGCGTTAAAATAAATAAATAAATAAACATTGGTGTTTTGACATCAGTAAGTTAAATGTACTAAGGATGTCATACTTCTGTTTTAGAATATTAAGTGTAGAGAGTTTATCACAAGCCCAGTTTTAATAAAGATTCTCTTTTATTTTTATTCCCCAGTGTGCTGAAATTTAACAATTTTTTTTTCCATGAAGAAGATAGGAGAAAAGAAGTAGGAAGTCCTTCGATGTCTACGTTTTGGTGTTTAGTTTTCTTTATGTTTTTATTTTATTTTTTATTTATTTATTTTAAAAAAGATTTTATTTATTTATTCATGAGAAACACACAGAGACAGAGAGAGGCAGAGACACAGGCGGAGGGAGAAGCAGGCTCCATGCAGGGAGCCTGATGTGGGACTCGATCCTGGGTCTCCAGGATCATGCTCTGTACTGAAGGCAGGCGCTAAACCGCCAAGGCAACCACACATCCCTATGTTTTTATTTTAATTTCAGTTAAATTCTGGTGTTCAAGTGCTCCTAACAGAAGCATTTCTGTGCTCGTCGGGCTAAGTCCCTGCATTTTCACCACCATTACTGCGAAGGAGGAAATGGCATGCATTTCTCTCTGCGTTGTGCCATTTTTGTTCTTAGAATTTTTGAAAGCACTTTTCTAAATTTCACTGCACAATTTCAAAGGAAACATTTTTTTTTTAATCTACTGGTAGAATTCAAGATCTGGTAAGTGTCAGTTGCTAAAAATGTATGAAGAGAGTGGGTTATTATTTGTGATTTATCAAAGACAAGCAAATGCTAACAGTGCATGCTGCATTGGTAAGGATTAGGAATAGGAACAATAAAATACACTGAAAGCAGATGCGAGAGACCCAAAGGTTCAGATGAGGGCATGCTTTCTTGGAGCAGTGCATGTGTCCCTCCCCCAGGTCCTTTCTGAGAGGGTCAAGCAGCCTGGGTGTGACTAATCCAGTCACCTGTCACTTTGGTCCCTCTTCCTTCTCCCAGGATAGATCTCCCCAAGGCGTGCTAATAAGTATCAGAGCTTGATAACTAAGAAATTTTCTCCTTTCCTTCCATTATCCTCTACTTTGTACACTAACTACAGAGCAGTGAAATAATAGGGGCTTTCACGTAGCAAACATTTATTAAACGCAGAGCTCCTTACACTAGGTATCTTTCAAAATCTTCCTAACAACCCCGTGGAAGAGTTATTATTTCTATTTCATAGAAAAGCAAACTGACCCCAAAGGAAAGCGAGGTGCTCCAATGTCATGTGAGTGGGACAGAGCCACCATCAGAACACAGCACTGCCTGGCGTAGAGGCCCATATTCTTTGCACCCAAGCTTCAGAGTAGATTCTTAAATGCTTGAAGGATAGGCAACAGTGGGAATAAAAATAAACCAGATCAAGGGACCCCAGGCAGTGAGGGACTTAACAAGCAGGCCTAAAAGTGCCATTGGATTGACTCCCAAACTTACCGCTCATGCTACCTCCTTTGAAATCCCCTTTCCAAACACCACTCCAGGGCTCTAAAATATTCTTTCCATCTAGGGGTCTCTGGGTTCAAGGATTACCACGAGGTTGGGCCCCTGCTCCATCTCGCCTATCAAGACAGACTAGAGAGCCAGCTCCTGGTTAACAAAGACCATTCCTTCAAGGTAATTCATGTAAAGATGTTCTTGGAAGGTTCTAAATAATGCCAAGAAGGGCTCTGGGTCATGAGAACTATAGTTAGGAGTAAAAGCCCACGATCACGAATTAGGGCCTAAGCAGTATTCCGACAGCAAGAGGGAAGCCACGCGACTGTGTGAAGACATGTGAATGGGAGAGCGTGCAGGTGTATCTGACCTCTCCATGCCTACACCCCCTCTTGCTGAGCGCAGGATGGAAATTAGCGCACAAAGTGACATCCAGCCACACAGAGGTGACTACGGAAAAGAAAGGATACAAAGCAGAACTGGCAAAGGAAGACTTGAGAAAGGAGTCGTAGAACAAAGTGCGGCAGTCGCTGTTACCTGTGGGCCAGTGGCGGACAGCTGAATGACCCCCGGAGCGCTGGCGGGGTTGGGGGGGCACTGGGCTGCTCCCCAGCAGTGCCCAGCTGGGAGGGAAGGGCCTGGGGCCCAGAGCGGCCCACCTGCTGCAGCGGCCCATTGGCCGGGGCTGGAGTCCGGTGTCTCACCCCTCACACAAGGGGGTGAAAAGCTCCTGTCCCTCCACCTGTCCCCCCACGGCCCACGCCACTTGGCACAGGAAACGACCCTCAACGGGAGGATGGCCAGGAGGAGGACCGTCGCCCGGTACCCCATTCCGTCGTCCCTCCTGCCAATCTCGATCCATCACTGAGGTTTTTAACTCCCGCCCGTTAAGACACTCCACTATTTACAGCGATCAGAGGTGAAGAGTGGGAACATACATTGTCATCCAAATCCCCCCGTGGCCTGTCTGTGATTTCCTCCGCGCGGTGTGACAGCGAGTGCGGCCGAGCCTGCGGGGCGTGAGGCAGCGGGGGGCGTGTGAGAGACGAGTGGGGACCATCTGCTTCCTTTCGGCTTTGAGATCTGGGGCCTAAGCACTCTCAGGGTCTCATGGGGAAAGGGTCAGCAGCCAAGCTCCCTGCTGGAATTCTCCGCAGGGCCGAGGCGAAGCGTGGAGGCGAGAGCTGGGGACCCGGCGCTGGGGACGGGGGCGAGCAGGTGAGGACCAGAGCCCGTGGCCCCGCTCGCCAGCCTGGGAGGGCCAAGGTGGAGAAGCCCCCCCTGCCCCGGGTATGGGATGCGGTTTGGGAAGACAAGGAAAGTGGGGGGGCCATGTGGCCTATGGCAGCAGATAGAACCGCTATCTGGCAGCGACAGTAAATAGTGCGCTGCGAATGGCATGGGCTGGCCGTGGCTTTAAGGGCTGGCTCGTCTTTGGGACAGCATGGCTGTACTCTAAACTCCAAAACCTGTCTCTTTTCCTGCAATAATTATTGCTGAATTTATCCTGAATGCTACTTAAATGTTAAGGACTTTCTGCAAGTAACGATTACTTCTGAAGTGAAGTATTATTTTCTTGCTGTACAAGTAATTCTGATATTATAGATTCTTATTTTAACCAATTCACATTTACTATTTTCTTTTTTTAAAAAAGATTTTATTTATTTATTCATGACAGACACACACACACACACACACAGAGAGAGAGAGAGAGGCAGAGACACAGGCAGAGGGAGAAGCAGGCCCCATGCAGGGAGCCCTACATGGGACTCGATCCCGGGTCTCCAGGATCAGGCCCTGGGTTGAAGGCAGCACTAAACAGCTGGGCCACCGGGGCTGCCCACATTTACTATTTTCATATACTTCATAGTATACGAAAGGCAGTGTGGTGCCACTTTGTCCTCAGATCATATAGATGGAGCAAAACTGATATGATCCTCTCTCTCTCTCTTTTTGATTCTCCGGTTTAACTGATACAGGAGATACGTCGATGATACGTGGGGCCACTGACTCAGATAATAATGGAAGATCGCATTAATTTCAATAATTTGAAAAAGTCTATGACACTAAAGGAGAGATGTATATATATTACTTATTTGAAGAAGAAAATTACAGAAAATGAAAGTAGCATCTGTTTTCATTGAAAAAAAAAAACCAGTATGCTAATAAAATACTCGCTCCAAAATTTAGATTGCTTTTTTAAAATAGATCTGGCTAAAATGCATATTTTGAATAAATCTAGAGCTGTGTACCAGCAAAACATGTTTTAGAATTAGATCTTGGTTTGAAATCCAGTTTTATTATGTACAGATGTGATTTGAGAAAGGTTATTTAACTGAGCCTCCGCTTTCTCATCTGTAAATTGGATAACAGGACCACGTTTGGATAAGGATGAAAATGGGCATCACTTCAATGAAACAAATAGGGGCGTCTGGCTGGCTCAGTCGGAGCATGTGACTCTTGATCTTGGGGTTGTGAGTTTAGGCCCCACATTGGGCAGAGAGAGTACTTTATTTATTTTTTTTTAGGATTTTATTTATTCATGAGAGACACACAGAGAGTGAGGCAGAGACACAGGCAGAGGCAGAAGCAGGCTCCTTGCAGGGAGCCCGATGCAGGACTCCACCCTGGGACCCTGGGATCACGCCTTGAGCCAAAGGCAGATGCTCAACCACTGAGCCACCCAGGTGTCCCCAGAGAGATTACTTTAAAAAAACAAACATTTGGTACCCTGATATGACAGGAAATAGTATAGGTTGATGGAGTGAAGCAGGACACTTTTGATTATTAAATGGAACTGAACTGTGAAATTAAGATTACATATATTTGTCTTTGACTCAGTACAACTATTCAGCTATTATCACAATTCAGTTGGAAGAAAAAAGAGCCCTCTACAATATACCTCACAAGTTCTCTTGAGAATCATTAATTTTGGAACCACGGACCAACAAAAAGTAACCGCAGAGTCTTGGCATTTCTCATGATGCTGCTCATAGACAGATCATTGACATTTAACAATGATGGTAAAGATTAATATGCATTGATTACAATTATTCAAGAAATTTTAAAGAACACCACGTTTTCTGGTGAGAGAATATATAAGCTAAAAGCCGATTTTAAATCACTGAGTAATTTACCAGCGTTTTAGTCCAGTGACAGTTCCTTGTCATTATGCCTTGACCTCACTGAAGAGTAGAGAGATTTTATTTTATTTCATTTTATTTTATTTTATTTTATTATTTTATTTTATTTTATTTATTTTATTTTTATTTTTTTGAGTAGAGAGATTTTAAACCCAAAATTGTCCACAACTTAAAACCACACATTCTTCCTCGATAATTTAACTCTAAGACGTATTGTTTATGTTCACACATTCATCTAGAACAGAGTCAAAAACAAAGCAGCTGAGTACAGATTACGTGATACCATGCTTTTGGGCACTCGCAGTGAAAATAGAAGTTGGCAATCTTTCTGGGGTAGAGGTAGAATCAGGGGGAAGAAAGAGCATGGGCTTTGCAGACAGGCAGACAGAGCGGGAATTTTGGCTCTGCCATTCACTTGCTACGTGAACTTGGGCAAATTCCTACCCTCTATTAAGGTAATTTGTCTTATCCATATTGCAGTTAGAGGTTGTTAAACAGATGAGGGAAAATAATGACAACCAAAACAAAAATAGGCGCAGTATCTTCAAATTATTGAGGGCTTACACTGGTCTAGGTGCTGGGCCACGTGTTTTTACATACATTTAATCTGTAGAAAAGTTCTCTGGAGATATTGTCACCTTAGTTTATGGGGAAACAAAAGGAGACTAAGTAGGATCTGAGCCTGTCTGACTCCAAAACTGGGTTATGCGGTCTCCTTCCAAAGAGAAAAGACTCAGCACCTGTACATATAGCCTCTGACACCCTTGAAAAATAGTAGCTATGATGGTAGTGATCATATTTCCATTACATGGTTTTCATAGAAGACTTTATAAAAGTAATGTTTCTACGCAATATTTGGCAATAAAAGAGAGTGACGTAAAAGATGAAAGAAATATCTTGTACTATTATCACCTAGAAATAACCAGAATTAAGATTTTGCTATATTTCCTTCCAGATTAAAAATAAAGGTAAAGTTATGATAGGTTTTAATTTTGAACATGTGTCTAGTATTAAATCATAACTCAATGTTTATAAACATCTCACTGTTTAAATTTACATGATGTAGTTAATAGTTTTCCTATTGTGAGACTTTCTTTTTCTTTTCTTTTTTTTTTGTTTTTTTTTTTTTTTGCTCTTGTGAGTTTATTGATTCACTCATATTTCACACATATTTACTGAATGCTTACCATGTACCATTCCAGGCATTGGGATTAGGCATATGAACAAAACTGACCAAAAAAACAAAAAAATCCATCCCTGTCTTCATGGAGCTTACTATCTAATGGGGAGAAGTAGACAATGATAAAATAATTTAATAAATTATAAATAAGAATTTAAAAATAAATTAAGTGGTATAGTAAAAGGTAATACATGTTAAAGGTCCTGGAGAAAAGCAACACAGGTAAAAGGGAGAGAGGGTGCGGTGAAAGGGAGTTGCAATTTTGAACAGTGGGTCAAGTAAGATCTCAATGAGAAGATAACATCTGGGGATGCCAAGGGGGCTCAGCGGTTGAGCGTCTGACTTCGGCTCAGGGCCTGATCCCCGGGTATTGGGATCGAGTCCCACATCGGGGTCCCTGCATGGAGCCTGCTTCTCCCTCTGTCTTATGTCTCTGCCTCTCTCTCTCTCTGTGTCTCTCATGAATAAATAAACAAAATATTTTTTAAAAAAGAGAGAAAGAGAAGGTAACGTCTGAGCAAAGACTCGAAGGGGACAAGAAGCAAAGCATGTGGTTATCAGGGAGGTGCATGCCAGGAATGGCCAAAGCAAGGCCCTGTGGTAGGAGCTGTGCCTAGAGGAGGGATGAGGGCGGAGAGATGACAGGACACCACAGCAGACACAGGGCTTGTGGGGCAAGGTGAAGACTCTGGGAGATATTATTAAATGACGAACAGGGAATGACCTAATCTATTAACTTTTAAAAATGTTTCCTTGGGGGCATCTGGGTGGTTCAGTTGGTGGTTAACCCCAGGTCATGATCTCAGGGTCATGAGATCAAGACCTGCTTCGGGCCCTATGCTCAGCAGAGAGTCTGCTTCTCCCTCTCCCTCTGCCCCTCTCTCCTCTCACTCATTTTTTCTCTCTCTCTCTAAAATAAATAAATAAATCTTAAAAAAAACCCCGAAGATTCCTTGTGTTGCTATGTGATTTGTCTGTAGGGGACAAGTTTGGAAAGAAGGCTACTGTGATCATCCAGGAGAGAGATGATGTGGCTTGAACTAGGGTGGCAGAGGTTCTGAGAAGCAGGAGGCTTTTGATATATTTTGAAGGAAGAGCCAATAGGATTTGTCGTCAGGCTGGGTGTGCGGTGTGAGACTCGAGAAGAGTCAAAGATCACAAAGTTTCTGACTTGGACTACTATGGAGAGATAGAGGCGCCATCAGCCGAAATGGAGAAGGCTGGTGTAGAGCAAGGCTGAGGATGTGTTCGTGGTGCAGAATCAGGAAGCAGGAGCCTGTACACGTTAAATCTGAGATGCCTATCAGACACCCAAATGGAGATGTCAAGTGGGCAGTCGGGTTTTGGAGTCCAGAGTTCAAGGAAGAGGTTGAATTTGGAGATATAAATCTGGGAGTCATCAGTGCACAGAGAATTTATAGACATGAGGTTGGATGACATCACCAAGGAAGTGTATATATCTTTGATGAATATTCTTATTCATAAACACTTATCCTTATCTATGCTCTTTTCATCAGGAAAGATTTCTAGGAGTAAAGTATTGGGTCAGAAGGCACGCACATTGCCAAGGCTCTCAATACATATTGCCAAATTGCTTTTCAAAGTGGCAACAATTTATATACCAGCCAACACTGAATATTACACATTAAATAATCTCTTTTAATTTGACATATAAAAATGGACCCTTATTATTGATTTGATTTTTCTGATAACTAATGAAGTAAAAATGTTTTATAATGCGTTTGCGGATGATTTCTTTTTTTCCTGTGCATTGGCTGTTAACAATCCGTCTACATAAGTTTTCTGTTGGAGTGCTTTTAAGAAAATTCATAATTTTCATAATTTACAGTTTTATTATTTTAATCATTTATCATCCTTTTTGTAATGTATAAAATAAAGAAGTACAAGCTAGGAAGAGGAATCAGACTGATGCCATAGTGATCTTTCAGCAACTCATGAGCTGTGATATTCTAGGTCATTTTATATCCAGGGGCAGTTTTTGGCACCTGTGGTATTATAACTTATGATAAGAAATACATATGTGGGGGTGCCTGGGTGGCCTGGTCGGTTAAGCATTCTCACTCCTGATCTCACTCAAGTCTTGATCTCAGGGTTTTGAGGTCAAGCCCTGAGTATGGCTCATGGAAACTACTTAAAAAAAAGAAAAAGAAATACACATGTGGTTGTCATCTGTTCTGGAACAGCGCTCCTAAAACCCTTGGAATTTCCTAAGTGATGGGAAGGATATGCTATGTCAATGAGGTGACTCCTGGACCACCAGGGGAACCAACCACGTGGCCAGAGGATTGGAACTTCCATTCCCACCCACCAACCTCCAGGGAGGGGGACAAGGAGGGGAGAGAGGCTGGATATTAAGTTCAATCATCAATGGCCAATGATTTAATCAATTATACCTAGGTTACGAAGCCTTCATCAAAACCCAAAAGGAGAAGGTTTGGAAAGCTTCTAGTTTGGTGAATACATGGAGATTTGGGAAGAATGGTGAGCTCAGAGAGGGCACTGAGGCACTGCATCCTTTGCCCATACCTTGGCTCTCGCATTTCTTCCATCTGGCTGTTCCTGAGTTATATCCTTTTATAAGAAGCCAGGAGTCTAGTGGGTAAAATGTTTCTCTGACTTCTGTGACCCTTTCTAGCAAATTAATCAAACTGAAGGTGGAGGACGTTGAAACCTCCAATTTGAGCCAGTGGGTTAGAATCACAGGTGGGGGTGCCCGTGGGGTTCATTGGGTTAAAGCCTCTGCCTTTGGCTACCAGGTCATGATCCCACATCAGGCTCCCTGCTAGGCGGGGACCCTGCTTCTTCCTCTCCCTCTGCCTGCCCCCTCCCCCTGCTTGTGCTTTCTCTCTCTCTCTGTCAAAAACAAAAACAAAACCAAAAACAAAAACAAAAACAAAAAAAATCTTTTTAAAAAAAACAGCAGCACAGGTGGGTTTGGGACTAGTGTCTGAAGTGGAGGGTTCAATGAACAGTCTTGTGAGGCTGAACCCCTAATCTGAGGAATCTGATGCTACCTCCGGGTAGACAGTGTCAGAATTGAGTTGAATTATAGGACACCCAGCTGGTATCGGAGCACTGCCTATCGCTGTGGGAAACTCCCGTCCCACTCCCTGCATGTTGGAATCGGATCCAGAGCTTTTAGCAGCTTTAAATATTTAAAGTATTGAACTACAAAGAGGGAAGCATACAGAATTCCATCCATTTTTAAGAACACGTAATGAAAAAAAAATCAAAACAATGCAAAAGAAGTTTCAAAAAATTAAAACGCTGTGCTCGCTGAAGGAGAATTATCTGCAAACCAGAAATATTGTTGAATTGCTAGAGGGCACATAGCCAACAGTTTAGGCAAACTATTTTTTTTACTCTAATAATACACGACAGCAAAGAAAATAATAGTAATGATAAACATTTACACAGTACTTACTACATGCCTGGTGCGGTTTTAACGCTTTCCCCGAGAAGCACGTACCAGTTAGGAGCAACTTTCTCTAGAAGAGGAGCCTGCTCCACAGATAGGGTAAGTAACTGCCCCGATGGTACAGCCAAACCCAGAGTCAAACATAGGGTCTGGATCAACAGCCCAAAACTCGGTCTCAGTTTCTTTACACACATTACTTCACTTGCTCTCGATAGCAACCTTCAGAGGCAGATGTATCTCTGGAGAGGGCCAAACAAGATGCAGGACTTGCTCAGCTCCTACGGGAAGTGACAGACACGGGATCTGACCCAGGTCCCTTTGAAACCAAAGTCGTTTCCTTCCCCTCCCACCGCATCACCTCCCCCTGGGAAAGTTGAGAGGGGAAATGTGCGGTACAAGTGTTGGGTGTTAGGAGCGAAGGAATTCAGAAACAGAGGAGAGGGATACAGGTGGGATAGTGTGGGGAAAGAGGTGAGCTGATGATGGACAACAGGGAGGACCTGGGAGGAAGACTGGAGGACGCAGGGCAGGGTCAGCGTGAGGAGCAGAGCTTGAGGGGTGAGCTGGAATGGAACGTCCGGGACCATGACGGAGGAGCCCGGGCTAGCAGAGAGTTTCTGTTGGCTTGTGGGCTCACATGGCTCTTCCTTATTTTTCTGCTAATTTTCTTCTGGACTTTGTTTTGACAGATAGTAATTACACGGCCTCCTGTTTCTTGCCCGGAACACCCTTCCTCTGAGTGAGTTTCTATCAAACTCAAAAGAGAATTTATCTTGCTCGTTTTCAATCTCTGGCCTCTAAGGACTTAACATATCCTTGTAGAAATCAGTTGAATTGCTGGTTTCGATCCATTCTAGACTTCTAGATCAGGCTCTTTCTACCCAGATTCAGAGCCTGTCTTGCTTTCAAGTGCGTCCCTTCCACGGGCACTGGAGCACGCTCGTCTCCCCTCCCTACAACAAAAGTGGTGCGACATAAAACCAGAGGCCAGCAAACACACAAACAAACCAAAAATTCCTTCCTCACCTACTTGCTTTCTCTTTTCCTTTTTTTCTTTCCTTCGCAGTCAAGTGTCTTGAGTTTTCAACACCCGCCCACCCAGCTCCACTTTTTCACCTCCCACGAACGCCTCTGCCAATCTGGCGTCTCTCCCTCTCTGTCAATCCACCTAACCAGCAACAGACGGTGCCATTCATGAATACCTTCGATTGTTACAACAAACAGTCTTTTTCCAGTCCCCTTCTTGCTTGACTTCTCATAGAAGCCACATTGGACAGTTGGCTCCTCTCTCCCTGGAGCACTATTACTTTAGCATCTGTGACACCCGATTCCCCTTTAACCCACATCTTTGGCAACGTTGCCTTCCCTCCCTTGCTTCATTGTCCTCTACCAGCTTTAAGATGTTGTTCTTACTCAGACTCTACTGCTCTTCACGCAGTATTATTCAATCACAATCCATTCACCGGTGGCAATGTATACTTTCTAAATTAGTGACCAGACAAGCAACCGAATGCCTCCCAGGAGCTAGGCCCTAAGAAAATTCATTTCTTTCATCTTCACTGAACCCTTTTCCTATGCCATTCTTGCATCTTCCTCTAAATCTGGCTACACTCTGCACTTGGTCCCATTACCAATTTCTCCCTGAACCTTAGCTAACCCAAGATCCACCCCGTGGTCAGTTAATTCAATTCCTGGTTCTGAAGGCTATTTAGTTTGGACAACTTTTGATCCATTAATTCCCGGCAGACTTCATGGAGGGAGAAAAAAACACTGCCACTATATTTGACAGTTATTTGACATACTATGAAACCAAATAAATAATGTGAAGCGAAGCTAGTGGATCATCTGGGGAGGTTTTACACAGAGTTCAAGTAAGCTCAGTATGTACTTTTCCAATGGAAAATATTTCATTGGTTTCCTGTAAGTATCTTGTTGCCGTTTTGTTTATTTTAGCTGATTTTTCCCACTTCTTATTTATTTGAACTTGCTGACTTACTGTTATTTTAAATCATCAAGCATATGAAATTTTTAAAATAATTTTTTTTGGTTATCAACAGAGTATACATTATAGTAGGAAAATTTGTAGAAAAAGAGAAAAAAGGTTAAAAATTATTTAATTCCACCTTTCAGACATAACCAAACACATACGAATTTTCCATGGCAACATGATAATTATGCAAAAAATATACCTTCTATGCTTGTGGCAAAAGAAATAGTTTAAATTTTTTTCTATAACATAAATTAACAGAATCTTTAGGAGCCCTCTGATTTTATGATTCTTCCTTTTAAACTTTCTTGAGTCCAGGGTATTTTTTTCTTCCATAAAAATACTGGTTTTAATTTAAACCAATCATTATAAATGATCTGAGTTTATAAAAATAGGCTTTTTATCTCCTCTATTTTTTAAGGGGGGTTGCAAATTTACTATTCAACTGGCAAATTACATTATTATGAGTAAAATTATAATTATGTCTGAGGTAAGAAAAAATAATTCTCTGAAGCATGACTCATTTTAAAATTGAAAGAGCCAAGGATAGAAGATATTCAAGATCTGAGAACCCTTTTTAAATAATTAAGACAAAGTTCCACTTTTAGTCAAAAGGAGAGTTTCCCTCTCTGCTTTTCTCTAAAAGCATGGTTTTGCTTCATCTCTGAGAACAGAATATAAACTCTCCAAGATCAGGAGTTGTCTTGGGTCTTTTCTGGATCCTCATAGTGATCTACAAGGTGCTCTGTAGATTTTACTAAAAATGTGCCTTTTGACTCCTCAGTAGCTAGATGAGAACGAATAATTTCACTTGTGTGCTCTAGAAGTAACTTACAAAGGACACTCGCATCTTTTCTAATTTGAGCTTCATGTCAATTCTGTAAAGTAGAAACACTAGGTCGTTACTAGTAGGTTCTGAGAGGGTAAACTGCTCAACAAATGTCTTGCAAACATGCTTATGATATAATTTCAAGTTAAAAACATTTTAAAAGCAGGCTGCAATATGATTTTTAGCTAGCACACTGTCAAAATATCATAGAAATACACTACATGGAAAAGACCCAAAATGTTAACAGTGGTTATTTCTGGGTTTCAGAATAATGGATGACTTTTATTTTCTTCTTATAGTTGTTTGCATCCCTCACCCCAACACTCACCCACGCCTAGGGGCGCATGCAAACACACACACACAGATACGTACACATAATCTCTCCATAAATATTACTTGTTTCAAAAAGGAAGCATAAGATTTTTACATAAAAAGAATGAAAAACAAAAGTAAATAGACTCCATTCCTCTTCCTCTTGATAAAACTTAAAAGCGGCCCATCCTTCAGGCAGCTCTGCTTGCCAATGCTGAGAAGTAAAATGATAGAAAATAACACAGCATGCATCTGCCAAGACAGATTTGTGGTTGACATTTCTTCTGAAAAAATGTCTCCATTAAGATAAGTAGCTGTTGGTGTTGTCTCCTAGTTTAGTCATTTTGAAAAGTAATGGTAGCTTTCAGAAGTGGATTTTAGCTTTCCCATGGAACCCATCACTTTGAATGAGTATACCTTAGACATGATTGAGCATGTGATATAAGAGAAGTCATCACTGGGCACACATCATCTTCCAAATATTTGCATGATGTTGTTCGGCACAATGAAATGCTCAACAAATGTAAGCTATGATTCATTATTATTGCTTAGCACATATTTTGGCTAGATTGGTCTCTAAGGGTTTTGGGACAAGGACTATAGATTATATTAATGACTATACTTATTTAACCAGCCATGTGATAAGAGGGCTTTATTCATTTTATTTCTCATCCCTAATTAATCTTACAAGTCCGTTAACCCCATCCACATTTTATAAATGAAGATACTTTGACTTAGAGAGGTTAAGAAACTTGCCAGGATTCAAACCCTGGTCTTTGTGACTTCAAAGCCAGCCTCTGACCCACCACACCACACTACGTTTTGCTTGATGTTTTATTTATTATTGAGTCCCTTGCATCTCTTCCCTAGCATGGGGTATTTTTAAATATATTTAGAAACTCAATGACACAGACATGAACAAATGTATGATAGTGGCAGCCCCACCCAATGTTCTTGGTGTCTACTGAGACTATCCTCAGAGAGGGGAAAGGGGGAGAAATTGATGAAGACAATGAAAGCGAAATTGGAAGATCAAAAGAGAAGAGAGAAAATTCAACACCAAGAATCTATAAAATAGCTTCTGAAGACCTTTTATTGCTGGTGACAGGTTTGGCAAGGCTTCATTTAGACTGTTAAACTGTGTTCAATTTTTTGTTCATCATTTCACAAGAACTGCTGCAGCCACATTCCTGAGACTTTAAACACGCCACAGGAATATAGGGATTTCTCTCCTGTCACAAATCCAATATAATAAAAGAATCAGGATGAGAAAGTAGCATGGCGCATATGGTTGCATTAGGACTAATAATACTTCTGGTCAGTACAGAAGGCAACATCATCAAAATAATAATAACAATAGTCTTGTCTGAGTAGTACTTCCTCTGTTCTGGGCATTTTGTTCAATGTCTCAGTTTCCTTTTCTCATTCTATTTCCACAACCTATCTAAGAGGTAGGTATTAGGAGATTTAGTTTTCAAATGTCATAGGTAGGCCCTGAGAGTTTCAGTAACTTGTGCAAGGTCAAGAGCTAATCCATGGTCAGTTTGCCTCACTTCGTTTTTGTTTTTTTACCTTGCTTAGTTTTTAAATACTGGCCCTGTTTTTCTCCTTTGATAAATAGTGCTGCTTTCAATTGTCTGGCCATGTAACTTCCTCTTTATGTCTCCAAATCCAGGATGTGATTAGGGTGTTGGTTTAAATCTATGTTTCATTAAGTAAATATTTACTGAGCACCTACTATATGCCAGACAGTGTTTTGAGAGTTTGGGAGACAGTAGTAAAGATATCAGTAAAATACTTTCTTCCATGGAGTTTTTTGCTTCAATAAGATGCACATTATTTGAAATTTCCATTCTTTGAAGAATATTGATTTGCCTTATGAAGGTGTGGAAAGAGAATAAAAATTTGATGTTTAGTTTTATAACTTAAACAGAGATCTAACATTTAAAAGGAAAACAAAGCATTTCAACAAATTCAAAAAGATGGAAGTCATCTCATGCATCTTTTCTGACCGCAATGCTATGAAATCAGAAGTCAACCACATTTAAAAAACCCTGGAAAGAACACAAATACTTGGAGGTTAAATAACATGCTCCTAAACAATGAATGGGTCAAGCAAGAAAATAAAGAGGAAATAAAAAATACATAGAGACAAATGAAAATGAAAACACAACAGTCCTAAACTTTTGGGATGCAGCAAAAGCTATTCTTAGAGGAAATTTTACATTAATACAGGCCTAATTCAAGAAGCAAGAAAAGTTTCAAACAAACAACCTAAACTTACACTTACAGGAGCTAGAAAAAAATAGAGACAAAACCCAAAATAGAAGGAAGGAAATCAGAAAGATCCAAATAGAAATAAACAAAACAGAAACTACCAAAAAACCAAAAACCAAAAACCAAAAAACAAAAAACAACAACAACAACACAATCCAATAGAACAGATCACTGAAACCAAGAGCTGGTTCTTTGAGAAGATCCATAAAGTTGGTAAACCTTTAGCCAGACTCATTTAAAAAAAAAAAAAAAAAAAAGGGATCCCTGGGTGGCGCAGCGGTTTGGCACCTGCCTTTGGCCCAGGGCGCAATCCTGGAGACCCGGGATTGAATCCCACGTCGGGCTTCCGGTGCATGGAGCCTGCTTCTCCCTCTGCCTGTGTCTCTGCCTCTCTCTCTCTCTCTCTCTCTCTCTCTCTGTGACTACCATAAATAAATAAAAAAATTTAAAAAAAAAAGATTCTCTCTCTCCTTTAAAAAAAAAAAAAAGAAGAGGGCTCAAATAAACAAAATCAGAAATGAAAGAAGAGAAATAACAACTGACACCAAGGAACTACAAAAGATTATAATATAAGAAAATATTATGAAAAATTATATGCCAACAAATTGGACAATCTAGAAAAAATGGATAAGTTCCTAGAAACATATAATCTTCCAAAACTGTATCTGGAAGGTACAGAAAATTTAAATAGACTGATTACCAGCAATGGAAATGAATAAAAAAACTCCCAACAGACAAAAGTCGAGGACCAGATGGCTTCACAAGTGAATTCAACCAAACATTTAAAGAAGAGTTAATACTTAACCTTCTCAAACTATTTCAAAAAATAGAAAAGGAAGGAAAACTTCCAAGTTCATTCTCTGAGGCCACCGTTACCCTGAAATCAAAACCAGATAAAGACACTACAAAAAAAGAACACTACAGTCCATTATCTTTGATGAACGTAGATGCAAAAGTCCTCAACAAAATATTAGCAAACTGAATCCCATAATATATTTAAAAAATCATTCAAGACAGTCAAGTGGGATTTATTTCTGGGTTGCAAGCGTGGTTCAACATTCACAAATCAGTCAATGTGATACAGGAAATTAACAAATTAACAGGAGAAAGGATAAAAACTATATGATCATCTCAGTAGATGCAGAAAAAAACATTTGACAAAGTACGACATCCATTCATGGTAAAAATCCTCAACAAAGTAAGTTTAGCGTGAACATACCTCAACACATATGTAAAACCCATAGTTAACATCATACTCAATAGGGGAGAACTGAGAGCCCTTTCTCTAAGATCAGGAACAAGACAAGGATGTTCATTCTCATTATCTTTACTCAATATCACAATAGAAATCCTACCTGCAGCAACCAAAGAAAAGAAATAAAAGGCATCCAAATTGGTAAGGAAAAGGAAAGCTTTCACTATTTGCAGATGATGTGATACTATATATAGAAATCCTAAAGACTCCACTGAAAACCTACTAGAGCTTATAAATAAATTTAGTAAAGTTGCAGGATACAAAATTAACATACAGAAATCCATTGCATTTCTATACCCTACTGATGAAATAGCAGAAAGGGAAATTAAGAAAACAGTCCCATTTACCATTGCACCAAGAAGAATAAAATACCTCAGGATAAACCTAATCAAGGAAGTAAAAGATCTGTTCTCCGAAAACTATAAAACACTGATGAAAGAGATTTAAGACGACACAAACAGAAAGGTATTCCACACTTATGTACTGAAGGAATCAATATTGTTAAAACCTCCATTCTACCCAAAGCAATCTACAGATTTACCGCAACCCCTATCAAGCTACCAACAGCATTTTTCACAGAACTAGAACAAATAATTCTAAAATTTGTTTGGAACCACAAGAGACTCCAAATAGCCAAATAAATCTTGAAAAAGAGAACTAGAACTAGAAGTGTCGCAATCTCAGATTTCAAGATACACTACAAAGCTTTAGTAATCAAAACAGTATGGTACTGGCACCAAAATAGACACATGGATCAATGGAACAGAATATAGAGCCCAGAAGTAAACCCATGATAATAAGGCCAATTAATCTATGACAAAGGAGGCAAGAATATGCAAGGAAAAAAGACAGTGTCTTCAACAATTGGTGTTAGGAAAACTGGACAGCAGCATGCAAAAAAATGAAACCAGACCACTTTCCTACACCATATACAAAAATAAACTGAAAATAGATTAAAGATCTAAATATCAGATCCTGAAGCCATAAAATTTCTAGAAGAAAACAAAGACAGTAATTTCTCTGACATCAGCTGTAGCAACATTTTTCTAGATAAGTCTCCTCTGGCAAGAGAATCAAAAGCAAAATTAAACTATTAGAACTACACCAAAATAAAAAGCTTTTTAATAGTGAAGGAAATCATCAGAAAGACAAAAAGGCAACCTACTGAATGGGAGAAGATATTTGCAAATAATATATCCAAAAAGGGGTTAATATTGAAAATATACAAAAAAAGAAAACCCTTATACAACTCAACACCAAAAAGGCAAATAATTCAATTAAAAAATGAGCAGAAGAAAATAAAATAAAATAAATAAAAAATGGGCAGACAACATGAACAGTTTTTCCAAAGAACATGTATAGATGGCCAGCGGACACATGAACAGATGCTCAGCATCGCTAATCATCAGGGAAGTGCAAACCAAAACAGCAATGAGCTATTACCTCACACCTGTCAGGACAGCTAGAACGAAAAACACAAGAAATAACAAGTGTTGGTAAAGATGTGAGAAAAGGGAATCCCCTTGAACTGTTGGTGGGAATGCAAACTGGTGCAGCCACTGTGGAAAACATTATTGGAGATTCCTCAAAAAATTAATAATAGGACTACAATATGATGCACTAACATCACTCCTGGGTATTTACCCAAAGAAAATGAAAACATGAATTTGAAAAGATAGATGTACCCCTATGTTTACTGCAGTGTTATTTATAATAGCCAAGACAGGAAGCATCCCAGGTGTCTATCGATAGATAAATAAAGAAGAAATTACACACACACACACACACACACACACACACACACACAGAAGAATATTATTCAACCATAAAAAGAATGAAATCTTGCCATTTGCAACAACATGGATGGATCAAGAAGGTATAATGCAAGTAAAATAAGTCAGTCAGGAAGATAAATGCTGGGACGCCTGGGTGGCTCAGTGGTTTATTCAAGTCCCACATTGGGCTCCTTGCATGGAGCCTGCTTCTCCCTCTGCCTGTGTCTCTGCCTCTCTCTCTGTGTGTGTCTCTCAGGAATAAACAAATAAAATCTTAAAAAAAAAAGGTGAATGCCATATAATTTCACTCATATATGAAATTTTTAAAAAATGAAGAAAAAAGGAGACAAACAAAAAACCCCAGACTCTTAACTCTAGAGAATGAACTGACAGTTTCCAGAGGGGAGGAGGGTGGGGGAGATGAGTAAAATAGGGGAAGGGGATTAAGAGCATACTTATGATGAGCACTGAGTCATGTACAGAATTGCTGAGTCACTATATTGTATACCTGAGGCTAATATAACATTGTACATTAATTACACCTTGGGGGTGGGGGAAGCTTGGGCAACAGCCCCTTGCTGAAGAGAAGGCTGCCTGTGAGCAACACAAGTAATAGGAGATGATGTGAGCCGGTTGAAGTTTCCCAAGTTTCTTCTCTTCCAGTTGTAAAGTAGAACTATCAATGTACAGAACATGGAGAAGAGCGGTGCCATTATGGAATTGCCGACCCATGCAGTTTTAGGACATTAATGAATTGATATTGTCTATATCAAATTTCAGCATTTTAGGAATTCACATAGAATTGATGAAATGAACAGGCACCCAAAAGTTAGCCGCAGTCACCCAACACTGCTAACGGAGCCAAAAGGGTTTCACCTGAGGCTTTAAGATCTTCTGAGATAGACAGGGTTTCACTGGAGTTACTGCTGGATTCAGTTGTGGGAACCAAGCCATCTGTCTGGACTTCTGTCAGAATTAGTTTGTCATGAACACATGAACTCCAAAAGCCTTGGAAGAAAAGCTAAAAATAAACATATCAAGTATATGTCAAGTGATGGTGTCAGTACTCAGATCTTTAAGCAGAAGTTTCGGAATAGACAAGAAACCATATCTCACATTGCACAACAGTCTTGATATTTTCAGATAAAAATTTCAGGTAAGAAACAAGATTCTTAAAAAATATATATATATATGAATAAAATATATAAAATATATATATATATATATATTCCATTGTTTCTTTTTTTCTTCCTTGGTCCGAAATTTGACAGCAATTGTAGAAACTGTTTGAAGTGCACTCTGTGGTATTTTCTGAGAAATCTCTCATGGTTGTTGACACCTTCAAATAACCTGTGAGTTGGCAATGGTTAGAGGCCAGATCATGGGGGAAGGAATGAATTTTTGAAAGCCTGAGTCTAAAACACTACTGAAAAGTACCTATCCAACCCAAATAAATGAAGTTCAACCAGGTCTTATTCATGCTTAACTTACTAGAACTAATTCATTCTAGTCCAACTAATTCGTATAGTCCAACTCATTGGTCTATACATTAATTAAACATATATAAATACATTTTTCAAGTAGGCGCCATGCCCAATGCCGGGCTTGAACTCACGACCTTGAGATCAAGACCTGAGCTGAGACCAAGGGTCAGATGTTTAACCAAATGAGCCACTCAGGAGCCCCTAATTAAACAAATATTCTTAAATATTCTCTATGGGGCGGGGCACCTGGATGGCTCAGCGGTTGAGCATCTGCCTTTGGCTCAGGGCGTCCTGGGGTCCTGGGATCGAGTCCCGCATCGGCCCCCCCCCCCCCGCAGGGAGCCTGCTTCTCCTTCTGCCTGTGTCTCTGCCTCTCTCTGATGAATAAATAAATAAAATCTTAAAAAATATATATTCTCTAGGGGTCTGGTACTGTTCTCGCTGCAGAGTCCCCATCAAGTTTGTTACTGAAGACAGCCTACACGGTGCTACGACTTACACACACCCAGATTTCTCTTCTACAGATATCCTTTGACATTTAGGGTTGTTTTGTTACTTCCTATAGGAGATCGGAAAGCCCAAAACCAATGTGTTCCGTCAGTACCTCGTATTACTAGAAATCTCAAAACAGTTGCCTAAAAGGTAACTGATGAGCAAATGCACCCAAGTTTCTTTTCTAGCGCGCTCCACGAAAGCCCTAAATTCGGGAGGCGGGGCTCAGCAAGGAGGATTGTGAGGATGGTCACAATGAAGTTCCCTGTATTCTCCCACTCCGTCTTTCCTGCCCACCTGTTCCTGCTTCCAGTCCCGAAGCCGGGGATGCTCAGGGCCCCCCTGGGTAATCTCCAGCAGCGGGTGACCCCTCTGGATGCGCCGAGTGACCTCCGCAGACCCGCACGTTGACCATGGAGAAGGCCGAGGGAATTTGCTCCGTCCTGTCGCCCTTTGCACCTGGAGGCTACTCATTTGTCGCCTTCCCTCCCCTCGGCACGCGGCCTCCTTCCAACCAGGGCAGGTCAGCGTCGCGCCGCACCTGCCGGGTCTGGGTAAACGGGACGCAGCAAGCGTGGGGCAGGCCCGGGTGGGGGCCCTGGGAGGGCGGCGGGTGGCGGGCAGGACGGCAGGGGGGAGAGACACACGGCGGGCGCCGGGCCCCAAGGGCAAGGGGGCGGACAGAGAAGGGGCCGTGGCCCTGGGACGCAGAGCGGGAGGCCAGGCTGTGGGCGAGGGTTTACGTGAGAGGACAGCAGACTCCAGGCCTTCCCTGAACGAGACAGTTTAGGTGACACAGCCGGCCCGTGGCAGGCCCCCCGATTCCAACACGGCCGAGGGGGGGCGGCTGGCCAGCCGGGGCCTGCCTGTTCTTCTCGGTCCCCCTCTCGGTCCAGAACCTCCGGGGGGCGCACCCCGACGGCACTGCCCAGGGCCCTAACGGCTGTGCTGGGAGGGCGCCTAACTCCAGGCCCGGGCGTAAGTGTGGCTCAGACCCTTGCTCCTGACCCAGGGGACTCCGCGACACACAACCGATTTCAAACCCCCTTATTGAGCGGCTCCGGCGCTTACAGGGTGTTCCTCTCTGGGGCTGTTTCCCACATCAAACTTTAAGGACCGGTGTGAGGATTAGATGTGGAGGGAATGGAGGCCTGGAACGTGAGAGAGCTCGCTGAGGAGCAGCCACTAATACCAGACGGACACTTGCTACCTCAACCATTTTGAACAGAATCACTAGCAAATGTATTTCCCCGTATCTTTTCTTCTCTTCTTTTCTTTTTTTTCTTTTCTTTTCTTTTTTTTCTTCTTTCTTTTCTTTCTTTCTTTTCTTTTCCTTTTCTTTTTAAATTTGGGGCAAGGACACTTAGACTCTCCTCTGTCCCCCTATCTTTTTATTTTATTTTTTTAACTTTTAATTTTTAAAGATTTTGTTTATTTATTCATGAAAGACACACAGAGAGAGAGAGAGAGGCAGAGACACAGGCAGAGGGAGAAGCAGGCTCCATGCAGCGAGCCCGATGTGGGGCTCGATCCCAGGTCTCCAGGGTCACGACCTGAGCTGAAGGCGGTGCCAAACCACTGAGCCACCCGGGCTGCCCCTTCCCCTATCTTTTTAAACAGAGAAAATGGAATTCTTCTTATTATTTTACCTTGTAGTGGTTATTGTATGTGGGCTCACTCAGTCTTTGCTCAAATCCCTTTTTGCTTTGCTTTCCTCCATGTCAGAGGCTGGGAAGTTAAATAATTCATTCCTCAACTTCCCTTGAAGGCAACAGGCTGAGTTCTGAGCCATGGCACCTAAGTGCAAGTCAGTGAGGGAGGGAGAGGGGTTTATGGGAAAGCTTTTCTTTCCTAAGGAAGTATACCAGATGAGGTTGCCAGCTCTTGCTCTAAATCCTTGGTCCTATTTGGAGTATGGATTTGATGACTAGAGCAGCAGCAGCCATTTTGTCATAATGAGGAAATATATTAAAGAGGGTGGAACAGAAAGACAGAAGAAGTGTGGTTCCTTGGTGACACCATTAAGTCACTGTACTGGCCCCGGATCATCCCTCTCTACTTATTTTTACACATATCAAGTAAACTTGTTTGTTTAAGCCATAGCTATTCATCCATTCCAGTTCTTGTAATCACACACATCCCTAACAGACATAAACTCTAAAAAATATATATATATACATATAACATATATACATATATATAATACATATATATAATTATGTATTAAAGAGAGGGTGTGTGGGTGGGGGGAGGGACAGAAGGAAAACGGACAGAATCTTATGACGACTCCCTGCTGAGTGTGGAGCCCAATATGGAGCTGGATCTCACAACCCTGAGATCATGACCTGAGCCATAATCGAGAGTCAGATGTTTAACCGAGTGAGCCACCCAGGTGCCTTCAAACTTTTTTAAAAAAGATTCATTAGAGAGAGAGAGAGAAAGAGAGAGAGCATGAGTGGGAGGAGTAGAGGGAGAGGAGTGAGAATCTCAAGCAGACTCTGCACCGAGCAGGGAGCCTAACACGGGGCTGGATCTTACCTTTCAGCTCGTGACCTGAGCCGAAACCAAGAGTCGGACACCTACCAACTGTGCCACCCAGGGATCCCCATCCCTAAACTTTTTATTTCTGATAATAACCCATTACTGTGAAGCGCTTTAATGGTGCTATGTCCTCATATCTATGAGATCCGTAGGGCTGTCTGCCATGAAAATAAATGGTTCCAGGTATACCTATAACTTTTTATTTAATTCATTAACTTATCCACTCAGTGAGTTATGTTGAAATAATTATTTGTGGGAAGACCAATTGGTGATTCAAGTGACCTCGTTGTCTCTTTGCTTGGATTTTAAGGTCGCTTCACAGCCCTTTAGCAAATCACAGTCATTAATATGCAACCTTTCCTTCCCCATCCCATTTCCTTTCTGCCGTGAACGCTACCCAAATGGGAGATCAACACAGTTACACCTCGGTGCCAGTGGTTGATGCGTGCTCATTTTCTTCAAGCACTTTTTCCCTTACCCCGATGTTTGCAGCCAGCTCCAGTTGCTTGTAGGTCCTACCTTAAGGAGGAGTAAACCCTTGGGTCACACACAGCCACCATCCCTGCGTAGGCCCTTGTCGGATCCCTTCCGAATGCTTCCTCTGTTCAGTGTCTTGCACACAACTGCTGGCTTCTATTTCTCCTTAGGTCATTCCCGAGCTCGGGGCCTGTACAGCCCAGCCCACCCACCAAGCAGCCTGTCCTCCTTAGCCTGGCACTGCAGTCCTTCAGTTCGACCTGGCACACCTGTCCCCGACACCCTCCTAATTCTCACAACTCCACTGTATCCCCTACAGGCCTCATGGGCACGTCTGTCTGCTGAGAACGCCCTTCGTTCCTATTTCTGGGGACCAACTCCCACCTGCCCCTCAAGGGCCCACATTTCTAGTAAAGCTTTTCCTAATCTTTCCAGGAGGAAATCACACTCCCCCCCCACCGCCCCGTCCCTGACTCCTTCCGGCTTATTATACCTCTGTGAGTGGCACTTACCCCTTCCTGGGCTGTTATCAGGTTATTTATGTTTACATCGCAGGCCTGCACACCAACTCCATGAAGGCAGACTTATCTCCACATCACCTTTGGATTCCCCAAAGTGCGTTACATGGGCCTTTATACTTGGGAAAGTGCTAACGTCTGGCATGTGACAGGCCCCAGACAGAAATATCTGAATGGATGGCTATAAAAGAACGGTCATAATGGATAAGATGAATTATAAGACTCTAAGGAGATAAGGACAAGGTTTTCCTGCAGCAAAACTGCAGCCATGTCTTTACATTTCATCTTGCAGCTTCTCAGCAAGCTAAGAAGATGATGCGTAGTGGAGAGAAAAACAAAAGTACCATCAACAACTGGCCGTTCGCGGTAAAACTTCCTTTTGCATATGTGCTCAGATGGATCACTTTTATGAATTATCTTAATTATTTTACATCTGTTAGCTAGTAAAATTACGGGTTTTTTTGTTTTTACAACCTTTCCATGTAACGCACCATCAGAGTTCGTTTTCTTACTCTTTTCTGAGAAGCAGAAATGAAGAGATTACAGCAGAGTAGAGGTGCTTATCAAACAATAAATGCCTGGAGAAAGCAGTAGCAGGCTTTGTCTTCAGCATCTAGAATGCACGAGTCCTGGTTTAATGAAGGGACAAGACAGTCATCCCTAATGCTGACTCTGGGGCCAGTGTCCTGGCTTTGGGCTAAAGCTGCGCTGCTCTTGCAGATCCTGGGCCAGCGACACTTTTCATGTGTTTCTGTTTTCTCATTTACAAACTGACGTGACAATAACGTAGGCATAGCTCGGAGATACTGCAGGCTTGACTCCAGACCGCCACAAGAAAGCAAATGTTGCACGTCACGTCCGTCAGATGGGTTTATTTGGTTTCCCAGTGCATATAATAGTCATGTTTACACTAACAGTAGTCTATTAAGTGGGCAAGAGCATTATGTCTAAAAAAGTCTACATAACTTCATTGAACACACTTTCTTGCTAAAAAATTTTAAGCATCATATAAGCTTTCAGTGAGTCCTAAACACTGATCGCCCATCACCATCATAAGTAATAATGAAAACACCTGTGATACTGCGAGAATCCCCAAAATGTGACACAGAGACGCAACGTAAGCAAATGCTGTTGGGAGACCGGCCCCGACAGCTTTGCCTGATGCACGACTGCCACACGCCTTCACTTTGTAGAAAACGCGCTGTGAAGCGCAATAAAAACAGGTGGTCTGTGCCTGCCTCCTGGGGGCTTAGTGAAGATCAGTGACCTCAAACACGTGAAGGACTTGGAGGAGCACCCAGCATATACTTAGCACTCAGCAATTACTAGCCATAGTTTTGAAGACACTATCTATTCATGGTATTTTCTTGTATTTTTTAAAAAGATTTTATTTATTTATTCATGAGAGAGAGAGAGAGAGAGAGAGAGAGAGATTGGCAGAGACACAGGCAGAGGGAGAAGCAGGCTCCATGCCAGGAGCCCAATGTGGGACTTGATCCCAGGACCCCAGGATCACGCCCTGAGCTGAAGGCAGACGCTCAACCGCTGAGCCACCCAGGTGTCCCTTTTTGTGTTTTCTTGACCGGCAAGTTTCTCACACCTGTCCTTTCTCTTTTGTCATCCTTCCCTCCTTCTCTTTTCTCCCCCTTCTCTTCCTTCCTCCTCCTCCTTCCTTCCTCCTCCCTCCCTCCTCCTCCTCCTCCTCCCTCCTCTACCTTCCTCCTCCCTCCTCCTCCTCCTCCTTCTTCTTCTTCCTCTTCTTCCTTTTCAGTCACTTAACTACACTGCCATCTCTCTTTAAAGATATTGATCAATTCCAACTAGTATGGTCTTAAACACACAAAAAATTTAGTCCAGAACTTAACCAAAACCATGATTTTCTTACCCATTGTCCCAGTAAGTCTCAATATAACATATTAAAGTAAATTAAGGGATCCCTGGGTGGCGCAGTGGTTTAGCGCCTGCCTTTGGCCCAGGGCGCGATCCTGGAGACCCGGGATCGAATCCCACGTCGGGCTCCCGGTGCATGGAGCCTGCTTCTCCCTCTGCCTATGTCTTTGCCTCTCTCTCTCTCTCTCTCTCTCTGTGTGTGACTATCATAAATAAATAAAAATTTAAAAAAAAATAAAGTAAATTAAGACCTAATTCTAGAAGTGTGGAACGTTCACTGACACTTGTCAAAAGTATTTTTCTGACCCCAGTGTCTCCTGGAAACATGACCAGCTGAAAATGTGTCTGTGTGTGTTGTATATATTCCTGTCATGAACTATAGGGTTGAAGCAAGAATTTATAGGATGCTGTTAGTATGACACGGAATGTAGCTACCAACTATCTCTTAGTTTCATTTTACTTTAAAAAAAAAATGACAAAGGGATGCCTGGGTAGCTCAGCGGTTGAGTGTCTGCCTTTGGCTCAGGGCGTGATCCCGGGGTTCTGGGATCGAGTCCCACATCAGGCTCCCTGCATGCGGCCTGCTTCTCCCTCTGCCTGTGTCTCTACCTCTCTCTCTGAGTCTCTCATGAATAAATAAAATGTTTAAAAAATAAATAAACAAAATAAATTTAAAAATTTTTTAAATTTAAAAATGACAAAGCTGTCGTGAAAGCCCATCCCATAAAAGTGGCACAAGCTTCACTAAAATAATCTTAGATAGACGTGCCCATCGTGGTTCTTGGAATTGGAATTTTCTTCGTGTGAATCTTTCAGATGTGTTCCCTCGATTATTATCTCGATTTTGCCCAGCATCACTCAGTTCCCGGTTATGTCAGGCCCTACTTGAGATGATTTAAAAGTCGTGCATTGGGGGTTTCTGGACTCTCTTTCGTGGTGTCTGAAGCAATACACTCACCAGAAAAATATTTTATATTCTTTTGGAGGAGGAAGCATGTTCATCCTCATTTTCCCCGTAAACACCCGCATGAAGCAGCACATCGAGCATAGTGCCCGGAGCGGTGTGAGTGCTCCCTTGTCACCAGGCGCTGACACTGGACCTGTCGCATAATTGGCAGCATTTCCCACTTTGCAAGGAGATGCGGCCACTGAGGCCCGTGGTCTGCTCTCTGTGTGCAGCGTGTGAACGGCACTGACCCTGAGCCAGCTTCGGGAGCGGAGAAGGGGCGAGCTGCTGCTGGCCTGTCGGGGGGCCGGAGCCCCAGAAGCCGCTGCAGATCCGGAGCCGCCTGCCCCCCCCACCCCCCCAGCATCCTGAGGCCAGTCCCAAAGCAGCCTGATTTGCTCCCAGGACGGCGGATGCTGCTTTGCTACATGCGGCCTGCACGTCGTGAGCAGGTAGTTTTCTCTCTCAGGGCTTTTATTTTCCTTTCTATGCCAAAGATCAGAGAAGGAAACTGGAATCACAGCACGTATTTTCGTTGTGAGAGGCCGCAGCAATGAAAGGAATCGGGGGGCGCCCGGGTGGCTCAGTAGGTTAAGCGTCTGACTCGTGACAGCAGCTCAGGTCATGATCTCAGGGTCGTGGGACCGAGCCCCATGTCATCTCCGTACTCACGGGGAGGGGCTGCGACTGGCCTCGGCCTCTGTCCTTCCCCACCGCTTAGGCTCCCCCGCTCCCCAAATGAATAGATAAATCATTAAAAAAAATAATAATGCAAGTAATCATATTCACTTTTTAATTTAGTTTTGGGTATTTTCAACCCAGGATTACAAATATCTATGCTAAAAGGTAGATGGCACGTGTGCCGCGAATCCACCGATGCTACTGTCCGAATGGAAGCAGCAGGACTTTCTCCAGGGCAGCGCTCCTGCCGCCTCCGCACACAGTAGGCTTCTCTAAGTGCCCGATGCCCACAGTGTGATTCCTCACCCGCTGTCCTTTATTCAATTTCTCATGTTTCCTCTGGGCTCTTCCCATTGAGGTTCTATCAGCTTCAGGCGTCATGCCAGACAGCACTGTTTAGTTTTTTTTTTTTTTTAATTGAATTTAAAACAATTCAGAGAGGGACACCTGGGTGGCTTAGCGGTTGAGTGTCTGACTTTGGTTCAGGTCGTGACCCAGGGATCCTGAGATCGAGTCCCACATCGGGCTCCCCGCATGGAGCCTGCTTTTCCCTCTGCCTGTGTCTCTGTCTGTCTCTCTCCATGTCTCTCATAAATAAATAAATAAAATCTTAAAAAAATTAAAACAATTCAGAAGGCCATGTATCCAGCACATATATACACCACTGTCACCCAAGTATTTGCCAAAACACCTTCATAGCCTTTATTAACCTTTGAAAACTTCTCCTTAACCGTATTCTTAGTTGCTAAGCCCACCAAACAGGAATTAATGGGCCTTTTGGATACATGACAATGAATATTTAAACAGAATACAGTAAGTGCTGGTATTTGAAGGAAATACAGCTTCACTAGGTTACCTATTTACAAATTCATCAACCTCAAGTATTGAGAAGCAGTGATAGAATTTTCCTCTTAGTGATTTTAGGAGAACGGATTTGTCTGGGAGAACCGTCATGAAGTATCTTCAGTGCCTTTCTCATGTTTAGGTGAATCTGCTGAGGGTTGTGCTGTTCAGATTTCTTTTCTACCACCCGGTGCAGCAGTGCTAGTGGAGATGATGATAATAAACCAAGGGCTATACTCGGGCAGGTCAGGGATATAAGTGCACTTGTGTTTAAATGCTAGTGTTGAGTCCTAGGAGACTAATTTACTTAACAAATAATTATTCAGCAGTTCTGTCTAAATTAACTTTCACTATTCCTGTTTACTTTCCCTTTGGCTACAAGTGTCTGGTGGGATGGGAATTACATAGTGTCAAGGTGAATTTAAAATATAGAGGGATTCTCTAATTTGAAGATAGTGATAGGGGGCAAATGGGGTTACCCGGGGGCTCAGGGACAATATCTGGTGAATAAACAACACTGTGGGGTTTTTTCGTTTTAAGGTTTTATTTATTCATTTGAGAGAGAGAGAGAGATCACAAGCAATGGGGAGGAGCAGAGGGAGAAGAAGACTCCCTACTGGGTAGGGAGCTGAACACAATGCTTGGTACTCAATCCCAGGGCCCTGGGATCAGACCTGAGCTGACGGCAGACACTTAACCGAATGAGCCATCCCAGGCGTCCCAACACTGTGGTTTTGATGAGCATGTGTTCTCTTCGCCAGTGGTTCCCCAGCACTGAGGCCACTTTGCAATGAAGTATTCCCTAATCCATAGCAAAATGAGAAAAGCAAGGCAAATGTTGAGAGCTTCCTTAAAGCCAAATGGATTTAGAGACTTTATTTGTAATCACGTGATTCCTGATTTGTCGGGCATGAGCCCAAAAAAATGCCTTTCAAACAATGGTAATAATATTCCCTCCCCCCACCCCCCGCTCCCCCCAACAATGTCCTCACTTGTAAAATAAAAAAGATACTCAGGAAATGCAAATTGAAACAAGATACCACTCACACACCCATAAAAATGGCCCAAATCCGGGACATCGATGATACTAAATGCAAATGCTGGTGAAGACGTGGAGCAACAAGAAGGCAAAGTCATAGCTGGTGGGAATGCGAAACACTGCAGCCACTTTGGAAGACAGTTTGGCGGTTTCTTGCAAAACTAAACATACTCTTACCACCCGATCTGGCAATCATGTTCCTTGGCATTGATCCAAACTGAAAACTTGTGCCCACAAAACACCCTGCACGTATTTATAGTAAATCGACTCATAATTCCCCAAACTTGGAAGCAACCATGATGCCGGTCAGGCGAATGGCTAAACTGTGGTATTTTCAGGTAATGGGATATTATTATGGCAACGCTACAGCCCGAGCAGAAAGCTCACCGGTGTCCAGGAGCCAGGTGGGGGGACGCGGAGAAGGGGGAGGATGGAATACACACGTGGGGGGCGGGGCCAGCTGGTGCAGGAGCAGGCTCCCCGGGTCACCTGGCCCCACCAGCTCACCTGGACAACTTTCAAACCATCCTGAACACCTGCGAACTCGACCTGAGATTTAAAAAGAGAGAATAGCTGGCAGGCTACAGAGGGAAGGGTTTTGCGTCTGACAAGGTAGGAAGGCAGAAAAAAAAAATAAAAAAGAATCCAGTGGGGGAGGGGGTCCCCACGAGGAGCCGGGCTAAGGGGTCAGAAGCCCCGGTACAAGAGAGCCCCAGAGAAGCAGGAACCTTAAAGATCCACCCAGTTCTTCCTGGAGGGAAAGGCGCTCAGCAGGGAAACCAGGCAGGACCGGGGGGGGGGGGGGAGGGCAGTGGGGCCCCCAGGTGGGGGGTAAGGGGGAGTGAGGGAGGGTGGGGGGTAGGGCACAGGTTGGCAGGGACTCTCCTGCTGCTGGGCGCCCCCGGGTCCGGGGGGAGGCGGGGAGGGCCCAGGACAGTGGGGACACTCCTGCTGCCGGGTGCCCCTGTGCTGTGCAGGTCAGCGCCCCCACCCCCCGGAGCATTCAGGCCAGCATGGACTGGGAGACTGCAGTAGTTACTGGGGGAGCTGACTCCGGGGCTGGAGATCAGGCCACCGCCAGTGGGGTTGGTCTTCCTGGTGTCATCCTGTGCCTGGGACGGAGTGGGGCCCCCAGGGCACAGGGGCCTCAAGGGTAAAAAGCTCCCGCTGAGCCGTGCACCTAGCAGGGGGCTGGGCAGTTCCCCCAGGTGCACACACCTGAGAGTCAGCACAGCAGCGTCTCCCCCAGAAGACCAGCTGGAAGGACAGGGGAAGAGCAAGTTCTTGGCCAAGCAGCGCTGGAAAGTTCCAGGGGAAGTCATGGGATCTACAGTATATAGAACCAGGGGATACCCCTCCTTTTTCTTTTCTTTCTTCCTTTTTCCAGTACAACTCATTTTTAGCCACTCTGCACTGAGCAAAATGACTAGAAAGAAGAACTCACCACAAAAGAAAGAATCAGAAACAGTACTCTCTGCCACAGAGTTACAGAACTTGGATTACAAATCAATGTCAGAAAGCCAATTCAGAAGCACAATTATAAAGCTACTGGTGGCTCTGGAAAAAAGCAAAAAGGATTCAAGAGACTTCATGCCTGCAGAATTTAGATCTAATCAGGCTGAAATTAAAAATCAATTAAATGACATGCAATCCAAACCTGAGGTCCTAATGATGAGGGTTAAGGAGGTAGAAGAAAGACTGAGTGACACAGAAGACAAATTGATGGCAAGAAAGGAAACTGAGGGAAAAAGAGAAAAACAATTAAAAGACCATGAGGAAAGGTTAAGGAAAATAAATAGCCTCAGAAGGAAAAATCTACATATAATTGGAGTTCCAGAGGACGCTGACAGGGACGGAGGACCAGAAAGCATAGTTGAACAAATCATAGCTGAGAACTTCCCTAATTTGGAGAGGGAAACAGGCATTCAGATCCAGGAGATAGAGAGGTCCCCCCTAAAATCAATAAAAACCATTCAACACCTTGACATTTAATACTGAAACTTGCAAATTCCAAAGATAAAGAGAAAATCCTTAAAGCAGCAAGAGACAAGAGATTCCTAACTTTTATGGGGAGAAGTATTAGGATAACAGCAGACCTCTCCACAGAGACCTGGCAGGCCAGAAAGGGCTGGCAGGATATATTCAGGGTCCTAAGTGAGAAGAACATGCAGCCAAGAATACTCTATCCAGCAAGGCTCTCATTCAGAATATGAGGAGACATAAAGAGCTTCCAAGATAGGCAGAAACTGAAAGAATATGTGACCACCAAACCAGCTCTGCAAGAAATATTAAGGGGGACCCTGTAAAAGAAAGAGGACGCCCAAAGAAATAATCCACAAAAACAGGGATTGAATAGGTATTATGATGACACTAAATTCATATCTTTCAATAGTAATTCTGAACATGAATGGGCTTAATTATCCCATCAAAAGGTGCAGGGTTTCAGACCAGATAAAAAAGCAAGACCCATCTATTTGCTGTCTAGAATAGAATCATTTTAGACCTAAGGACACCCCCAGCCTGAAAATGAAAGGTTGGAGAACCATTTACCATTCAAATGGTCCTCAAAAGAAAGCTGGGGTAGCAATCCTCATATCAGATAAATTAAAGTTTATCCCAAAGACTGTAGTAAGAGATGAAGAGGGACACTATATCATACTTAACGGATCTATCCAACAAGAAGACCTAACAATCATGAATATTTATGCCCCTAATGTGGGAGCTGCCAAGTATATCAATTAATAACCAAACTAAAGACATACTTAGATAATAATAATTAATAGTAAGAGACTTCAACACAGCACTTTCTGCAAATGACAGATATTCTGAGCACAACATCACCAAAGAAACAAGGACTTTAAATGATACACTGGACCAGATGGATTTCACAGATATATATATAGAACTTTCCATCCAAACTCAACTGAATACACATTCTTCTCAAGTGCACATGGAACTTTCTCCAGAATAGACCACATACTGGGTCACAAATCAGGTCTCAACCAATACCAAAAGATTGGATTTGTCCCCTGCATATTTTCAGACCATAATGCTTTGAAACTTGAACTCAATCACAAGAAGAAATTTGGAAGAAATTCAAACACATGGAGGTTAAAGAGCATCCTGCTAAAAGATGAAAAGGTCAACCAGGAAACTAGAGAAGAATTAAAAAGAGTAATGGAAACTAATGAAAATGAAGATACAGCTGTTCAAAATCTTTGGGATACAGCAAAAGCAGTTCTAAGAGGAAAATACATCACAATAAAGGCCTCCCTCAAAAAATTGGAAAAAAACTCAAATACATAAGCTAACCTTGGACCTAAAGGAACTGGAGAAAGAACAGCAAGTAAAACCTACACCAAACAGAAGAAGAGAGATAATAAAGATTCGAGCATAACTCAATGAAATAGAGACCAGAAGAACTGTAGAACAGATCAACAAAATCAGGAGTTGGTTCTTTGAAAGAATTAATAAGATAGATAAACCATTAGCCAGCCTTATTAAAAAGAAGGGAGAAAAGACTCAAATTAATCACGAATGAAAAAGGAGAGATCACAACCAATACCAAGGAAATATGAACGATTTTAAAAACATATTATGAGCAGCTATACACCAATAAATTAGGCAATCTAGAAGAAATGGACACATTTCTGGAAAACCACAAACTACCAAAACTGGAACAGGAAGAATTAGAAAACCTGAACAGGCCAATAACCAGGGAGGAAATTGAAGTAGTCATCAAAAACCTCCCAAGACACAAAAGTCCAGGGCCAGATGGCTTCCCAGGGGATTTTTATCAAACATTTAAAGAAGAAACAATACCTATTCTACTAAAGCTGTTCTGAAAGATAGAAAGGGATGGAATACTTCCAAACTTGTTTTATGAGGCCAGCATCACCTTAATTCCAAAACCAGACAAAGACCCCACCAAAAAGGAGAATTTAGACCAATATCCCTGTTGAACACTGATGCAAAAATTCTCAACAAGATACTAGCCAATAGGATCCAATAGTACATTAAGAAGATTATTCATCATGACCAAATGGGATTTATCCCCGGGATGCAAGGCTGGTTCAACACTTGTAAAACAATCAATGTGATTGATCCTATCAACAAGAGAAAAAACAACAACCATATGATCCTCTCAATAGATGCAGAGAAAGCAGTTGACAAAATACAGCATCCATTCCTGATCAAAACTCTTCAGAGTATAAGGATAGAAGGAACAGTCCTCAGCATCTTAAAAGCCGTCTATGAAAAGCCCACAGCAAATGTCATTCTCAATGGGGAAACACTGAGAGCCTTTCCCCTAAGATCAGGAACACGACAGGGATGTCCACTCTGCTATTCAACACAGTACTAGAAGTCCTAGCCTCAGCAATCAGGCAACAAAAAGTAATAAAAGGCATTCAAATTGGCAAAGAAGAATTCAAACTCTCCCTCTTCGCAGATGACATGATACTGTACATAAAAAAACCAAAAGACTCCACCCCAAGATTGCTAGAACTCATACAGCAATTTGGCAGTGTGGCAGGATAAAAAATCAATGCCCAGAAGTCAGTGGCATTTCTATACACTAACAATGAGACTGAAGAAAGGGAAATTAAGGAGTCAATCCCATTTATAATTGCACCCAAAAGCACCTAGGAATAAACCTAACCAAAGAGGTAAAGGATCTATACCCTAAAAACTACAAAACACTTCTGAAAGAAATTGAGGAAGACACAAAGAGATGGAAAAATATTCCATGCTCATGGATTAGAAGAATCAGTACTGTGAAAGTGTCAATGTTACCCAGGGCACTTTACACATTCAATGCAATCCGTATCAAAATACCATGGACTTTCTTCAGAGAGTTGGAAGAAATCATCTTAAGATTTCTGTGGAATCAGAAAAGACCCCTGAATAGCCAGGGGAATATTGAAAAAGAAAACCAGAGCCAGGGGCATCACAATGCCGGGTTTCAGGTTGTACTACAAAGCTGTGATCATCAGGACAGTGTGGTACTGGCACAAAAACAGACACATAGATCCATGGAACAGAACAGAGAACCCAGAAATGGGCCCTTGACTCTATGGTCAACTAATATTCAACAAAATAGGAAAGAATATCCACTGGAAAAAGGACGGTCTCTTCAATAAATGGTGCTAGGAAAATTGGACATCCACATGCAGAAGAATGAAACTAGACCATTCTCTGACACCAGACACAAAGATAAACTCAAAATGGATGAAAGATCTAAATGTGAGACAAGATTCCATCAAAATCCTAGAGGAGAACACAGGCAACACCCTTTTTGAACTTGGCCACAGCAACTTCTTGCAAGATACATCCATGAAGGCAAGGGAAACAAAAACAAAAATGAACTATTGGAACTTCATCAAGATAAAAACCTTCTGCCCAGCAAAAGAAACAGTCAACAAAACTAAAAGACAACCTACAGAATGGGAGAAGATATTTGCAAATGACCTATCAGATAAAGGGCTAGGATTCAAGATCTATGAAGAACTGATCAAACTCAACACCCAAGAAACAAACAATCCTGTCATGAAATGGGCAGGAGACATGAACAGACATTTCTCCAAGGAAGACATACACTTGGCCACCACCACAAGAGAAAATGCTCTGCATCACTTGCCGTCAAGGAAATACAAATCAAAACCACAATGAGATCCCACCTCACACCAGTGAGAATGGGGAAAATTAACAAGACAGGAAACAACAAATGTTGGAGAGGATGTGGAGAAAGGGGAACACTCTTGCACTGTTGGTGGGAATGTGAGCTGGTGCAGCCGCTCTGGAAAACTGTGTGGAGGTTCCTCAAAGAGTTAAAAATAGACCTGCCCTACGACCCAGCAATTGCACTGCTGGGGATTTACCTCAAAGATACAGATGCAGTAAAATGGCAGGACACCTGCACCCCAATGTTTATAGCAGCAATGGCCACAATAGCCAAATTATGGAAGAAGCCACAATATCCTTTGACAGATGAATGGATAAAGAAGATATGGTTTATGTATACAATGGAATATTACTCAGCCATTAGAAAGGACAAATACCCACCATTTGCTTCAACCTGGATGGAATTGAAGGGCATTACACTGAGTGAAGTAAGTCAATCGGAGAAGGACAAACATTATATGGTCTTATTCATTTGGGGAATATAAAAAATAGTGAAAGGGATTAAAGGGGAAAGGAGAGAAAATGAATGGGAAATATCAGTGAGGGAGACAGAACATTAGAGGCTCCTAACTCTGGGAAACGAACAAGGGGTGGTGGAAAGGGAGGTGGGTGGGGGTGGGGGTGACTGGGTGATGGGCACTGAGGGGGGCACTTGGCGGGATGAGCACTGGGTGTTATACTATATGTTGGCAAATCGAACTCCAATAAAAAATATACAAAAAAAAAAAAACCCCAGATATTTCTCCAAAGAAGACTTACAGATGGTCAACAGACATATGAAAAGATGCTCATCATCAGGGAAATACAAATCAAAACCACAATGAGGTACCACCCATCAGGATAGCTAAACTCAAAAAGAGAAGAAATAAGAAGTGTTGGTAAGGATGTGGAAAAAAGGAACCTTCATGCACTAATGATGGAAATGTAAATTGGTGCAGCCATTATGGAAAACAGTATGGAGATTCCCCCAAAAGATGAAAAATAGAAATACCATATGACCCAAAAATCCCACTACTGGGTATTTACCAAAAGAAAATAAAAGCATCAATCAAAAAAAAAGGAATACACACAAGTGTGTAACCCTTTCCCTGGCTGCAAAGAATATTGACAGCACAGTGCCTTCTGGAAAATAAACAACATAAATGTTTACATCTTACCCTATTATTTTTCAACCATCTTAGAAGACCCTTTTCTTAAAACAATGAACGAAACCATGGATATTTTTTAAAGAGTTCATCAAACTTACAGAAACTTGACCTGTCTTCACTAATACTATTTCTTCAGTAAGTTTCATCCAACTTAGCGAGGATGATTAAAATAGACTAGGGTTCTTTTAAGCTTTAAAAATTAAGATAAAAAAATGATCATGACACATACATGCTATTGAGACCTGAAAAACCTAAAGAAGGGAAATTTTTGTTCAAGAGTTATATAGCTGCATCCAGTCCAAATGCTTCCAAATGTCATGAAACAGAGTTTACTCAGTAAGATTACAGATGCAGCTTTCTTGGTCCCAGTAATACTCAGACTTCAGAACAAAACTCTTAACACACTTGGGGGAACTCAGGGCACCTAACTTAGAAGCATCAAGCTGTAAAAGACATGATGAGCAATTACATCCAACTCTACAGTAAGTTAAAAAGCAACATATAAATTTGAGAAGATTCTATGAAGTCCCGAATATCCTAGCCTTGTGATTCCATAGCACAGATGGCTGTATATGGGCAAGTATAATGAAAGAATAAAAATTGGGGTACCTGGGTGGCTCAGTTGATTAGCAGCTGCCTTTGGCTCAGTTCATGATCTCGGGGTCCTGGGACTGAGCCCCACATTGGGCTCCCTGCTCAGCAGGGTCTGCTTCTCCCTCTGCCCCTTCCCTGCTTGAGGGCTCACTCGCTCTCTCACTTTCTCTCACTTTCATAAATAAATACATCTTTTTAAAAAAGAATAAAAATGAAAAGACCCATGTAATGTGAACCATGTCAGTAAGATACAGTACTACTGGGGGTCCCTGGGTGGCGCAGCGGTTTGGCGCCTGCCTTTGGCCCAGGGCACGATCCTGGAGACCCGGGATCGAATCCCACATCAGGCTCCCGGTGCATGGAGCCTGCTTCTCCCTCCGCCTGTGTCTCTGCCTCTCTCTCTCTCTGTGACTATCATAAATAAAAAAAAAAAAAATTAAAAAAAAAAAGAAAGTACTTTAAAAAAAAAAAAAAAAAAGATACAGTACTACTCAGATAACAGCATATTTTCCTGTTTTGATTAGGTTTTCTCTTCAGTCACACTGGGTTTGTTTTTTAGTCAAATCTGCCAATAGGTATAGTCAATGATGAAGTAAAAAAGAAAAAGCAATGAGTTGATGCTTGCCACAACCCAACTGCACTACTCAGACACAGCCATTATATGGTTTGATTAGACAGACAATATAGAAGTTTAAAAAAAAAAAACAATGGGACAATTTAAAAACTGATAACAGATATTTTTAAAGAAAAAAATGAATTTGGCATGAAAATTTTAAAACCTAGATTCTTTATTTTGGATTTCTTCAATACTATTTATGGGAGAAAGGGCAACAGAAGGTCCTCAAAGAGCAGAGCGTAGTTAGTGGTAATTGTAGGTTCCGAAAGATGGGATGAGAAGGGGAAGGATGAGAGAGGAAGAAACACAAGAATAACAGAACAGTATTAATCACTTAAACTGTCCTTACAACGTTCCAGGCAGTTCTAAACACTTGATATCCATCCATTTACTCCCTAACCATTACGCTGAGATAGGATGGATGATTATACCCATTTCACAGGTCAGGCATCTGAGTCGTAGAGACTCACCCAAAGAACATTACATGGTGGGTGATGTCATCTCCAATTTACGGATGGAGACCAAGTCCTAGAGCATCATGAATTTATTACAGAGCATTGGAGCATAAGATTTCAAGTGAGAGTTTCAGAAACCAAAGAACAAGGGAAGAGAAGCACCAAAATTAAGTTTCTCAGATGGACTGAGGGACATGGCCTTTAAGAACTTCACACCCAGACCAATGATTAATCTTACTTGTGGGTAGGACTCAATTCCTAACACAATACGTGACACACGTGAGGATGCCTTCCTTGTACACTTTCCTTTGCGACAGTCATCACATTAAATAATTCATTGTTTAGTAATCTCTTTCCCCATAGGTTGTACGCTTTGTTCATTTACTGAGAGCACATTATGAACCAGGTAGGTACTGTTCTAGGAATTTGCAGTACGTCAGGGAATAAAAAAAAAGATCCTTACCTTTTGCTTATTTAGCTTTGTATCCCTAACACCTAGCAGAGTGTCTGGCACCCCATGGTTCTCAATAAATATTTACTAAATGAATAAATGAATCAATTAAGAGGGTCAGGGAGGAGCAACAGAAAAAAACTACAGAGAAAAGGAAATATTTGGGTTTGATCTATTAACTCCCGGTTTTTAAAATTAAAATCTTAATATGGTTGTGATTAATAAAGATGATTTTTTTTTATTACTTAACTCACTATTAAAAGCAGAAATGCTATGAAATATATTTTAATTCCAAAACCAAACTATGATCCACGTTCTGAAGGAGGACATGTGACTCAGGATGCCATACTTGCTCCTTTGACAGACAAAATTTTCTAATTCGATTCCGCAGAGCCTCGCCTGTGTTTGTGTTCACCGCTTTTCAAAAGGTGACTTTCCAAGGCAAGTCTCTCAGTAATTAGAGGCATTTATCCTAAAGCTTATTTGGTTTTAGCAGTGAGGTTACAGGCTGTCATCCACATTGTTATTGACTCCCTCAATTACAGGCAATGGCATTTCACCTCCATGCAAAATATTAGTAAATTAACAATCCCCACTCTGCATTCATTTGGGAAATCTGCTCTGCTTGTGATGACGAATGTGACAGGCAGGGAGTAATCAGAGACATTCTGGTAATACCTTTTAGCCTTGCAAACATCAATTAAAACTCTGGCTCTGCACTTGCAGTTGGGGGTTTGGTCTGGAGGGTAAATTTCTTTTTTCATGACACAATGCCGAAGTCAGCATTGATAATTTGCAAGAGAAACAGAGAACAATCTCAACAAAAATAGCCAGAGAAACATCCACTCTGATTTTCTTGAATCTTTCCTATTTTCAATGTCTCTTGAAGACCATGAAGTGAACTCTAGCACTGTGAACAATTTTCAGATCAGATTTACAATTCCCTGACATGACAACTTTGACTCAAATAAATATTTCTTTATAGTGCTAGAAAGACTGCAAAGAGATTGTTATTCAAGTGTTGTGACTGTCTCAGATCTCAGGGCATCTTAGTCTAATGAGATTTTTGTATCCAGTAATTGCTAGGTCATAGGGGCCCTGTGGATGAGCTTCAGTAGATTTACCTAAAATTTGTAAAAAACAAAAAACAACAACAAAAAAACCCCAAAAAACCTTACCTGCATTTTATTAAGAAAGGCACGCATTATTTTCATCAGATTGTCTACCAGGCATTGTAATCTCCCTAGACAAGAATCTCTGGTCTGGTAAGAAAAACCCAAGGGTTGTGGGGAGGGTTCTGCTGAGCTCCGCCACCATCCAACTATCATGGAGCTGCCCTGAGGTTAGGGTCCTCTTCCATAAAAAGTTTTCTTCAGATGGCCAATGATTCCTTTGTCTCCTCTGTTTTACTACTTGAATTTCTGATGTTATGGGATCATAATTTAGCTGAATCTTCACCTCTAACTTCTCGTATTCTAATAACTGCATGAAATAATGATTTAGCCTCATCTTTCATTGGTACGTTGAGTATCATTAACCACAAAACAAACTAATTATAAAAAGATTAATATTAGCATTGCGTTAATGGAACAGAAAGATCAATGCCTTCCATTTTCAGATAGAAATACTTCTTTAAAGCAAGTCAAACATTTAGGCGACTTTTTTGTGCCATCAGGATCTCACTTTCTTATGTGGTACATCGTGATAAAACCTGACTTACAACCTAAGTCTAGTAACACTATGTCAAGTATGTGTCTTTAAGTCTATCAATATTATTAGGTTTCCAAAGACATAAGAGTCGAGAAATTGGGTAAATACTACTTTAAATCATCCAAATAATTATTTAAAGATCCTTTTTTTTTTCCTTTGGGGGCAACAGAATTCTAGCCAAGGTTAAAATTTATCTTTTTTTGTGAAATCAAACTCAAGTGAAAGTATTTTTTTATCATACTGACTTAATAAAGGCAAAGCAGGTAAAAATTATCAATTTTTTCCCATTGTATCTAAAACCCATGAAAAGCCACTTTTTTTTTTTTAAGGTAAAGAGGGTTTCCAAATGCGAACAGGTTAATTAGAAACCTAAAAGATGGTTCTTACAATGGACATGTAAAAGTCTAGCTAACTTACTGTCATGATGAGCCCCTTCTCCTGGAAGTACTTGACCAATGGAGCAGCGTTCTGCTTGAAGTTCATTAGTCTCCTTTGGGTAGCTTTCAGATTGTCATCAGGCCGCCCCTGTTGCTCTGCGCGCTTCAGTAATCTTTCTTTGAGCCTCTGATTGGCACAAGCCAAGAACACCACCAAGTCGGGAGTACAGATCTGTGAAGAACATCAAACAAGTAGACAAGCATTCAACACACCAGCCAATGCAAGTGTGGGCAGTGGCATTCAACTCTTTTAGTTCTGTTGAGGATGCTATATCTTTGGCCCCCTGGGTCTTTGCCAGCACATTTCTAGGGCTATTGCTCCATACAGGAACAGGAGGAGTCATTGCTATTATAAAGGTACACCTTGAAGTTCTTGAAAGAAATTAAAAGTGCTACTCCAGTGAACACAGAAATGATAAGGAAGTGAAAGTGATACAGGCTTATTGCTGATATGGAGAAAGTCATGGATAGAAGATCAAAAGAGCACAGCATTCCCTTAAGCTAAAGCCAAAGCCTAATCCAGAGCAAGGCCCTAACTCTCTTCAATTCTGTGAAGGCTGTGAGGTGAAGAAGCTGCAGAAGGAAAGCCTGAAGCTAGCAGAGAGGGGTTCGTGGGGCTTAAGGAAAGAAGCCTTCTCCATATAGTAGAAATGCAAGGTGAAGCAGCAGGTGCTGAGAGAGAAGCTACAGCAAGTTATCTAGCAAGTTATTTAGCTAAGATAATTCATGCAGTTAGCTCACACGGAACAGCAGATTTTCAGTCTTATCCTGGAAGAACATGCCATGTAGGTCTTAGCTACAGAGGAAATCAAGGCCTGGCTTCAAAGCTTCAAAGGACAAGCTGACTCTATTGTTAGGAGCTAATGCACCTGGTGACTTTAAGTTGAAGCCAATGCTCATTTACCATACTGAAAATTCTAGGGCCCTTGAGAATTATGCTAAATCTACTCTGTCTGTGCTCTATAAATGGAACAACAAAGCCTGGATGATGGCACATCTGTTTAAAACATGGTTTATGGAGTATTTTAAGCCTACTGTTGAGACCCATCGCTCAGAAAAAAAGATGGCTTTCAAATATTATCGCTCATTAACAATGCACCTGATTACCCAAGAGCTTGGGTGGAAATGTACAGTGATATTAACATTGCTTTCATTCCTGCTACAGAACAACACTGGTTCTGCAGCCCACGGACCAGGGAGCAATCTCAACTTTCAAGTCTTATTATTTAAGAAACACATTTTGTGTTAATACATATTATTCAAGAAATACATAGCTGCCATAGGTAGTGATTCCTTAGGTGGATCTGGGCAAAGTCAACTGAGAAACCTTTTGGAAAGGATTCACCATGCTAGCTGCCATTAAGAACGTTTGTGATTCACGATAAGAGCTCAACATATAAAAATTAATAGGAATTTGGAAGCTGATTCCAACCCTTATGGGTGACTTCAAGGGGTTCAAAACTTCAGTGGAGGAAGTAGCTGCGGATGTGAGGGGACTAGCAAGAGAATGAGAATTGGAAGTAGAGCCTGAAGATGTGACTGAATTGCTGCATCTCGTGATAAAACTTTATGTGGTCGCTTCTTATGGATGAGCAAAGCAAGTGGTTTCTTGAGATGGAATCTGCTCCTGGCGAAGATGTTGTGGAGATTGTTGAAATGAAAACAGAGGATTCAGAATGTTACATAAACTTAGTTGATAAAGCACAGGAGGGCCTCAGAGGATTAACTCCATTTCTGAAAGAAGTTCTACTGTGGGTAAAGTGCTATCAGACAGCACCACATGCTACGGAGAAATTATCTATGAAAAGGAGAGTTGACTAGTGGGGCAAACTTCATTGTCTTATTTTAAGAAATTGCTATAGCCTCCCCAAGCTTCAGCAACCACCGCCCTGATCGGTCAACAGCCATCAACATCAAGGCAAGACCCTCCACCAGCAAAAAGATTAAACCTCGCTAAAAGCTCAGATGATGGTTAGACCTTTTTTTTTTTTTTTTAACAATAGAATATTTTTAAACTAATAAGGTATGTATGCTGAGTTTTTTAGGCGTAATGCCATTGCACACTTAATAGACTACAGTATAGTATAAGCATAACTTTTATATGCACCGGGAAACCAAAAACTTCATCTGACTTACTCTATTGTGATATTCACTATTGCAGTGGTCTGGACCTGAACCACAAAATCTATGAGGCCTGCCTGTAGCTCATGTAAATGGCATTCCCCAACCTGCACAGCTACATGCAGTGCCTTCTATATTTCTGGAAAATACTTTTTGTTCATGTTCAAACAAGTTTCCAGGTTGAATTAAGAACAGTAGAGACAAAACTTTTTCAAAGCTCTATGTGACCAGATTTTAGAGAGGACTTGATGATCGGACTATAACTAATCTCTCAGTAAACAAGTACTGCTCCTATTATTACTTTTTGCTGCCCTTTTAAAACTGTCAGTTATAGGGGAACCTGGATAGCTCTGTCCGTTAAGTGTTCAACTCTTGATTTAGGCTCAGGTCATGATCTCAGGGTCATGAGATGGAGCCCTGCATGGGGCTAAGTGCAGAGCCTGCTTAGGATGCTCTTTCTTCCTCTCTCACTGCCCTTCCTTTCCTTCCCCCGCCAGATGTAACCCTCTCTCTTTCAAATAAATAAATAAGTAAATAAGTAAATAAATAAATAAATAAATGTACCTACTATATGCCAGGTCCAGTGCTAAGTTATTTTCTTACGATATTGGTAAACTTTGCAATACAAGGTACATATTATCTCCAGAGGAATAAACTGAGGCTCTGAGAAATGAGGTACTTGTCTGAGGTCGGATGGTCAGAAACATCAAAGCTGATATTAGAACCTAGGTCTGTTTGGTCTAAGGCCTGTGTCCCTTTTACTATTACAAAGAACCAATTAACCCAAAAGCTTTCACAAATGTCTGAAAATAACAAGGAATGACTTGAAAAGAACAGATGAAATAAACTTTCTTAGCTCAATTAGAACTAATACTGCATTTCAAAGACATCATGGTCATAGAAAGTGAATGTAGTCTCTTGTTGAAGATGGGACAAGATAAAAAGGCAGTTTTGTATAGCAGTTTAAAGAAATGATTCCCAATTTTTTTACATCCAAAATAATTTACATTAGTAAATTATTTGAGCATATACCCCAATAAATAGGTACCTATTAATTTAGGAAATATGCACGTTATCACCATACTAATTAGGATGCATGTTGTAAAATATACATAAAAAATGCTATTTAAAAAAGAAGAGAGGGACACCTGGGTGGCTCAGTGGTTGAGCGTCTGCCTTTGGCTCAGGGTGTGAACCTGAGTCCTGGGGTCCCAGGATCGATTCCCACATTGGGCTCGCTGCATGGAACCTGCTTCTCCCTCTGCCTGTGTCTCTGCCTCTCTGTGTCTCTCATCAATAAATAAATAAAATCTTTTTAAAATGAAAATAAAAAGGAAGAGATAAAATAATTGCAATTTTAACATTTTCTTCCAATACCACAGTGGTTTGTCTTGTACACTCTAGAGACCATAGGTTGGAAAATGAACCCTGGAACATACATTCCAGTTTTTTCCCTAGGACTTGCCAGCTGAGTGACAGGCATATGGCTTAATTTTGCAAAGCCTTGTGCCTTCATCTATAAATAAAGATATACAGACCTACCTCCTTGAGTTACTATAAAGATTAAATAAGTTAATGTATGTGAAATACATAGCACAAATTTGATCCAAGGTAAGTGCTCAAAAAAATTTTAGTCATGTTTATTATTTCTTGATTTTCATGATTCTAGATTGTCTTGGTCCTCCTTTAACTTTATGTTATTTGTTTATTTATTTACTTTCTTGGTTCACATTTTTTCCTCCTTAAGCTCACAAGTGGGGGCTTTCCTTGAGGCTTAGATCATGTTACTGTTTTTAGGTCATTTCTCCAGATTCTCATTCTCTTCTCATTCTTTTTTTACTGTTCTGGTTTCAACCACTACCTTTAGTCGACAGATCTCAAATCTGCATTTTCAGCACTAACTTTCTACAGAATCTAAGTCCTGTATTTTCAAATGCTTTATATAACATCTACCTGTTAGTCTTAATGTTACTTGTGACTTAGCAAGGCCAAAATCAAACTCCACACCTTTTTCCCTAAGTGAAATTCTTTTCTTGCTTAATTTTTTCTACTTTTATGGTATTTTATGGTACCAACACTACTTTCCTAAATCTCCCAGCTTGAATAGATGTAAAAGACTCTTTAGAAAAGCAGTTTTAGGGGGAGCCTGGGTGGTTCAGCGGTTTAGCACCACCTTCGGCCCAGGGCCTGATCCTAGAGACCCCGGATCGAGTCCCACATAGACTCGCTGCATGGAGCCTGCTTCTTCCTCTGCCTGCGTCTCTGCCTCTCTCTCTCTCTGTGTCTCTCATGAATAAATAAATAAAATCTTTAAAAACAAACAAACAAAAAGACTCCCTGCATGGAGCCTGCTTCTTCCTCTGCCTGCGTCTCTGCCTCTCTCTCTCTCTGTGTCTCTCATGAATAAATAAATAAAATCTTTAAAAACAAACAAAAAAACAAAACAAAAAACCTAGTTTTAGGTTTACAGAAAACTTAAGTAAAATATTTAAGAATTTTGATCGAGTGCAACGTTAGGTTTCATAAAGATGACTCTGAAGTAAGTGAATCTGAAAAGTTATTTAATTTCATAATTGTAATTAACTTGCTATCTTTCTTTGGCATAAATTACACGCGATATAATTAGAAATAGAAAAAAATTAAAATATAGAACAGGTGAGGATTGTGGCAGCTAGGGATAACAGGCTGACTGTTCAGCAAAGTGCCCACAGCCACTAGTGTGCTCGTCTGATTCCTGGTAGCCCCTACATATGTCTGCTCATTAGGGCCTCATCTTCTCCAACAGTACTCCATTTTAAAAGAAAAAAATATTTGAATTGTTTATGTTTTTTTCCCCAACATAGAAGCAGACACCATTCCATTCTAAAAGATATTAAGTCCCTAGAAAGTTTTCAGAAAATTCATTGTGAAATGTCGAGAAGTATCACCAAACAAAGTAGATCCTTGACATACCTTTTCTTACTCTAGGTTCTCAAAATATATTTGCTGATTCAATGAATGAGTGAAAACATAAATGAGAACAAATTTTAGATACCACTTTTGTCTACAAGGAAGTGTCTCAACTGCTGATATCATTTCTCCTAATGACTCAACTATGTCAATTTTTTTTCTGTCATTATATAGACATGTCAATCTTCCTGTGTCCATTGACTTAAAGTCTCTTACCTGAATGATTACTCTGTTGGAAAGAACCCATGACTGCCTTTGATAAGCAAAGATGTATTCACCATGTCAGACTGCCAAGTGAGCTTGTTTTAATACTCCCTGTTTCTAACTGTCAGTACTTTTGACTGGCCTATTCTTTATGAAGATGTGTCACAAGGCCTACACTCCATAATTCAGATCACACTGTCAGAAACCAGGAAGCAAAGAGAGAAAGAAGACTAAATTGGAACAAAAACTGAAATCCCAGAAACTAAAGGCTGGAAAAAACTTGAGAGGTTATCTGACCCAAATTAATGCCAAACCTGTAATTATCTCCACAGTCTCTTGACAAGTGATTTTTAAAGCTGAACATTTGAACTTGAATGGTCTGGTAATCATTCCTTGGGATGGGTACCTATTACTTACAAAGCAGACCCCTTTTGTTACTGGAAGACTCTAATAACTGGGAAGTTCTTTCTAATATTGGGCTTAAATTTGCTTTCCTATTCTGCCCACAGTGAAAATGTAAACTAAATTATTTCTTTCATCCATTAAACATTTATTGAACATACACCATTACCACAGAAGCTAGATTAGATCATAAAAGGAAAAAAAGGATAATTATACTTTACTATCATTTAAGATGGAATAACTTCTGGGCAGAATTTTTTTCCCTTCCCCCCCCTCCCAGTCTTTAATTTTTAGTTAATTCAGACACTTACAGACATGCAATAGCAGCTATACTTGACAAATGTCTTGATTTATAGAGCTCAGTTCCTGTAGTTATTTATTAATGGGTTCTAAAGTTTTGCTGATGAAGCAAAACATTGGAAGTTTAATTTCCATATATTTTAAGCAGATTCAGAAAGATCTCAAATATCTTTGCGTGTATTTTTTTTTTTTTTAAAGGAGAAGGTCATTTGGTGTCAGAAGATTCTAGTAAAATAAGAGATTTCTCATTTATGGCTTATATTACAACTCAGGCATGAAGTACAAGTACTAGTGATCTAGCTAAAATAATTTCTTCCTACAACTGGCACATATGTTACATAACAAAATATTGCAGACTTTAAACAGCTATGGGACTAGGAGATAAAAACTAGGAGAAGGAGCTCTAGAAACTACTACTGCTGCCCCCTTTTGGTTGGATGCTACAAGGCTACACACCATCAGAGTATGTGAACCAACCTCACAGGACTAAGTCCCTTCAGAATCACCCCAAATTCTCATTATGTTAGGTGATTAAATGTATTTAACAGCCAATCAGGAATATCTGAGAGGAGAACTAGTGAACTAAAAGAGCAGAACAAAATATTCAGAATGAAACAAGGAGGAGCCAGGGATAGGAAAACTACAGAAAACAGCAAAAGAGACCAATGAGAGAATGCTTAGAAAGTTCTAGAAAAAAGGACAGAAAATGAAGCAGTATTAGACAATATAGTAGCTAAGAATTTTCTAAACTCACAAAGAATATCAAGTCTCAGATTCAAGAAGCAATCTAAAAGCCAAAAAGAATAAACAGAAAACCTTGGATCTAAGTGTATCATAATAAAACTGCTAAAGGTTTAGACAGACAAAAAGACCAACACAAAACAAATCTTTAAAGCTGCCAGAAGAAAAGAAATGAAAGATTACTTTCAGAATAGCAACAATAAATAGCTGTATTTTCAAAAATGACAATGAAAGCCAGAAAACAATGAAATGGTATCTTTAAAGGGCCAATAAAAATAATTGCCAACCTAGGTTTTCTATATGCAGTAAAAATATCTTTCAAAAATTAAGAATAAATACAGATGTATTCAAACAAACAAAAACTGAGAGTATCTGTCATCAGAAATTCTGCACTAGTGGAAACATTAAAAAATATCCTTTAGGTAGAAGAAAAATGATCCAAAATAGAAAATTGGCCCAGAGGAGCTAATGAACAGCAATGAAATGGTAAGTATGTGGGTAAACCTAAATGAATATTGACCATATAAAAGAACACTAAAAGGACTTTGTGGTATTTAAAAATAGAGATTAGTCATGAGGCAAGTGCGTGAAGTTCAACTGTTTTAAGGACTTGTTCAGGAAGTGGCAGAAATACCGAATTCTATGAGACATTAAGTTAATGATGCATGTTGTCGTCCCTAGAACAGGAGTCAGCAAATTTTTTCTGTAAAGGGCCAGATGATAAATAGTTTAGGCTTTTCAGGCCATATGGTCTTGTAGCATGAAAGCATCCATAAACAAGAAAGCTGGTGGTGGGGAGTGGGGGAGGGCAAGCCAATGTAAAGGTGGTGTCCAGTTGGTCACCGTGACTGGGGATTGGGACCTCCATGCTGCTGGACCTTCTGAGGGGCATATGTGAGGAGCCTCTATCCACCAGATCCTGTCCCTACTGGTCAGGAGTTACCTCCACGCACATTACCTTCCCCATTCTTTCACACTGTGTATGGGTATTTCCTTGGGTAGGAAGCCAAATATACCCAATGAGTGGCCACACATTACAATGGCACGAAGCTGGTCACAGCAGCAATGGCCAAGTAAATAGCGCGCTGTGAGAATATAAGATAGGGCACCAGAGGTGCTTAATATAGCTGTACACTTGAAATAGAAAGATGAGAAATGCTAAAAGTAAAAAGATGGAAAAAATATACAATGGAAACATTAGCCAATAGAAAAGTGATAAAACTACATGAATATCAGACCTGGTTTGATATTTGATGGGCTAAGGAGAAAAAAATAAAGTAACTAGAAGGGTGGATTTTGAAAGTCCTCATTATAAGAAAAACAATTTTTGTAACTATGTATGGTGATGATATCAACTGGAATTCTTGTGATCATTTTGGATATGCAAATATGGAATCATTATGCTGTACACCTGAAACGAACTAATGATATGTCAATCATATCTCAATTTTAAACACTGAGAAAATAAATTCCTAATAATCCACTTTCTACCAAAAAATGGGCAAAGTGTACGGATATTTCTTAAAAGAATACAAATGGCCAGTAGGTACATAAAAAGGTATTTAGCATCACTAATCATCAGGGAAATGCATATCAAAACCACCAAGAGATACCACCTCACACCTGTTAGAGTGGCTATTATCAAAAGACAGCAAGCATTGGAAAGGATGTGGAGAAAAGGGAACATTTGTGCACTGTTGGTGGGAATATAAATTGGTACAGCCACTATGGAATACGGTATAGATAGTCCTCAAAAACGTTAAAAATAGAACTCCTCTTAATCCAGAAATATCACTTCTAGGTATATAGGAAAAGGAAACAAAATCAATATCTCAAGGAGATATCCACACTCCCATAATCATTGCAGCATTATTTTCAATAGCCAAGATACAGAAACAACCTAAATGTTTGTCGGCAGAATGGATAAAGAAAATGTGGAATATTGGTACAATGGGATATTATTTAGCCTTTTAAAAGTGGGAGATCCTGCCATTGTGACGACATGGATGAATCTGGAGGACCATTATGTTAAGTGTAATGAGCGAGACATAGAAAGACAAATACTGCATGATCTCACTTATATGAGGAATCTAAAATAGTCAAACTCACAAAAACAAAGAGTAGAATGGTGGGGCTAGGCAGAGAGGGAAATGAGGAGATGTTGGTCAAATGAGGAGATGTTGCATTATTTTTTTGTTGCTGTTGTTGAGAAGTTGTGATTTACTCTCATACATTATGAGATTTCCAGGTGTCTTTTAACGATTCTAAGAATAATATGTTGTGAAATTTGTTAATATATACAATACTTAAAAACATATGAGCATGAAAAACTATGCACCTATAAATATTAACTATGAAAGTTTACTGTTTTATGTGTTTTATTAGTCTGTGTTTATATATAAATGATGAAAATTAAAATGCTATCTCATTGAAAAAAATAAAAACAAAAATACTACTTAACCAAAAATTCATTTAATCACCTAGTGGAAAAATCTAATGAAAAATGATATAAGAATACTACACAGACCTTGGCAGAAACAAAATGAGGTATGTGCATATTCATGAATGGAACACTTAATATCCTAAAATAAGTCAATGCTTCCCAATTGATCTACAGATTTAATGTATTCTCTAAATATCAGCAGCTTTGCTAAAATTTTGTATGTCGTGGGGACTGAAATTTATTTAAAAATGCAGAGGGCCAAGAATAGCCAAGGCAATCTTCAAGAAAATCTTAAAGAAAAAGAATAAAGTGATAGAACTTATTGACAGATAATATGATTCATTACAAATCACAGTAATTACGACAGTGAGGTACTGAGTTTTAAGGAAGACCAGTGAACCATTGCAACAGAGACAGAACTCGGAAACAGATCCACCGCCCAAATATATGGGCATATGATTTATGACAAAGGTGGCTCTGCAATGCGGTGGGGAAAGCAGTCTTTTTCTTTTCAACGAGTGGAACTTTGACAATTGGATGTTCCTATAGAAACCGATGACTCTTGACTCTCTATATGATATGATATGCAAAACTCATTCAAATGGATGTTCAGATCTAAATATGAAAAGCAAAATGATAAAGATTTTAGGAGACAACATATAAGAAAATAGCTTCTAGACCTTAGGATCGACAAGAATTTCTTAAATAGGACCTAAAATTCCCTAACCATAAAGAAGTTTTATGACTGAATGGGTTTAACATAAAAAAATTATTTATTCAATAAATTATGAGGAGAATGAAAATGTCAGTTGGAGAAGATATTTACAACACATACAATCCACAAAGGGCTTGTTTTGAAAATATAAAAATTATTCTTACAAATCAATAAGAAAAATTTAAAAATGAGTAAAAGACTTAAATTGTCATTTTTACAAAAGAGGATACCCAAATGACAAATGAAGTAAAGAGGTGCCCACATCTTAATAATCCAGAGAATGCAAATTTAAACAACACATCCACCAGAATGGCTAAAATAAAAAAGACCAACAATATCAAGTATTAACAAGAACATAAAGCAACTGGAGTAAGTTTGTGATAACTCATAGAATAATACACTCATGTTCTGTGAATCTACCACATGCTCGAGTCTATGCTATGCACCAAGGACCAACAGTCAGGTATGTTCTTGCCCTGATGGAGCTTGTGGCCAAATGGCAGAGATAAATTGTAATAATTAAAAAAAAATACAACTCACAAACAAATATAAAACTGTGACTATAACCACGACACAGAAGTGGAACCATTACTACTATCAGGACATATACTAGGGAAATCCAATCCTATCATGGAGGTCAGGGAAGGCTCCTATGAGGAAATGAGAATTAAGCCAAGACATGAAGATGAGCAAGGAATAACCAGAGAAAAATAGAGGAAGAGTGGTCTTTCCAAGACAACAAATTCACAGAGAGGAGCAGGCACATGGCTTAAGAGGAACGTGATACCAAAATTTTATGTGAAGTCTGCAGCTCACAAGATGAGAATCTTTTAGACATCATCTTCCTACATAGAAGATCATCTAAACGGGTAGGCATTTTTCCCCAGGAGAGGGAAAGCAACCAATGTCTAGCTGGGAATTTCTCCAATTAAGTTTAACATTTACAGATAGAAGATTCTAAACACTGGAAGAGATGAAGTGGGACCCTGGCAACAGATGAGCTCTGTCATGTTTTGTCCACTCTCTTTTACCAATTAATATGCATGGGCTCTGCATGGCTATATGGTTATAAACTCTATGACCTGGGCTACTATGAACCTTGGGTTTATAGAAAGGGACAAAAAAAAAAAAAAAAAAAAGGAAAATGTTAATACCTTAAAAAAAAAAGTGAGTTCAAGACTCCTCTTCCATTTGTTTCCCATCCCCCTCTCTTCACTTTTGAGGAGAAAAAGTATGGCCAAAGTTGGTCAGATCAAGACTTTTCACTAAGCTACAGTACTAGGTACTATATAGTACCTTCTGTCCAGTTCCTAATACTGTTGTACTAGGTAGGGGTGTGGTTTCTCTCACCTATGATCCTCTCTTTTATTTCTAAGAAGCTGGAGAAATAATACCCATTTCTCTTTTTGCTGTTCACCTTTCTCTTTGAACTTGCTTCTTTCTATGTAGCTAGAGAGACCTGCTGGACTTAATTATCAGAAGGCCTGCATTGGGCTGCTCTAAGCGCCAGCCCAATTTATGCTTTTCTGGCTCTACTTCCTGTCCTTCTCTGGATTTACGTTTCTGTGACAGTGATGGGACAATCTGAGCCTTGAGGGCTGATGGAGTGGGATTAGGGTTGGGAGAGGTGTTCTGGCTTGCTTTGGTTCCGAGCACTAGGCTACCAGCAGCCGACACACAAGGAACTCTCCATGGAGTTTGGATGGTACTCTTGGGTCCCACTGAGTTTAGAGACAAAATTTCATAATAAAAGAATTCTTTTCTTGCTGTCAATTTCTGTCCCTGGATGTTTCTGATTTAGAGATCATGCTGGAGGACTGACAGACTGGGGACAGTCTGTTGCTCCCCAAAAAACATTTTAATGTCTCGTATTTCCAATGATCAGTGTAAGTTTGAGGCCCTGACCAGATAGAGGAGTAAGACATTTTTCCTGATCTTAAGGAGCTCATAGTCTAATAGTTGAGTGAAGAGAGAACTATAACACGATATGATTAGCATGGAGTTTAAACAAATATGAGAATAAAGAAGAGGGCCACTTCCAGAGGGCAATTCTTATAAGAGCTGATGTGAGTCAACATACTTTCCCTAGTCCTCTTTTCTCCAAGAGAAATTCCATCCCTTTTCACAAGGTTGTTACAATGACATGAAATTACATGAGTTACATGAAATGTATTTCACCAAGGCGAACTCTGATAACAATGTGATGGAGACTTTACAGCCTGAGGCCTGAAAGAGCAACCCTTGCACTGGGGGCCCCTGCATGGGCATCTTCTAGAAGCCTGCCAGAAATGCAAGTCAAGGAGCTCCACTCTGTTCTACTAAATCAGGATCTCTGGACACCCTGGAAGCTGTGTTTTAACCTCTGGCTTTGTAAGAAACCCTATTTAGAAATGCATGCTCAGGATGGGAGCTTATTCAACTTATAGGAGTCTTTAAAATATAAATAAAAATCTGAAGTAATTAATGTGATTAAATCAAAAGAGAAAGAAACTAACTTAGGGAGACAACTAGTATGGGAAATCTTACTTTTTACAGTTTGGGCATGTCTTGTTGAAAATCTATAGTCTAAAAAAAAAAAAAAGAAAAGAAAAGCTATAGTCTACCCTTTCCCACGATCCTATGGCATCTCTCACAATGTGTTCATTTCTATGACTTTCATTAAGTAGTAATCTAGGTTACCCTTTTTTCCCCCAACTTGTCACAAACCAAATTAATCACATCTGCTAAACAGAGTATATTATGAATGCTTTAAGAAGATATCATTAGTTCATGAAAAGTGCCTTTCAGTGGTTTGGTTTTTATGGTACAAATCTTCATTTTGATAAAGCAATTGGGATACATTTTGTTGCTGAGATGTAGGAATTTAATGAAGAGGAAAGGATTACAGTTTTATTTAATATCTACCAGGTTGACAATATGGAAATGAATGTAGATTTATAGCACTATTCTTTCCAAGATGTCTTTTCCACGCCACTAATTTTATTATGTAGGTATCTACTTCTTCATTTGTTTAATTCATTCATCTACTAGGTATTAAGATTCTTTCACGAGTGTAAGTTGAAGTTCTGGAAAGGTAGGCTGAGACTAGATGGGCTGGCATTGTCTTCCATGCTTAAGCACTTAGGGTTTTATCTTATGAACATAGAAATATTATATTTTATTTCAGGCCTTAGAATGAATGCCAATGGTAGTGCAGGGGCAGACTGGATGGGGAGAGAGACTGGAGGCAATTAGATCATCTGGAAGAGCTAATGAACCTGCACTGTCTACAATGAAGTGCCCCTTACAAATAAAGAGGTCAAATAATGTAAAACATGATTGTTATTCTTAACATTCTCTTTATTGATGTGCTCAGTATTAATGATCATTTAGAAAATAGGGGGAGCTATTAGTGCCAGCATTAGGCAAATAGCCTGAAATAAAACAAAAAGACTTTGATATTGGAAAGGAGAGAGGGATGAAGGTTAATGGGTAGAGTTCAAAAATACATTAGCTATTTACACACCTGGGGGATGAGCCTGCCTGATTCACAGTGGTCAGTTTCTGGACTCTTCATGACTAGTACATGTGATGCATGACTGACTAGACCACAGAAAACAGTGTCTATTAAGAAGCAAATGATTAGGTGATGTTTCCAGACCCAGCCAAGAAAATCACAGGGACAGACGTTGAAGAAGTGAAAGATCTCAGCATATGGCTAATGTTAGCCAACTTCCAAACTGTCCTCTTGCTGAACCTTGCTTCTTTACAAACATTTAACATTTAAGTTCCTCATTATTGAGAGTGGGAAGAGTTACCCATGAAATCTGTCATTGATATGCAGGCATAAACCTGACATAGTGCCTACTATGTTCTGAATTCAAAGAAGATAGAGATGAGCTAAATATGCAGTCCAAATCCCTATTTGATCTGCTGCAGAGCAATCAGTTTTCTAAAAAAAATTACTGAAGCTAAATATAATATATA